>NC_088683.1:170390732-170693763 GCF_028017835.1 Emys orbicularis
TGTCCTTCAACTCAATAGTACCAAGTTGAGAGATTAAGTCTTCAGAGACTGTAGATCTCTCCAGGAACCTGGACGTTTTCTGAGCTGGCTCCTTAAAGTGACTGTCGGTGCTCCTCTTTTTGGAAGTCTTCCCTGAAGCCTCCAAAGTCTCACCTTTCTTAGGGGAAGTCTGCGCCGATGTAGAAGAGGCACTGGATCTGTCAGGAGACAGATGTACCGAGGAGCGGGGAGTCCTCTTGATGTGACTCAGAAGCTGGCCAAAGAGAGCAATCCATCATTAGGTATCTGAGTTTAATCTCCATGTTTTTCCTTACCCCGGACTTGAAGGCCAGACAGAAGTTGCACTTCTGGGAGACGTGGGACTCCCCCAAGCAACGGACACACTTAAAGTGGCCATTTTAAAGAGGTATAGCCTCTCGGCAAAAGAGGCAACATTTGAAACCAAGCCAGGCATGTCCTGCCAGGAAAAAAAAATCCTCTCACAGCTTATCTAGCTAACTATAACAACTAACTATAAAAACTATCATAACCACTATAGAAATATTAGAAAAGCCAAGAAGCGCTCAAGGAGAACACGCTAGGGCTGAGTCTCGGGCTGAGGCAGTTGAGAAGGAACACAAGATGGTTCGCCCTTGCACACCTATATAGCCTCAGTAACCAGCACAAGGAGGTATAGGACGCGTGCATGGGCTGAATGGACACTGCTAACTAAAAATATGCACACCTGAAGTGGAGCCCATAGGGCCATTACTCAAAGAAGTTTGTGCTACTGAGTGAATTTGAGCACTAGCTGTAAGACCATAGCCTCTTTAGCTCCAGTTTAAGTTAAATGACAGAGTTAATTAAAAATGCTAGGGATGAGGAAACATTTTTATATACCTCATTTGTTTTGGCTAAGTATTATGCTACTAGAATTAAATTTAATTTCAAAAGAAAGCTGAGCGTCAAGTGTAAAGGCAAAATGCTGATAAAATAAATAGTGTGTTTATCATTGGACTGCCATGCACACATACATGCTAATACAGATTTCAAAACACGCCTTCAACATTTAAGCTAATTCTTACATTTGTACACCAATTACAATAAAATGGTTCTCTCATAATAGAGAAAATTCAAGACACTTAAATCCAGTATTTTATATATATTTTCCTTCAGACTTCCAAGTACATAATTTTTTAAAACTGTTCTAAATCACCAGTTTTCTTCATACACAAATACGGTATGTATTCATTGTGTACACATTTATTATTTCCTTTTCTAAACCCACTTGAAACATGGATCCTAATTTATCACACCTTAAGTTTTTGATAGCCAGATATTTGCATATTTTTTTTCTTGCTAGGACATTATGGAAAAGAGTGTAAATCATCATTTGATTACAGCATGCAATTTTAATGCAGATAATGATCTTTTAAATGTACTTTAGAGTACTTTCAGTTGCTGTTTAATGTTGCAAATCAGGGACTATTAGAGGGACTTGTTTCATCAGAGTATGTCAATACCATAGTTTTAAAATAGTGAAATATAAGCATGGGGCAAATCACATGTAATACTGCTATCAAAACAGCGAAATATAAGCTTGGAGCTAAGCCTGTGTGACACTGCCATCAAAGTAAGAAATCATATTTGTGTGTCATTAGCTGACTCTGCAAGATGTCATATAGGGGGACGGCCATAGGCTCTGATCCAAGGTTCACTGAAGGCAACAAGCCTTTCCACTGATTTAAAGGAGGCTTTGATCAGGCCCTTATTTAGTGAATTGGGACATGTTAGAATTACATAGGGACTTGGTAGAAGGCCTAGGGGATATTTTGGATGTAGCCAACTTTAAAAAAATGCACTAGCCAATCTTTAAAAAAATGCACCCTAAAACTAACAAGCATCATCTCTCATAATTCAGTTAGACAGAAACATGGTAAAGTAAGATTTACCTTTGGTGAGCCAGTAGGGCTGGCACAAGGTGACCGTGCCACCCCCTTCTGAATGAGATCCAGACGAGGAGGCACCGGTGGGAGACTAAGATGGGGAATTTGCAGGGGGTCTGGAAGTGGCTTTCTTCTCTGTGTAAGCGGAGAGGATCCTGGAGAAGTCACTGGTGAATTCTGTCTTTCATTGCACTTCAATATAAAAAAGAGCACATTACTAGTGTTTACCCGATCCCATTAAGATTACAGCTTTCATTGCTTGATTAAGGCATTTGATATTTGGAAGGTGCTCTAGTCATCTGCTAGAAGTGCTCACCACCCCGCTTCTCTTGATTAACAGACACTCACTTTGCAAGGACAGCATTATTTAATGAACTGCTGCAATGTCATTCTTCCTCCAATTTTTACTGAGACACAGTTTAAGTAAGATTATTGAAAGATTTAAAAATAGACAAAGAAATTAAATTATGTATTATTGCAATAGCAGAAACAGAAAAGAGGTTTATATAGAGAAACAGGGATGGAAAGTTCACTATAGTACTTGTATTTTTCTCTTGGTACATGTTTATTTTATACGCAGCATTCCATTTAGGATTCTATTTATTATTTTTAAAAGCTATTCAATGAAGACTGAATCTTTCACTTACCACACTGCATCATAGGTCATTTTAAAATCACACTTCAATATAAAGCTGAATAAGTTCTTCTAAGCTTTCAGTAAACAAAATCTTCAAGCCGGGATGCATCAGAACAATCATTTCTGATTCATTTGATTTATAAATTTCCCTTGACCACATTCAATTTATGTAAACCAATATTACATTGGGTATACTTTTTTTTAATGTCCACAAATGACAAATGTTAAGCTTATTTTTGTCTCAGCCTGTGCTTCACAAAATACACATTGACATTGCAAATTAAGTAGTTCTCTTTTAAAAGGCTAATCTAAATATAGAAAAAGGAATGCAAATGTACCCTGTAATCTAAAAGATAAATCCAATTCCCAGGATTTCAATTCTCATATTAGGCCCTGTCTGTGCTACTAATATACTCAGTTTTGCAACTGTTTTTGAAACTCATCTAATTTATAACATGTTGCCAACTCTGTCCACATACAGTATCTATTCAAGGGACACCATCATAGGACATAACCACATCAGTCACACCATCCGGGGCTCGTTCACCTGCACATCTACCAATGTGATATATGCCATCATCTGCAATGCCCCTCTGCCATGTACATTGGCCAAACCGGACAGTCTCTACGCAAAAGAATAAATGGACACAAATGTGACATCAGGAATCATAACATTCAAAAACCAGTCGGAGAACACTTCAATTTCTCTGGTCACTCAACAACAGACCTAAAAGTGGCAATTCTTCAACAACAAAACTTCAAAAACAGACTCCAACGTGAAGCTGCAGAACTGGAATTAATTTGCAAACTAGATACCATCAGATTAGGCCTGAATAAAGACTGGGAGTGGTTGGGTCATTAGAAAACCTAAACTTAATTTCCCCAATACTAATTTCTCCCTACTGTTACTCACACCTTCTTGTCAACTGTCTGTAATGGGCCACTCTATCACCACTTCAAAAGTTATTTTTCCTCCCTTGGTATCCTGCCGTTAACTGATTTATCTCATTAGACTGACCTCACACTTGGTAAAGCAACCCCAATCCTTTCATGTATTTATACCTGCTCCTGTATTTTTCACTTCATGCATCTGATGAAGTGGGTTCTAGCCCATGAAAGCTTATGCTCAAATAAATGTGTTAGTCTCTAAGGTGCCACAAGGACTCCTCGTTGTTTTTGCTGATACAAACTAACATGGCTACCACTCTGAAACAGACATTTTAGTTATATCTATACAACATCTTTATTCAAAACAGAAATGTGTGTAATGCTTGTAACAGCGCATTCTGGAAGGAAAAGAGAGAATACTTGGGCGATATGCACACAGAGCAGCAGCACCTGGAGTTCTGGTGCACTCTGGAACTCATACCACACAGAGAGCCGGGAGCCCAAACGAGTTACAGACGCATAAATGAACACTCCCACCCCACCTCTACAATGAATACATAAAGACAAACACTTTTCAGCGTAGGCTGCTGGCAGAAGTGAAATACCAAATCACTAAGACAGATCAATTAGCTGTAAAGTTGTTTTTCTGTGTTTTGTTTTCATCTAATCTGCTCTTAAGTAAGAGAGTCTTACACATGCTGAGATACTGACAAAGGCTAGATAACCTATCTTCCATCATGAACTCAGGGCTTGTCTACACTTGAAACCCTGCAGCGCCGAGACATGGTAGCTAGGTCAACGGAAGAATTCTTCCATTGACCTAGCACTGTCTATACTGGGGTTAGGTCAACTGAACTATAATGCTCTAGGGGTGTAGATTTTTCATACCTCTGAACAATGTAACTGGGTTGCCGTAACTTTTTAGTGTAGACAAGGCTTCAAGAACCTATTCAGGAAAGCACTTGAGTATGTGTTTAAGTTCACTAATTAAATGGGACTTGAGCACATGCTTAAAAGTCATGCACGTAACTACACTCCTCACTCTGGAACCATAATTTAAAAAATCCATTTTACTAGAACAGAGGCATTCAATATTGCAGGAAACAAGTTTAATCTCAGTCTTTTTACCAGAAAATCCAGTGTTGTGTTAAAATTGAATTGTTTGGTAACTTCAAATAAAGTAGTCAATTATTGTGTATTGACCCCTGTACATGGGGCAAGGGATCTCCAATATTTGAACTGTCCAGGAGAGATCTGGGTAGTACAGAACACATGCTTTTTGGGAAAAATCAGGGACTGGGAGTGTTTTGGGTTCACCCTGAAGGTAGTAACCAAGGCTGTTGGGAGCCAGAGTGTGGCTGGTGTGTTGTTGACAGGCTTCTGGGGTCAGAGTGGCTGGATCAGGGCTGTAGCTATACACAGACACTCAGGGACTGACCTGCATGGTGTTTGTGAGAGGCCCAGGTTGGAAGCTACAACAACAAAGCATTGTGAGGCACCCAAGGTTGCAGGGCAGGTGGTGACAGCCCCTCACTGGTCTGGATTGCACCCTAAATGTGACACCTGTGTGCCTTGAGGCCATACCGGACAGAACAACCATCTTCAGAATGCATCTCCAAGAACACTCATCACAGTTTCTCTTGTAATGGCCTTCTCTCACATGGTTCTACTCTGAAAAGTGACTATGTAAAATGACTCCTCCTTATTTGCTCATTGTGGCCTCATTTGCATTGCACTTTTTTCTCCCTCCGTATCTACCTGCAGCTCCACCAATGATAGGAACATCATTGCAGAAAGGTCACTGGAAGCTGATGGTGTTTTAACCACTGCCTCATGTAGATCAACTCTGAGCTGTGGTCCCAACACAACAGTTAATATGCCAGTAGTCAGTTAATACTAGCACTCATGCCTTTGCTACCACTGGGGAAGACTTCTACCCCCCTATCGTATCAACAGTTGTGGAGGGGACGGGGGGAGAATGGTTAAGAAAGAATGACTAGCACACAGTTTGCCTAAATAAGTGAAAAGAGCGTTTGCTTCTGTTAGCCCTGCCAAACTAGCACAGCTAAGAGGGAATGAACCGGTTACTCTACTTTCTGGCATACCATACTAAACAATTATGTTTAAGTTCTAAACAATTATACCTGTGGAAGCCTAAGTTGAAGATAATAGGGTTACACAAGCATCAATAAGATTTGGCCAGCAGAATCTTTATTGGGGGTGATGATACATAACAAAGGAAGAACCCAGCTTGATTCTCAGATTTTGGTTTGTGCTTAGGAGTTAGGGGGATGGGAAAAACACCTGAATTGTACATTGAGTAAATCCGAAGTTAAAATCAGTCAAATATAAAAACTAGGGTTAGAATAAGTTTTCAGAGTTGCACTTTCAGTATACCATTAACTTAGCTGAATAAACTTTTTAAATTTTTGTGTGAAAAGAACTCTGATATGAGGGTGATGAGCACTATATCAAATGCCTAAACAGATGACAGCAGAAAATCTGAGTGCAGTGAATTATTTCTGATAGCAACATGACCTGGGTTTTGTACGTGCCACCTTACAGGCTATTATACTACATGAATCTTTTTCTAGTGCTTCTATGTGAAGGATTTTTTTTTTTTTTGAGCACACTATTGTGAATGCTCCTCATTTTTTTCTTGACTCATCAGCCCAACACTTTATTATCTTCAGAATTCAAGATGTTTTCCCATCTGTTATGTTATTCTCCATTTCACTGTGTGATAAGCTTTAAGCTCCATATCTATTTGTTATGTGACTATTTCTACTCCATATGCCATGGCTGGTAACCCACAAGTGTCAAAGTAATAAGGAAGTTTGTTCTGACCCTTCAGGCTTTGATCAACCTGGCTGTTTGAAGTCTCTGAGTGGATAATCACTCCCTGATGGTGGGGGGCGGAGCTAAGCTGAGCTAAGCTAAGCAGGGAGACTTGGTATATAAAGTCATTTGCTAGGCCAGAGATTGGCAACCTTTGGCATGCGGCCCGCCAGGGTAAGCACCCTGGTGGGCCGGGCCAGTTTGTTTACCTGCCACGTCCACAGGTTCGGCCGATCGCGGCTCCCACTGGCAGCAGTTTGCCGCTCCAGACCAATGGGGGCTGCGGGAAGCAGCGTGGGCCAAGGGATGTGCTGGCCGCCGCTTCCCGCAGCCCGCATTGGCCTGGAGCGCATGCCAAAGGTTGCCGATCCCTGTACTAGGCAAACAAGAACTGTGAACAGAGGTAGCTAGCAGGAGAGCTCCAGAGGGAGTTGAGAGAGGGAGTGTGAAAGAGTTGCCTTCCAGTTTCAGCTCTACATGTGATTTCAAGATGGACAGGGATGGAATAGTGATGATGACCTGCAATGAATGCACCATGTTTTCTCCCCTGCCTGAAATCAGAAGATACTTCCTGTGCATGAAGTGCAAGGTGGTGACTGCTGGAGGAAAAGATTCTTGGTTTGAAGGGGCAAACAGAGAAACTGAAGGAGTTCCAAGACAGCCAGGTTTGGGAAACATCAATACGTCAGGTTCAAGGAAGAAAGGAGCCAGCCACCAAAGAGTCAGAAAGAGAGGATGTCAGAGTGGGCCTGGCAGTTTGTAAATCATACTGGCATTCCACATGGCTGGGGACAGGCAAGATTGGACAGACTGTGAGTACTAGAAAGAAGAGAAGCAGGAGAAATTCCACCCAGCTGGAAGTTTCCAGTCAATAACAAGTCCTCACATGGAAACTGTGGAAAATACTTCTCAAGATTCAGCTGTTTCCAGGAAATGGTGATATGTACAGAACACACCTCTCAATGGTAGCTCGGCCCAACCTATAAGGAAAGCAAGCGTACCCACAAAGCATTCTCCAGCCACGCAAGGAAGAGAGACCATCTTTGCTGGGGATTCAATACTCAGAAGAATCGAAAGAACATTCTGCAAAGGACAGGTGGATAATAAGACAGTGTGCTACCTTCCTGGAGCCAAGACACGAAATGTCACTCAAAGATTGGATAGTATTCTGAAGCTGATGGGCCAGGATCCATTGGGGATGGTTCATATAGGCACTAATGACACTGCATCATGGGATATCTCAGATAATAGGTGACTTTAGAGAACCGACCCCGGCACCGACTGTGGCGCCGTCGCTCCTTGCCCACGGGACCCCAGAAGAGCAGAGGGCAGTGATCAGACCTCAGTACCAGCTGCCTTTTCATCCTTTTCGTCGTCGGATGAGGCGGTGGCATGTACCTCGACCGCTCCGGTCTTAGAGGACACTAGGGTCTTTTGACTCACAATACACTGGTAAACATTTTTTTTAAATGGCAAGTTTTTTCAGGGCTTATATCTCAGCACTGGTTCACATGTCAACAGTGCCGGCGTGCTGCGCACCGAGAATGTGGTGCTCGAGGCCGGGTCAGGCACGGCGTGCTCGAACTGGGGCCGAAGAGCCGCCTCCATAAGTAGAACTCGGAGGCGCTGCTCTCTGTCCTTAAGGATCCTGGGGCGAAAACCCTTACAGATCGTACAGCGGTCTCTGAGATGCCCCTCACCCAGACACTTAAGGCACGACGAGTGCGGGTCACTACTTGGCATAACCTGCCACAGACCGATTATGGTTTAAAGTCCAGGGACAGAGGCATAACCTGGTGCCGGGGAAAAATGTCGGAAGGGAAGAACCCCTCCCCCCAGAGAAAACCTATAAGAAAAAACTACACTAACTAACTACTATTCTAACTATGTACACGGGGATAGAGATACTGCGAAGCACATGCTTGCCGAGGCAAGAGCGGTAGGGAGTTCCAGCTAGCTGTCATGGGCAGTAAGAAGGAACTGAGTGGGGGTCGGATTGGCAGGGCCCTATATTGGGCACCATGAAGGCGTGAGTCCAGGGGGTGCCCAGGCCGACCCTACAGATACTGCTAAGGGAAAAATATTCCGGGTGTCAAACACGTGGCGTGCACGCACCTGATTGGAATGGACATGAACAAGCACTCAAAAGAACTGACCATTTATTCCTAGCATTTGTTTCCTATCTTTTAATCAGTTACTGATCCATGAGAGGACCTTCCCTCTTATCCCATGACTGCTTATTTTGCTTAAGAGTCTTGGTGTCAGACCTGCCAAAGGCTTTCTGAAAGTCCAAGTACACTATATTTACTGGATCACTCTTGCCCACATGCTTGCTGAAACCCTCAAAGAATTCTAATAGATTTGATTACTGTACTTGATTACTGTCCATACATACCTACATGGGGAACAAATCTTTAATAATGGGCTCTTCAATCTAGCAGAGAAAGGTATAACATGATCCAATGGGTGGAAGTTGAAGCTTGACAAATTTAAACTGGAAATAAAGTATACATTTTTAACAATTAGGGTAATTAACCACTGGAACAATTTACAGGGGTCATGGTGGACTCTCCATCACTGGCGATTTTTAAATCAAGATGGGATGTTCTTCCTAAAATATGTGCTCTAGGAATTATTTTGTGGAAGTTCTATGTCCTGTGGTAGACTGGAGGTAAGACTAGATGATCACAATGGTCCCTTCTGGCCTTGGAATTTATGCATCTATGGAAATCTTCATACCATCATTAAGTCTGCTAAAGGCTCTCATTAGTTTTTACTTCAATTTCCTGGTTGAAAAAAGCAGAAAAATTATTCAGCCTATCTGAAACTGTCATTGTTTATAGCCTTACTATTACCACCAAATACACGAGACCTCAGACTAAAGTGAGCTGGTGTTGGCCAAAAGTTGGATGATGACCTACAAGGAAAATCCAGGTGCTGCAAAAATACTGTTTCTCTTCCCTCCAAGGCAGCACTAAATCAACATTACTACATGGTGCTAAGAAAAGGGAGACTGGAATGTTGGATAAGTCTCAAAGTTGAGGTCCTGACTATTTATAAGTCAAAGATCCCAGGGTACTTTAGCCAGGATAGGCTGTGGCGCCAAGTGTTCTCACAAAATTCTAATTTCTGTAATTACATTAACAGTGTTCTCTGGCTATATGGCTGTTTGATGTTAAACTTTGCGACATTCCACTACAGAGATGGCTGCACTGCATTTGCATGTGAAGTAATTATAACTGTACATAGATATCCGTGCATTTTAAATGAAAGTTGATGGGTATGCAGACAAAGGCTATTGGTCATAGCATGAGTACACATATGAAGCTAGAAGATGAGCTCTTTCAAAATGCTTTCTTAAAAGTAGATACAAGGCAATGGGAATTCCAGATTTTGTGTATGTCACTCACTGGAGATTTCTGTGTATATGTTACTCAGTGAAAGGAATAGAGGGAGTAATCAGCTTAGTCTAGGAAACAGTATATAAAATAACAAGTGATTAATAGACAAACAAGCACAAATAAATCTGGCAATGACAAACTGCAGAAATCCTTACCCCTCAGAGGCCCTGCTGCAATATAGACCTGTGCAATAAATATTATATTAAGGAAAACAGCAGACTCCTTTGTAACAATATGAGCTTCATCAATAAGGCACAAGTGCTGCAAAAGGAAAGCAGTTACAACTTAATTTGCAATAGTACTGCAGAATGATCTTTCAGGCTTGCAGTGAACCAAAACTGTGCTACTCAGTCAGATATGTTAATTAGCAGCAAAATGGGATGTCTATTCTCTCTTAGTGGATGCAGACCTAAGGAAAGAATAAGAATGCTACTATTACTGGCTACAACAACTCCTGGAGGATCTTGTTCTGATCCAATTGCTAAAGCAGCTGCTTTTGAATCCAAGAGTCTTTTTTACAAATCCTAGCATGAAACACTTTTTTAAAGCCTGAAAACATGATTGATTCAGTACAATTGTGAGGATCACAATGTACCGCAAGGAGCCATAATAATATTTTAAGAATTGCATCAAGAAATGTCCAAGACGTTCTGAGCAGATCTGCACCAGCACTGGACTTTTTGGGATTCCTAAATGAGTAAGTTTCCTTGAATCTTCATTAACCTACTGGAAACTTGGCTTATTTAGAGCAGCTCATGTTGTTTTCATAAGGGTGATTATGCCCCAGTTGCATTAATATCATCTGGAATTACTTCAAGGGTTGTATGAGGACTTAAAACTACATAGAAACAACACGGCTAGGTACACATTCTTCTACGTAAATAGGGCTGCCAATTTGATCTTTCCCAGTCAGTCCAACAAAATGCATTATTTATAATGTCTTCGGTTTAGTATATTAATTAAATTAACTCTAATCCAGAGTTTAAGGTCTGCTAAAATCTAGCATTTCTGGTTAGAGATCACCTATATTTTGTAACTCTGAGCATTTCCTTCTTTCTGAATCTATAGCCATGTAGCCTTGGAATAGCACCACTAAAGTAGTTAACATCACCATTAATCTTAACTGGCTTGTGAACTTCAAAACCTACTTCTCACTATGTGAATCTAAGCACTATTAAATGAGAAACAATAAAAATCAAACTCCACCCCACCTCTTGAAGTAATTTAACTGTAAAAAGGACAGCTGAATCAGATTGTTCTATCTGCTCTGAGGTCTCCTGTGAGCAAAACAAAACCGGCACAAAATGAGATCCAGCTGTCTACTCCAGCCTGCCAGACCCATTCATTTATTTTTTTTTTTAAATAAAACCTTATAAAAGTTTTTAAAGTTGTGCAATTGATGTGCAGGTTAGCCAGCCTGCAGTAAATGAAAAACAAGTGGCACAAATTTGGTTTATGCTACATCAGAAAGCAGAGAGGGTCTGCACATCTGAAATGCCCCTATTGAAATTTATTTTATTACCCCTTTCAAAGAGAGTATATTTGAATCCTGTGCCCCTGACTTTTTAATGTCAGAAGACAGAATGGCCTGAGGGAGGGAAGGGGTAATTTAAAAAGTTAATCATCATTTAACTTTTATATAGCACTGTAAGTTTCAATGGGGCTTTACAGAATTAGGAAAAAAAGCGAAATCCCCATCCTAAAGTATTTACAGTCCACGGTCATGATCCTGCAAACACAGGCTTAACTTTAAGTGCATGTGTAGAACCATGGAATTACTTACACACTTAAGTTAATATGTAGGGCCCAGATTTTTAAAGGCATTTAGGCATTACTGTGCTTAGCATCAGAACGCTCAGCTGACTTAGGAGCCCAAACCTCATTTTCAAAAGGTATTTAAGCACTTAGGAGTTTGAAGTCCATTGACGGTCCCTTTCGAAAATGAATTCTGGGCTCCTAAATAAGCTAGGTGTTGAGGTGCTGAGCACAGCCATGCCGAACTACCTTTTAAAGTCTGGGCCTACGTGCCTCAAGGGTAGAAGGACTGAGGCCAAAATTAGACAAGACAGAGCAGAAGACAGAAAACAAATAATAAATAAGACACAACCACCAAAAAATGACAGAGGAAGGAGCGGAAGAAGATTAATTACAAATACAAGTGGTGGGAGCCTTACAGAGGGATAAATTGAGCCTGTTAGTCAGAGCCCACTGTAAGGGGCAGCGCAATGCCTCCTGAAACTCCCCAGTTGCTCTCAGACACTGCGAACTATGAAGTCAAAGATTTTCCAGTTCTTTGGTATAATCTTTGGATCAAAACTACAATAAAATAGGTGAGTCATCAAGAAGGCACTAACCTGTGAGGAGGCAGGAAGTTAGCTAAGATAAATGTTTGAGTCCATTTTCCCCCCCATTGTTTTCTCTTACACATTGTGTCAAAGTTGAAACTCTAGCATTATGGCAATACAACATTTCAGAACATAAATGTCACCGCAATTAAGATCGAATTAATAATGCACAAACAATAGTTTGCCATCAGTTCAAGGGGAAGTAAAAAAACCCTCCAAATCCTTGAGAGCCAAGATCTTTAGGTCATGCATGATTCATTAAACACACACTTACTCATCCTCTGTACAGAGCCTGCTCTCATGACAAATAGCAGCTTTCAGTCTTGCTGACTTCTCGTAACTACTCGGAGGACAACAGTGTGAACCAAAGTCAGTTTTTGGTGCATTGAGACAACTATCAAATTAATTCTAGAGAACTGCAGATATCCCCAGACAAAGTAACTTTTCACATGGTTTTGGAGCAGAAAATGTGCCCACCGCATATTAATTTACTTTGACCTACTAAAATCTGCATGGGGCTCCTATTCTCTTAGTGCTTTCCCCTCTGTGGTTTACCATAACAGTAATGTTTTTATTCAGCTGATACAATTCTCCTAGCATCTATAAATCTAAATTATTTTTTCCTAACCATAAACTTTATTTGGACTTTTTTCCTGTTTTGTTTTATTTTATTTTTCTCAGCCAGCCTGCAAATCAAGCCAGGTCTGGTGAAGATAATATGGCAGATAACTCATTTTTATTTCAACCATTGTGACAATGGAGTACTAAAGATTATTCCCAACTTCAAACCACCTATTGGAGATTCAAGTGTCTTCTTTCCAGGGATTATTTATTCTAAACGTAAAAAAAAAAACGTAAAAAAATGTTTACCCAGACCTGTATCATACACATTTATAAAGGTATATTCCCTGATATGCATCTAAAGAAGATAAAGAAAAGAAGAGGTCAGACAAAGTTTAATTACAACAAACAAAACACTGGTGAGAAAAGGAATGTCGCAAGCAGTGACTGATTTAGATGATCTGATTCCATGGAGGTTCCATAGCCTAGAGTCACAATGGACACAGCATTATCTCCCATCAGCATTTCGTAGTGATGCGATCTAATGATCTCAACACACCTTGGAAACATTAATGAATTAAACTTCCTGGTGAGGCAGACAGACTAGATGAACACTAATTTTATTGGATCTTTCAGCAGACTTTAGTACAACTGATGCTGAGGATTCATTTGCAATACAGTATATCCTCAATTTTATGAGCACCAATCTTACAAAAGACCAGTTACACTGGTCTACAATTTCTGAGAAGTCGTCTGCTTCAGAGATAAAATGTGCTATTTATTATGTATTTTGATGTGCTGAATTCAAATATGACAATTAAAACAACTGATTGGCTACTGTTTCTAAGATATTTAAGTTTTTACATTTTATGTCTATGTATATTGTGTAGATAGTAGAGTTTTAATCATAAATTGTAAACCTAGGTCTTTTCATGTGTTTATGATAATGTTTACATGATAATATTTCACCTGTCCTGTTTATGTAACACTTTAAAAATCAGCAAAAGGGTTATATAAATAAAATTTATTATGAAACAAAAGGCAAAAAACTATTATGTACACAGTTTAGTCCTATTCAGTGTCTACTCGGCGCTTCTTGGCTTGTCTCTTGTATTCATTAAATGGAGCATCTCTTGTCGCTGTCCAGCAATAGTCTGCAAGCATTGATGGGCTCCATTTGCCCTGATAGCGTTTCTCCATTGTTGCAATGTCCTGGTGAAATCACTCGCCGTGCTCGTCGCTCACTGCTCCGCAGTTCGGTGGAAAAAAATCTAGATGAGAGTGCAAAAAATGTATCTTTAGTGACATGTTGCAACCAAGGCTTTTGTATGCGTTGAGGAGGTTTTCCACCAACAATCTGTAGTTGTCTGCCTTGTTATTTCCGAGAAAATTTATTGCCACTAACTGGAAGGCTTTCCATGCCGTCTTTTCCTTGCCACGCAGTGCATGGTCAAATGCATCATCTCGAAGAGTTCACGAATCTGAGGACCAACAAAGACACCTTCCTTTATCTTAGCTTCACTTAACCTTGGAAATTTTCCACGGAGGTATTTGAAAGCTGCTTGTGTTTTGTTAATGGCCTTGACAAAGTTCTTCATCAGACCCAGCTTGATGTGTAAGGGTGGTAACAAAATCTTCCTTGATTCAACAAGTGGTGGATGCTGAACACTTTTCCTCCCAGGCTCCAATGACTGTCGGAGTGGCCAATCTTTCTTGATGTAGTGGGAATCTCTTGCATGACAATCCCATTCGCAGAGAAAACAGCAGTACTTTGTGTATCCAGTCTGCAGACCAAGCAAGAGAGCAACAACCTTCAAATCGCCACAAAGTTGCCACTGATGTTGGTCATAGTTTATGCACCTCAAAAGTTGTTTCATGTTGTCATAGGTTTCCTTCATATGGATTGCATGACCAACTGGAATTGATGGCAAAACATTGCCATTATGCAGTAAAACAGCTTTAAGACTCGTCTTCGATGAATCAATGAACAGTCTCCACTCATCTGGATCGTGAACGATGTTCAGGGCTGCCATCACACCATCGATGTTGTTGCAGGCTACAAGATCACCTTCCATGAAGAAGAATGGGACAAGATCCTTTGGACGGTCACGGAACATGGAAACCCTAACATCACCTGCCAGGAGATTCCACTGCTGTAGTCTGGAGCCCAAAAGCTCTGCCTTACTCTTGGGTAGTTCCAAATCCCTGACAAGGTCATTCAGTTCACCTTGTGTTATGAGGTGTGGTTCAGAGGAGGAGGATGGGAGAAAATGTGGGTCCTGTGACATTGATGGTTCAGGACCAGAAGTTTCATCCTCTTCCTCGTCTGACTCAAGTGAGAATGATTCTGGTGCATCAGGAACTGGCAGTCCTTCTCCGTGGGGTACTGGGCGTATAGCTGATGGAATGTTTGGATAATGCACAGTCCACTTTTTCTTCTTTGACACACCTTTCCCAACTGGAGGCACCATGCAGAAGTAACAATTGCTGGTATATTTGGCACTCTCCAAATCATTGGCACTGCAAAAGGCATAGATTTCCTTTTCCTGTTCAACCACTGGCGAAGATTTGTTGCACAAGTGTTGCAGCATATGTGTGGGGCCCACCTCTTGTCCTGATCTCCAATTTTGCAGCCAAAATAAAAGTGATAGGCTTTCTTAACCATAGTGGTTATACTGCGCTTTTGGGATGCAAAAGTCACTTCACCACAAAAATAGCAGAAGTTATCTGCACTCTTCACACAAGTACGAGGCATCTCTGCTCACTTTGGCTAAACAGAAATGTGTCCCTTTGCAAAATCAAACACTGACAAATAAGAGAGCACGACACTGTAGGATTTCGAGAGCTGATATAGGGCAATTTGTTCAGCAGAGTGATGTAAGCTTCGTTATGATTGCATCATCCATGACTTCTAGGAATAACATGATGCAATTCATATCATGTATGACGCAATACCAGCTTCAGATTGCATCATTCATTGTTTTGCCTAAAAAGCAAGTACTGTCCAAACCCAGTCATAGATTTATTCATAGATCCAGTCAAAGATGTATTGTAGTCATTTCTGGTTTAAATTGAGATCCCTTCCCTTTATAACTCACTTATCCTCCGCCATTCCCAAGTCAAGGGTCGTATATACTGACCCAATAGCATATCTTGAAAACTAGAGCCAATCAACAATTTTAAGCATCATTTTCATTCTCAGTGACCCAGAATTAGTAAAGTTTGACTACATTTATTTCAGAAGCATTTTGGCTGTAGAGCAGTGTTATTATATGAACCATTTTTTCTCCAAAGGAAAAAATAATAATTGCATGATGAAATTGATGTTGATGAACAAGTCAACATCCCTTCACATTCCATTGCCTTAAATGCATTGGAAATTACCTTGCAATGGTTCAAAGAATATGAAGAAAGTGATGTAAAACATCATATGGCTTATGCACTGCACCTGCTGTAATTTTGAGATGTTCAATTTTATAAACCTTTTCAAAATTATGAATTTCTCAATACCCAATTAGTTTGGAAAAATAGGAGCTCTACTGTACCTAGCTAAGATGACTGGATCCACAGAAAAGTGAACTGTTTATTCCACTCATTCCTTTAGGAAGACCAAGGTGGTTTGTGATAAGCAACTACTCTTCTTCCCCACAGAATCTCTACTGAGAGGTTCTGGGGGATTTTATCTTGCCACCTCCACCTGGTCGAAACATGTATGTCAAAGCTGCTAGGTCATGGTGAGCAATTCTGCATTGCAGTATCATCAACATGCTGCTTCCTTACTGCACTATGATTCTGTGTTCTCTTTGCTTCCACACTGCTCAGCGGCGATAGGGCTTTGGAAGACAGATGACTTACCTTCAATACAGATAAGATGGAGCTGACAATGGTGGTTGGAAAATAGATCATGAGGGAATCACAAAGGCTATAATGACTACTGCCTCAGCTTAGAGGCCTTAGCAGATTCCCCAAAAACAGTTCCAAGTGTTTAACCATCTTTGGCTGGCCAGAGACTGCAACCTTGTCACAGTACACAGGCCTTTCTTACCTCTAGGCTGAACAACTGCAAAGTGCTCTATTCAGAGTTCCCAAAGGAGACCACTCAGGAGCTTCAGTTAATGATGAACGTGCCCACCCATCCTTTCTCAGAGCAGGATGATATGAGCATATAGCATCTGTGATTCATATTCTATGCTATCTCATAATATGCTTCCAAGTGCAATTCATGGGCTTCATCCTGGTGGCTTAGGACTGTGCTTAGCTCTAAGACCGCCTCTACTTCGATACAGCACCAGGATATTAGTGATCAAACAGAATGCTCTTGCTGTTTACCCTCAGGGATGAATGCCGGGGCAGATGAGCCTTCCCAGTGGAGTGGACATATCTCTGGAAGTTGCCTCCTCCGGTGTGCCTGTCACAGCTCACATCTGGCCACTGCTAGGACATGGGGCAAGATATTTTATTTTTAAATTAACTGCAGCGTTCTCAGCTAGGTGAGCTTTACTGGCCAGTGTGTGATTTAGGACACAGTCAATTTATTAGCTCTTCAGGGATGATGCGTTTGTGCTTTAATTTAATGGTGCACGAGTAGGGAGCTATGGAGAGGCAGCCCCTACAAATGCCTGTAATAAATGAACATGTGTGAATGAAGTAGTAAGAGCTAGATTTATGCTGCTGCATTTCATATTCACAGTAA
Source organism: Emys orbicularis (assembly GCF_028017835.1). Classification (NCBI taxonomy): domain Eukaryota; kingdom Metazoa; phylum Chordata; order Testudines; family Emydidae; genus Emys; species Emys orbicularis. Next base: position 170,408,021 of record NC_088683.1, read on the forward strand.
GTACTCTAAACTTGCAGGAGTCTGGATCAGCAATGTAGATTTGATTTAAAATCCCATATACTGGGAGGCCAACCAACAAATTGAAATAATAAGACAATAGAAAAAACACAATAGTGTTAGTTAAAGAAAGCAAGTATCCCAATGCAGCAATATTCTACAGCAGTAAGAAGAAAGTCTTTACTACCTTATGTGATGCCCTGCAAAAAGCAAATGGATCACAGTGATTTTAAATTTCTAGGAGCAGACAGAAGGAATGAGTGGTCACAGTTCAGCCACAGAGATGGGAATAACAGTAAAATCGGTTTCAGTGCCTATAAGCTGCTCTTCAATTTTCTGGAAATACACATGATCTGTTCTGAGACACTTACCTTTAGAGTATGAGAAGGCACATGCATGGACTGGCTGAAAGAACTAAATGAATGAGTTTATCATCTCATCTACACTGCACAAGCACCTCAAGTGACATTGTGCAATAGAGCCATGAGGGACAGAGCCATCATGTAGCCTCAAACACATTAAAAAGCACTTACTGAAACCAATAAAGAATGCAGAAAGAATAAAACCTATGTAATGCCACAGGGAAAAGTGTTTCTTCTAACAGGCTCAGAAGAAATGTTGAATATGAAGAGATTTGAAGAGAGAAGCACACTTTTGAAAGCACTACCAAAAGGCTCTGTATAAACCCTGAAACTGTTTCCCCCCCCCCCATCCCCCAACCTCACAGGGACCTTGGGACTCCCCCTCTCTTGCTCCGGAACTGTGTGGGTAACACTCCAGACTGTTCCTGTAGCAGCTGCATTGATAGATTGATACTGTATTGATAAAAGTGGTTGAACCATGTCCTGTCTCTGGCTTTGCAACCCAGGAAGACTTGGAGCAAGTGCAAAAACCACGGGGAAAAGGGTATTTGCACCCCTTAACTGGCACTGAATCCAAGCAGAGGCCTCAGTTGCAAGAACACCTTCCAGATCAAGAGGGAACACTGGGCTGAAATTCATCCAACTCACTTTACAATTCTGCATTTTCCACTTGAAACTTCAGGGGCAAACAAGAATGGAAAAAGGCTGGAGTCACTTTGGAAAGAATGTTTCCAGTCTTCAGAACTAAAATGATTAGCATCTAGCCTTTGCTGAATGTAAGGTAAGATTCATGGGCAGTGGGGAGGATGAATCTCAAAGCTTTTAAAATACTTTTAAAGCAATAGAGTGAAATGCTGAACACGGACTATTCAAATTAACTAATCTAGTTTATGCCTTGCTCTTCACTGTACTATATACTACTGTAGGGTACTTAATGGTTTGTGATTGTTTTTTAATCAATTTATCTCTGATAAAAGCTTATTGTATTATACCTGGTCATAAAAGTAATATTATGAAAGCCCATCAACTTAAGGCTAAAAGTTCTTTAGTACCACATACAGAAGTTAGGGTATGGTTGGCAATAAAAAGGCAGAGAGGTGGTGGTGAATAGGTTCCCAACATCAGGCAGTTTTTCAACAGAGAGAGATAATGATGCTTCTGACACAAGAGGTCTGGAAGAGTATCAGAAATGGCAGATAAAACCCAAAACATACTGTACGTAAATGAGGACATTGATTGACATACATTCTGGGATAAAAGAATGGAGTGCTCTTTAATAAAAGCAAACACAATGATTGGGAAATGATAAATTAAGCTGTTATAGGTTGAAGAAATAATTCCAAAATGAATATTTGATCTAGTATGTGGCCTTTGTACAAGGCTTTGTAAAAAAAAAAAAAGCACATTTTAAAAGACAGTGATGCAAAGAAGATAGTATTCCATGAGAGTATCTGTACCACAGTATAGTAATAAAATCTGAATACTACCAATTTAAAATAAATTGGAATAAATGTTTAAATAAAAAAGCAGTAAGGTCCACAATATCCAGCCAATTATACCAGAAACAAGGAGTACAAAGGATTCCAACTAAGGTCAATGATTATGGGGGAGAAGAGCCAAAGACAAACCTGCTACAAGTTGATATATTTTTTAAAAGCCTAATACCAAACCAGGGCCAGATTCTTAGCTGGTATAAACTGATGTAGCTCCACTTTACTCAAACGAGTTAACCCAATTTACCAAATATGAGAAGGTGACCCATTTTCCCCATTCAATAGACAAGAATATTCTACTCTTGTTTTAATTCATTTTTATGGCTACAGTTTTTATGAAATGCATAGTGCTTCACCATCCTGACATCTATTCAGTAAACTACAAGACCTTTTAATGTGCAATTACACTGCTCACTGGTTACTACAGATTTACAAATGTATTTGATTCAGCATGATGCAATTGTTAAACATTTACCTTTCGTACTGAAGCCAACCGATTCATCATTAAAGATTCTTCTCTGTCATCATCATCGTCCAAGTCTAGCATGGGCATACTAAAACTATCTATAATACTGCAGCACCTGGAGTTTTCATCCCTTGGATCAAAAGGGTCTACAATTATTGGTTCAGTTCCTTTGATTTCACATCGGCAGAAAGGACAGCCCTGACCATCGGATTCCTGCACAAAAACAAAAGTATTATTTTAGATAGAGGGTCATATTCTTGTTTATGCTAAGGTCCCTCTATTGGATTCTGGCAATGTGTAAAGAGGTCTTGGTGCAAATCAGAAACACGTCCACAGATATTTTACTGGACAAAGTAATTCATTCCACTAGTGGCCTGAATTTTATACATACATACATTTTATAAAAATAAATATATTTATATTTATTTTAACATGGTCATTATTGCAAATGAGGTTGTTTTTTTTAAAAAGTTGACTTTTAAATAAAATAATCATCAAAACATAACAATTTTCTAAATTGTTAACTTAAAACCACCAAAATGCCAAATATAACACTTTGCCTTTTAGGCTTACATTTCAATGCTCATTCACAGATAGACATCAGAAAATCCAAAACCATAGATCTCAGTGATGTTTGACTGCATTGTTAACAAACACATGAACAGAAGCTTTTCTGTTGGTTAGCTCTGCAAGAAATTAGATCAAGAGCTTTTCATACACATGATTTTTGTGTGTCAGTCATCAAAATCTTTGATAAAACATCTCTAAGAAATGCCAAGGTAGTATGCCAAGTGGCTTTCAAAAAGCCAGATTCTGTTTGCCTTTCTCATTTGAGTAATCCTATAGACTTCACTGGTGAGTAAAGCAAGCAAGATTTGGCCCTTCAACTTTTTAAAGCTCTAACGGACAAGATCACATTACAGAGTAGTAGTAAAAGTAACTAAAAAAAATAATTGTTTTTGACTGGCATGATGCGTATGTGACCACTACTGCATTGTATTAATTCAGATCTGCATCTGAACTGTAGAAGTCGAAACTAATTTGATTTAAATTCAGAAATTATGTCAAGGTTTCAGAGCTTCTTATCTATAATTTTGACACCTTTTATTTGTAATGTTAGATAAAGAGTTGGCTAAAGAGTGATAAGGGCATCAGTATTAACTCACCGCTTACAAAACACTATCCTGAAATTTCAAGCAAGCTCAATTCAATTCTTAAGGATGAAAGAACAGACCTTATTTTATCTGGCAATACTTTACTGTAGCCTATAGTCTGTCAACATTAGTACTCTGACTAATGCTTTACAGTCTATCAGTGTACCACCCCTTAAGGCAAGAAAACTAGAGTGCTGCATCATGACTGCAGTAACTTTTTTCCCCCAAGTGCTTCCATTTACAAGCTTAATGCTGAATTTCACTTCTGTATCTGAAGATCCAATACATTAATTACTATGGGGAGTAGGCATGTTACTCACCGACTAAGCAGAGTTATGTAAAACAAGCATGTATACTTATCCTTTAATGCGAAATAAAAAATAAATAAAGACTTTCATCCTTGTCCTATTTTCTGAGATAGTATCCCACACATTTCTTGATTTATTGGGCGGACATCAGTACTAGGGCCCAAAACCCTAACCAATAGTTTAAACACAACTTCATTTCGAGGGAATCTCTTTTGTGGTTGGATCTATCATGCATTCCTTTTACTTTTCTAGACAACTAACATGTTGCAGAGCAGCCCCCCCCCCCTCCAAAAAAAGTTTAATTACTACTCTGTTTTCTCTACCTACCTACCAATGTCAGTAGTTTGCACAGTGGACTGTAGACACACTATGTGCCCCACCTAGTCAGGGGATGCTTCCGGTCAAACTAGTTTCTCTTCGCCAAGCTAACTAAACAGTACAAAGTGTCAACATTTTTCATGTACAAAACTGCACATGACCATTGTGTTGCTGAATATGAGCAAAGACTTATGAAAACTTTTAATATTAATATACTGTACAAAGTAATACACACTCATAGCGTTTACAAATTCAACGTACAAACCCCTATTCAGGAAGATATTTAAGCACCTACCTTTAAAAGCACATGGAGTTCTCCTATTGAAATCAAAGGTCCTACTCATGAGCTTGAAGTTCAGGGTGTGCTTACATATCTTCCTGAACAGGGTCCTACAGACCCTAAAATTGAACATCTTTCTGACTGCAGTCAGTTATACTATAAAAATATATGCCACAAAACAAAACGGTTTTACATAAATGGTAATACCAGGAGACACAAGTATGGTGCATCTCAGAAATAATCAGCTAAGGAAACTGCCTTGAAATATGTAGCCTTTCACCTTCAGAACACTGGTTTCAATCGAATCCAATCTGTGTTGAATGTAAATTGTCATCTAAGTACCACTGGGCTGCCTTTGTGAAATAAGTTGAACTAATTACTTCTGATAGCATTTGTGGCCATATCACAAAAAAAACCATCACAATGGTCATCATTGTTGAAAGTCTGAGGAGAGACGCTATGAACTGCATGGACCTACAGTGGTTACCATTATACAGTCAACAGAAATATCTCCCTAGGGCTAGCATCCCTTGCACAGTTATACCATAGAAGTAGCCCTACAGAACAGGGTTGGTGCATGCTAAAATGGCAGTGCTTATACTGTACTTGGCTTGTCAGAGAATTCCATTTTCCATGACTGCCAGTCTGCCCTCACCTTTTCCAAAATATTAAATCATGTCTAGTAACACAAAAATAAAATTACCATCAGCCGAGCTTTGCATGCTACAATAGTAAATGAAAACAAGAAGTGATATCTACAGGCATACACATGCCAAAATATACCTACCCATGCATAAACATGTATGTAGCTATGTTATTGCAAAAACTGAATATGCAGCTCCCATACTCTGCATAAGTTTAGACATGATGCAGAATAATGCAATTTTGTATACATATATACTCCTAACAGAACAGACTGTTACAGTTCAGAAAAAATAGTTTTCTGGGGGGAAAGAATTGTTAATGACCCTTTTACTGTCTGTGTAATGTAAAAGTAATAAGCTAAATTAAAGATTCCCAAATAAAAGACTGTTGCAAACTGACTTCCACTGTATCATGTTTAGCATTCTATGAAGATTTGAAGTTGCTTATTCAATTTATTAAATAACACAGATGTTTCACTATGAGGGGAAAAAGTATTGGAAATCTCTCCTGAGGCATGTCTAATGAGCCATTATGACAGCAATTAAACACTAACCCACTGGCAGCCTGTAACAACTGACATTGCTACAGTATGTTTCTTCATCTTCTCATTAATTATACAGGAGTTAAATCTGCAATGAAGTTTGATTAAATTGAAAATGTAATTGCTAATGGAAGAAAAACCCAGTGCTCATTTTTTCATTAAGAGTTGCCTTGCTAATGATTACACTTTAGCTGGGAATCTGAAAAAGATTTCTGATCAGATTTTGAGCCAGAAGGAGCTCCACTGAAGTTAGTGGAGGTATGCCGGCATAAAACCAATGAAAATGAGACACGAATCAGGGCCTCTATTTCTATTCTTCTTATTCATTATTTGTATTACCATTGCACCCCAAGACTGGCACCTCATTGTGGTACACAGTGTACAAACACATTAAGTGACAGCAAAACAGAGGCAGAGGAAAAGTGAGGCAACTTGCTCAAAGTAGTAATACTGAAAAGATTCATTTTCAAAAGAACCATCAGGAGAAATCCTAAAGCTGTGATCTGTAATGAGGAATAACTTCTCTCTGCATTTTTAAAGGGTTTGCAACCCGCTCTCTCTGCAATTTTTTAAATCATCCTGTTTATTAAATATGCTGAACTAAAGGCACTAATGCTCTTTTTCCACAGAACTGATATAGCATGGACAGGAGCTGGACAGACTTCCCCAAATTGTGCCACCACAAGCTCTTTCCAGCACATTCACTTCTGTAAGTGAGAGAATAATTTCACAGACAGCCAACAACTGTAATAAAAAACTGTGGAGGTGGGTTTTTGTGATGCTGGCACCGTCCACTGGGAAGTGGACCGAGATCATGAACTCATTTTTCACAGGCCAATCACTATCAGAAGGTAAACGTGTTGTTACTACCATCATGAGTGCAATCTGAACCAATGACCTAGTTGTTAAAAACTCTCAAACGCATTTTGTCCCCTCATTCAAGTGAGCTGATCACTAGGGAACACTATAAAGACCTCATGCATCACAAAACTCTGTACAGTCAATTATATAACTCCCAGCTGCTGCCTGCCCTCACCTTTCCGTCAGCTCACTTCATAAAGCAACCCACGTGGTTGAGTGGGCAACCAGGGGCCCAGCATTCATCTCTTGACTAGACCCTGATCTGGCAAAAGGTTTCTAATAGCAGCAATCAGCAAATGCAGTCACCAAGCCACGCAGCTCAGATGCTAAGGATTCCTGTATTAGCTTTCTCAGGTGCAAGAATTAAGCCCATAAATTGTACTGAGTTTACCATTTTAAAAGTGTATAAGGTTGTGACCTTACTGAATGCCAGAAAAGGATGAGGTGAACAGGAAAGACACACTGAAAACAGTAAGGGGAATAATAAAGCAATCCATCCTTATTGTCTGCTGCTTGAATTATGACTGTACCTGCCATGCTGTAAGACAAGAAGTGCACATGAGATGTCCACAAGGCTCAATCTTCACATCTTTATCATTCTCTGCACAGATTTTACACAGCTGGAAAGTGGAACCCATTTCACAGTACAATTCATATTGTTCCTGGAACAAGAGAAAGTCAAGGTCAGTGTCACTAGTATGATCAGTAAATAGTGAAATATGCTTAAATACTACTTATGGCAAGCACATTATACTGGACTTCCCACCTGGCTTACCTTTCTTAGTAGTACACAGCACTACTGTAACATCTATTTGACAGCCATATGGAGGTTACAGACAATCCAAATTTTTTTTTTGCTTCTTAAAAAATACATTTAATAGTCCTGTTCTTCTAATGCCATTTCTATAAACATTATCAATAAAATAAAACTTGTGTTTCTAAATTCTCACTATTAGAAATATATTCAAATTATAAAAAAGGAACATTTATTAACTCCATCATCAACTTTTAGGACAAGTTACTTTGGAAAATTTAGGGGGGAGGGGTCCAGAATCTAATAATAAGTATCATTAATAAAATCAGAAACATGAAAAAAAAACTGGATTGCACAGCTCTGTTCCTGGCTGTCAGGTTTTGTGTGTGTAAGTAGCTTTGACGTTGCTTTAACTCCATCATTCCACAGCTTGGAGTTTGGGAAGCTGTGACCTGGCTTCTCCACGTAATCAGTTATTACAGGGGGCTGTGCCTTTCTCAATTGTCATTTCAATGCCAAGGAAAGGATACTGCCTTCCTTGTTTGTAATTTAGAAGAGGAAAATGAACAAGGGTCTGGAGGTCACAGGGGAGGATGAATAGGAGGTAAATTATGACTCACAGTAACAGTGATTTTTACGTAGTTTATTTTTAGTGTGAATCTAGTGCTGATGCAAACTGCTAGACTGACAGCTGCGAGGAGCCAATTCCTTTATTTAGCCACAGAACAGATACAGTACGGTCAATGGAAACGTGAGCTTCCCCAATCTGCCCTCACGTGCCTCAACACACATACAGAGAGACCACCCCTTACAGACACACTGAAAACAGCAAGGGGAATAATAACAAGGGGAATAGCGTAACAAGAGAAGCTCATTCTGCACATCTCATTCAGTCTTTAGCCTCCCCATAAGAGTGCCAACGTGGGTGCCATCTGCGATGGTGATTATGGGGATGTGCTCACCGTCTATTTGGGAATGGAGATTGAACTTCATTTCTTGTATGCTACTGAACAATAACTGATGGCACAGACTCGCTGAATGGCATTTACCTCATCCCCTCCCACCTGTCTATTTCAATTGGAAGCTCTTGGGGGAAGGGTCTCTTTCTAGCACTGTGTATTTGTTCAGTAATCATCATAATGGGGCCCTGATCCCAGTAGAGGCCACCAGGAGCTACTGTAACACAAATAACTCAAGTTTATGGCTTTATGGTGAGTATTTGGGTAACGTGCGTACCAATTTTATAGCTGTGTGTGTCTGGAAGTATTGTGTGTGCTCGCTGTGCTGTTGGGGCAGGCAGCCAACTGTAACAAACTGTAAACTGATGACTTGGGCGAGTGTGTGTAGGGGGGAGGGATAGCTCAGTGGTTTGAGCATTGGCCTGCTAAACCCAGGGTTGTGAGTTCAATCCTTGAGGGGGCCATTTAGGGATCTGGAGCAAAATCAGTACTTGGTCCTGATAGTGAAGGCAGGGGGCTGGACTCGATGACCTTTCAAGGTCCCTTCCAGTTCTAGGCGATAGGATATCTCCATTAATTTAATTTTAATTTAATTTAGTTCTGGGAGATTTTTGCTGATTTGTGCAGGTGAATGAAAGGTGTGTGCTGAGGTGAGAGGCTACATGTATTTGGTGTTACTCTGTGTGTGTGTGTGTGGTTGTGTTCATTTGTCGTGGTAGCAAATGAGGGGTGTGTGCTGCAGTGAGGGAGTGTGTGTGTGTTTGGGGTCATTTTGTGTGCTAGTTCAGGTGATTTATGTCTACAGGTATGCTGGGAGATGTGTTGCCCTGGAGGTTTCTGTTTAGTTGTGCAGGAGGCGAATGAGGGGTGTGTGCTGCAGTAAGGGGCTATTGTGGGTCCTGGTTGTGTTGATTTGTGCGGGTGGCAAATAAAGGGGCATGCTGCAGTGAGCGGCTACTGTGTGGGGGTTTGTGTCTGGGGATTGTGCTGGGGAATGTTGTGTTGATTTGTGCAGGTGGGGAATGTGCTGTGGTGAGGGGCTGTGTTATATAGAGGGGTATGTTGTGTGGTTCTGTGGGTGGTTTTGGATAACTATGGCAGTTGGTCCAGGTAAATTGGCTGTAAAGTGAGCATGGTGATTGGTTGAGTTACCTCGGATATCACAATGGTCTAGGACTCTCGGCACGGCATAGATACACGCCTTACTGCAGCTGTACACAGCCTGGGTGTAATACTTAAGGTCAAAATGACTATGAAATTAAAAATTGGATGATAACAGACCATAAAGCCCACTGATGATTAAACCTGGTGATATTCTGAACAAAACGCACTCAACCATGCTGGTAGTGGTTTCCATCACTTCACACTGACTCAACGGACATTCTATCTTCAGAGTGATAAGACAGACAAGATAAGACAACCCTGGAATCTTTATATATAATAGATGAAACACAGATATAGCAAAAGATTCCAGAATTGAGAAAGGGTTTGAAGGTTGGCAGGCAAATTATTTACACTGTGATACAGTTTCTAGTACTAAGGAAAGGAGGTACACAAGTTTAGGAAAAATGGAATAAATTAAGGACCCAAGTCAGATGGCAATAAGCAGATGGCAATAAGGTACTGGGAAAAAGTAAAGCGCATGCCCCAGACTCTCAGCTGCCGCCAGTACGCACCAAGCACAGTTGTGGTGCTTCCCCACAGATGAGCCATGAGCAGCAACTTGCTCCTGGAGCCAGTTCTACATAGTTTCTGTCATAGTTTCTAGCAACCCCAGCGGTGTTCTAACCTACACCAGTTAGGTATGCTTGAAGGGATCCCAGGTTCATGGACAACAGCAGCATTCCAGCCACATCCCCAGTACTGGAGAAGGTGATTGGGAGGGTTCTAGAATAGAGCCAGCTATGCTGGATTTATGCCACTTAGGGATTCCCTCATACCAGGGGAATCAGCAGCAGTCAGTTAAACCAGCTTTCCAGCTGCCAGAGCCAAGCAATGCAGCTAGAATAAGAGGTGAGGATTTGCCCCTTTGACTTCAACATACATCAAGACTGACCTTTGGAGAAGAAAGGCACTATGCAGAAGAGCAGTAGGGGGTTCTTAAACAATCAAAAAGGGCAAGAATTTTGGGCCAGGTGGCCTTTTCCTGCATGTAAAAACATCTACATAGCCCTAGGCTTCATTCTTTCAATATTAGTATAAAGAACACAGGGAGAAGAAGGGGTCAGCCTTCTGGAAGTTTCCACACATTCCTCAGACAAACAATCATTTTAGAAGGTCTCCTACTCAGGGATAGACATTTTAATAATGAGTTCCCACTAATCCGACGTGTTGCAAATAACATTTTTCTTCCTGTAAATTCTGTAAACGTGGTACACAAACAGCATTTAGAACTGCCAAAGACCCAATAGGTCATCTGGGCCTTCCTCTGCAGTCAACGCAAGAATATTTCATCAAACATTGTACAAAGTTGTGTCTGGTCAATATAAGCGCTTTCCAGCTCTTCCACAACTTCCCCGGAGACTATCCCAAAGTTTATAGATGTCGCTGTCAGGAAGATTCTCCTAATAATTAGCCTATAATCTTCCTTTCCTTCTAATTGTGTACCATTGTACAAAGGGGTATAATTCCCTTTCCTCTAGTTTCAAATATCTGCAGACTGGTGTCATGCCACTGCTAAGCCAAACTATACATATATTTAGGTATTTTAAGTTTCCCAAATAAGTCATTCCCTTCAGCCTTTTAATAATGTGTTCCTTTCCCCTGAATTCCCTCCAGTTTGTACAGCACACACAGGGGAAAATAAGACACACACTAGGAAATGGTAACCTTCCGATAATACCCCATGTACTTTCTTTCTGCAAGCTCTATACAGTTGGATATTCTGACTTCAAAGTGACTTCCAAGCCTTACTTTACTTCCCAGTCCACACATCACTATTACAAAATATTAAACTTCATAACCCTTCAGCACACAATGTACGAAAATGTTTAGCAGCTGTGAAAATTTCCCGCTCCCAAAACATGGTTAAAACAAAACTTAAAAAAAAAAAAAAAAAAAGAGATCTGAATTACCATTATCTTTAGATTTTAAGACTTGCCATCCAATTCTTTCTCAAACCCCTTTCTGGTCAAGCACATAATCTTAATAATGTTTCTCTAATATTTTAATAAAAACTTATCACCGGCGGATAGGGCACCAAGCAAACAGGGAACATGCAACATACCTGTGTAACTTTTATGTGATCATGTGGAGTAGGTTCACATAATCCTGTCAGATCAGGATTATAACTTCGTCCATCTGGGTACAGATAGCTGAATTACACAAATTATTATTAAGATTTATATGCCCACAATTTTCATGGTTAAAGTAAATCTATGAAATTCTGGATAGCCAATAAGGAAATATCGGATATTGATTAAAATGTATCTTATCTCTCCTGAGCATACTCCCAATTTCTTTGAACAATTGGCAATTGGTTAAACAGAATTGAATTATACTAAAATTATCCTTGGCACTATTTTAGGTCATCTTGCAACAGAATATGCTTAGTTGGGCCCGCATATCCACACAGAGTCTCGGTGATCTCAACACCATCTGCATAGTTCTAGTTGCTCAGTGTGATGCATGTAGCTGAGAATTCAGCACAATGGAACGCAAATGATAGCAAGGGAAGAATACTGTATCTATGTTTATATTTAAGTAAATAATGAAAAGAGACTATATTTAGAGTGCATGGGCTTAAAATGAGAATAGCTAGGGATATTAAAATAGTAGGGTAAGGAAGAAAACTATTTTGATGTTAGTTAAGGTTCAATTGAGTTTCATATTGGAAGCAGGGATTCAACCTCATTGTAACATTTAAAACACCCCCCCCCCCCACACACACACACCCCTTTGAAAATCAGTTTAATCTCAGCTGGGACCATATATTAAAATGGATACATCATAATGATATCATTATTGCATGGTGCCACTAAAGGGCAGAGTTAAAGTTGCCTGGGTCTCCTGACTGGGTATTTCCATACCTTAACGTATCTGGGTTTAATACACTTGGATTTGGGATAATTACAACATTCCTGTAATGCACTCACCCTAAATGACTGATATGTACTCTCAACCTTAACTCTATTTTTCTGTTGTTCTTGTCTAGAAATGTTATAGTAGCAACAATAAAACACATCTTCTGTTTTACAAGACAGGAATCCTGATACTTTGCTCAGATAAAACCACTTAGCATTCAACATTTTAAATTATCCTGTTAATTGAATTAATTGGGTGATGAAGTAGAGCAGCAAACTTGGATTTACTTTTAAAAGTAATCCAAAAGTGTAAAAACACACACCCTGCAAGAGTGATACAGATGCCTATTTGTGACACTCACCACACAGAACCGATGTACTCTTAGAAAAGTTACAATTTTGCACAGAACTTTTACATTCTTGAGACCTTTATAAAAAGATCAAACTTCTCAGGGAAAACCCCAGAAAACCTGAAGTTTGGTGCGCGCACACACACACAAAAAATTAAAAACTTGGGACATTTTTGGCCTAAGGCATAGGCAAAGCTATCAAATATATTTAATATCCATTGTCCAGTATTACACAGGAGCAATTAGCAGAACTAACTGCATGATCAGCTTACGCACTTGTGACTTTTATATTAAACAAAATTTAAATTATAACTCCCCAATCTCATTTCCCCCTGGAATTTATCTGCCATAAAATATGGTCAACTTTGGTTAACTGCATTACCTTGAAATAAGTGTCTTATAGATGAATAAAAATAATAGTCATGGATTTCCAAATGACTACAAAACAGCCATATCATCTATTACTTCTAATACTTCAAAGCATCTTTTGATGCTTTAAATTATGAATTAGCAAAGCAATACATCAATATTTTATAAAATGAAAGTTATCATTTGTACTCACAATCCCTCCCGGCTGCCATCAATTAGAGCTTGAAATAAAGGCTTATTGTGAGGTATAGTCTGCAAAATGTTTCCATCACCAGTTACGTATCCAATGGCCCACTGCCCCAGTCGAGTGCAACTCAGTCTGAAAATGTAGCTGGAGGACAATGGGTTACAAAGTCAATTCTAATAAAAATGCTTGGCAAAACAAATGGAAAGGAAAGGTGGTTTTGTGGTTAAGGCACTGGATTGGGATTCTGGGACTTAAAATTCACTTCAAAAAATCCTGATCAGCCCCAATGTTTATATAGCCTATTTTATTCTGAAGTACTGTACTCAGAAGAGCTTCTCTGATAACATATATACAGCATGACTGAAATTCAGCCACTTTTGTACAGAACAGGTCGCAGCCAGGAGTAAAAACCATGCACAGCACATTGCACAATAGAAGAGAAAGGAAAATTATAGGCAAGAATGCGGGAGCTAATTCTTGCTCTTACTAAAAAATATGGAATCTTCAATGTCAGACAGCAACTCAGTTTTTAATTGCTCAAACAGGAAAACCAGCCACAGAGAGGTGATCGGATTTGTAGTGTGAAATATCACTGCTGAAAGTTGTACCTCCTCCACAATAAATATAAAATGTGAAATTCTGGCCTTATTGAAGTTAATGACAAAATACCCATTGACTTCAATGAGGCCAAGATTTCACTGGAGGAGTAACTTGTTTCTATTTATTGGCTTTTGAACAAAAACTTAAGAATTGCCAGAACATTTTCAAGTGAACAAACAAGCAATTTCACTTTATATCAGCTATTTCTCTCTGGAAGGTTTAATATTTCACGTAAGTAACCTAACAAGTTCCCATGTGATACTAATCAGAGAGAGAGAAGTTGGTCTTAAAATTAATTCTATGTAACACGGAACATTAAAGCAGCTTTGGATAAGATTTTCTTTTGAAGTCTTCAGTTCAAGATTGGATGCCTTTCTGGAAGATATGCTTTAGCTAATCACTAGTTATTGGACACTTTAATGGGATAACAATTAAATTCTATGGCCTACGTGCTACGGGAGGTCAGACTAAATGATCTAATAATCCCTTTTGGCCTTAAAAAAAAAAATCTAGGAATCTTTTAAAGACTTTTTTTTCTTTATAACCCCACAGTCCTTATTTTTACTTCATTAATGATCAACTAAAACACACTACTCTGAAAATCATCATGACATTTTTATTTGGGTTTTATCATACGTTCATGAGATCAGTATCAACTTGTTATCTAAACTGGTAAAGCAAGATTCCTTTACAGGCCAGGTAACAAGATATAATTTAGGTTTTGTTAAAAGAGAAAATCCAATATTGGAAATTATTCTCCAATACATTCCCCTCATCCTGCCAATTTTCAGGAGATTTCTTCGGTCAGACATAAGTGTGCCCCTAAAGAGTTAGAAATCTAAACATTAGAACATGAAAGGTGAGAAAAAGAAAGTGAAACTGGCTTAGGGTGACCATACGTCCTTTGTTCTGGCTGGGACAGTCCCTTTTTTAAGCCCTATCCCGGCTGTCCTGACCTTTTGGGCAAAAGTGGGCATTTGTCCCATTTGTTTATGCCAACTGGTGATCAGTTCAGAAGAGCAAACAGGACAAATGCCCAGTTTTGTCAAAAAAGTGGTGTGGGGGGGAGCGGCAATGCCAGTTTCGCAGGGGTGGGAGGAGAGGCCGGGCTCAGGCAGGGGTATTGCTTGAGCGAGCAGCGACACTAGTCCCAACCCCATGCGAGGGGCAGGCAGAGCTCGGCAATGATGCCAGCTGAGGGGTGGACGACGCAGGGCTCAGGCAAGGGGCTCAGGCCAGCCCGCCGTGTGGGGTGGAGGAAAGCGGGGGGCCTGGGCTAGCCCCATGCGGTGTCCTGTTTTTCCTTTGGGAAATATGGTCACTCTAAACTGGCTAGAAAACAACTGAACAAGAATGAAGTGACTCGTATTTGCATTTGCCAAAACTGAGTGAAGGGGAAAGCACAAATAGTACGAAGTATAAACATAAATAGTGAAAGTTAGCTCAGCTGAATAAATCAATAGGTACAGTAACACAAGTTATTTAAAAATTATACACACACACACACACACACACACACACACAAATTTGATCCTTTTTAACTTTGTCAATGTACAGCTCCTCTGATATCAGACAATTACTGATGAGGCAAGTATGTGCTTTTCACACAACAACATATTGTAAGTAATACTGATTAAACTACAACAGTGGTGCTGGAACACTTTTTACAGTGGGGGTTCTGAAAGCCAGTGGTCCCCAAACATTTTACTTTGCACCCCCTTACCCGTCCACACCCCCTCTCCCTAGAGCTGGGGCCAGGACCGGGTCGTGGCTCCAGGAGCGTGGGGGGGACGCAGATGGGTAAGTGGGTGCAAAGTAAAAAGTTTTGGGGACCACTGGCTTTCAACACAAGTTGTCATTTTAAACCCCAGATGCATGATCAGTCATCCCCCATGTTACTAACTCTCCTGATGTTATCCCAAGCCTCAAGATGTTGTTACTATTTATTTATATTAAATAGATCCATTTGGTGTTTCTTAAAGTGAGGGGAATCTCAGCATTTTCTCAAAGTAAGTTTCTAGCCCTTGAGGGTGCAGAGAAAAAAAGCTTGAGGCCTGACTCTTGTTTTTTGAGCATTCGGGGTGGCAAAACTGCATCCCATTACAAAAAAAGGGCTTGAAGTTTGCTTCAGCTACAGTCTTTCTATAGAAACTGCTACATATTAGAGATCATACAGCTTTACTTTGACAAACGGAAAAAAAAGATGTTGGCTAATCAAGTTATGAATTCACTCCCCCAGAACGAGACAACAAATGGATGTGACCCAGGAATATGGATCCAGTATAATTACTTAGCTTTAGAGGCAGCAATTTTATTTGTAAAGCAGTAATCAGTGAAACCTCTTACCTCCCAGGTTTGGTGCTGTATTTCTGTAACCTTGCTTTGACTTCATCATATGTTAGGAATGCCATATACCCAGGGTGTGTCACAGCTAAGAAGTTCCAGTTCCTTAAGATTGAACCCCAAGGCTAAAAAGAACACACAAATATCCAGTTAGATAATTATAAGTATGTGTTAGAATAAAACTCAAGACTACTTGTGACAAAGACTGAAATTATTTCAGACCATTTCACTTAAAATGTACATATCTGATTCAATATAGCTGTTTAAGGCCCTGATCCTTCAAAGACTTTCACATGTGCTTAACTTTATGCATTGTGAGGAGTCCTTCAAAGTCCTTCAATGTATCAAGTTAATCACTTGTGTAAGATCTTTGCAGGATCAGTATCTCAGGGTTCAATGATGATAACATATGTAGTCGCAGTAAAGTTAAGTGTTATGACATAGTAAGTGTTTGCAGAATTGGGTCCCAAAATAGCATGGAAAGTCTCTCATGAAAGCTACACAGTTTGTATGAATGCACAGCAAAGAAGCATGTTACAGCTTTACTTTTTCAGACAAGACCCTGCATTATTATACTAATAGACTAAGTCTAGTGAAGCACTGATTTTTGAACTGTCATCCTTTTTATTATTCTACACTTCTTGATCCTGTCAGTTGTCATACCAGTATTATGGCCAGGGAATGAGATGAACAGTGACAGTGTTACTTTCAGGGTATTGATGAATTATCATTGCCACTTCACTTGAGTCACAATTACTTCAAAGAGCTGGCACTGAAGCACATCTGACATGCCACATTATTACCGCAATCAAAACAAAACATAACATCTTTTATTTAGGTATTTCAGGTACCAACATAAAAATAGTGAGTGTTCAACAACCAACATTTTGAAAGACAATAGTGCTTCTAAGTGGCTAAAGGATTTGTGTGTGGGGGTGGGGTGGGGCATGTTGAGGAACAGAATAGAAGAGGGAAATCGGGATGAGACAGTCCATCTTGAGACTCTATTCAACTCTCTCTTATGCAAATTCCATTTACAGGTGACATTTTTTAGAAACATGCTGCTTGTGCTAAGAAAGTGGGGATAAAATGTGTCAGTTATGAAGGTTTTTGGCAGCCTCTCTCTGCCACAGAGTAACAATTCTTCAGGCGAGCTCTCCAGTTCACAAGTCAAACAGCTCTTAACCACACTTAACCTCCCACTATTTAAAACAACAGAACACAAACATTTTTATTTAGAACTTTTCATGTTGGATATTCCAAGATGAAACTGGATTTTTTAAATAGATGCCTAAGAAAGTTTAAATGCTTTCAATATGATTAATTTCTTTAAAAATAAATTTGCACAAAATGACACATGCAAGAGAATTCCATAATCCAAACGCAATGCTGAGAAAAGTTCTTGCATTTTGTCAAAGTTCAGTTTTCCTCCCTACATCCTTATTTTCAGTGAGAGCAGAATCCAGAAGTTGAATGCCATCATCCCTAACCAGGAGGAGAAAGTTAGTTGTAAAAAAATTAAGAGAAGAAGGATATGCAAATACCTTGTACTACAAAAAGACTATACTTCGTGGGACCAGCTTACATTGACAGAATAAAGGCTCTATTGTTTTAAAGCATCCAAAATGTAACAATACCAACTGTAGCGCTACGTTTATAGTGACGCTCTTGCATGGGGAGAAAAAAAAAGCAACTTAAATTTTAACACTGTTGATACATATACAAAGAAGTTAGAGAAGTATCTTAAAAATCTGGGGAAGTACATGTAGCATCTTGGCCAGATTCACAGCCAGCATAAATTGATTTCAATAAAATGACACAGATATACAGTAGCTGAGAATCTCACACCTCTAAGGCAAGAGTTCTCTCTGCTTCTTTTAAAAGGATTGTACTTAAATTAAAAATTAACCCTAACCAATCTTCTGTCCTTACATAAATTGGTCTTGTTGATCCGCTTTATCTAACAGTAAGCAAGGTAATGAATAAGAGGCAATGCTCAGATAATATAGTAAACAGAAACTAATATAATCAGTTATTTGTTGGTATATGGATCAAGGAAAATAAATCCTATTTCAGACTGTCAGCCTGAACTCCACAGTGTAACACAATCTACGAGACACCGCAGGGCCAGAACAAAATGTATTTCTCAGCTCACTGCCTTCCCTTTTCATAATTATAGTTAATATAGAGTTTAAAAGAGCAAAAAGGAATGTTTGTGTCAGATTTGTAAGCACAGCAGGAAAAACAGGATAGCTTTCTTACAAAAGAGTAATTGTACGTTACCCCAAACTATATTAATTTATGGTATAGTTAGTAGGAGTGTTCCTCTTAGAACGTCTTGTAGTCAAACCCCCAAACCAAGGTTTGGGTTTGTTTACTGTGATCCTAGGCACCCCTGTATTCACACCCTACACCAGGGGCGGGCAAACTTTTTGGCCTGAGGATCGCATCGGGTTTCTGAAGTTGTATGGAGGGTTGGTTAGGGGAGGCTGTACCTCCCCAAACAGCCAGGCATGGCCCAGCCCCCGCCCCCTATCTGACTCCCCCTGCTTCTCGCCCCCTGACAGCCCCCCCGGGACTCCTGCCCCATCCAACCCCCCCTGTTCCCTGATGGTTGCCCAAGGACCCCTGCCCCCTGACTGCCCCCCCCCCCCGGGACCCCTGCCCCATCCACCCCCCCTTCCCTGTCCCCTGACTGCCTCCGGAACCCCTGCCCCTGACTGCCCCCCGCCACCCCAACCAACCCCTCACTTCCTGACTGCCCCCCGGCACCCCTACCCCCATTCAACCCCCCTGTTCCCTGCCCTCTGACCACCCCAACCCCTATCCACAACCCCGCCCCCTGACCGCCACCACCCAGAACTCCTCTGCCCCCTTACCACACAGCCTGGAGCACCGGTGGCTGGCGGTGCTACAGCCATGCCGCCCAGAACAGCAGGACAGGCAGCCACGCCGCCCAGCGGAAGCCAACCACGCCACCACGCAGCACAGAGCACCGGGTCAGGCTGGGCTCGGCAGCTGCGCTGCCCCAGGAGCTCGCATCCCCGCCGCACAGAGCATTGCACCAGCGGTGCAGCGAGCTGAGGCTGCAGGGAAAGGGGAACAGCGGGGAGGGGCCGGGGGCTAGCCTCCCGGGCCAGGAGCTCAGGGGCCGGGCAGGAGGGTCCCGTGGGCCGGATGTGGCCCGCAGGCTGTAGTTTGCCCACCTCTGCCCTACACACTACTGCAATATTTGTACAAAATATGTTTTGTGAGGTATTACATCAAAGCTAGTAACATGCTAGTTATCAATATCATTCTAAAATGAATGTGCTAACCTTATATATGAAGTTATGAATTCTCTCTGTATGATGTTACTGGAACATATTTAAGACCTGACAGTTTAGCCTAGGTAAAGGTGATAAACACATCTGTACTAGATAAAGGAGTGTGGGTTTACCTCAATTTACATATTAGTCATAAACAAAATTATGACGCTAAACCTGCCTGAACTCGAGAGACAGAGAATTAACATGGCTCCTGCATCCTAGAGAGACTCAGAGCCTGAATCCCCAGGAAGCCTTCCTGACTTGTAAGACAAAGGCAATCCCTTAGGGAACAGAGAGAGAATTCTGTGACATCCTGTATCCCATGTTCACCATATTTATAAGGTTATGATATATTTTGTACAAAGTATGACTTGTGAGGCATCATGTGAAAACTCAATCTACTGAATATTAGTATCCTGTTGAAATGTGTGTAACATTACTGCATATAAAATTATGAGATTTTGCTATATCATTGTTACTGAAAAATGTTGTAAGTTCGGGTAACAGTTTTCAGAGACAGAGACACACTAGCAACCCCAGACAGGTATCAAAGTCAAGTGGACTATCGTTTACTTAAGCAGACATTCTTCAGCAACGGAGAGATGTAAACAAGAAATGTACATTTCATCCCAGATATGGTTCAGATCTCAAATACACAGGGAACTGTTTGTCTACACCCCGGCAGGGGATAATCCTCAAAGAAAGGAGGAGAGTATAAAAATAAGAGACAGTGACCTCCACGTAACCCCTCTCTTCCTTCCATCTCTCTGCTCATGACAATGACTCTCGAAGAACTGAACAAAGGGGGGGGGCGAAGGGAAGAGTGGTCCCACACTGGAAAGAGATGCAGCATGTGAAATGTATTACAGCTGAGGGTGAGGTAACCCTTTTTTGCTTTTAAACCTATTAGCCTTGGTAAAGTTTAGGAATTAATTTGTGTGTTTATCTATTTGTTTCTTTTGTAAGCAATCCTGACTTATATGCATCTCTACCTGTAATCATGTAATATCTATATTTCTATCATTAATAAACTTGTTTTAACGTTTTATCTAAACCAGTGTAGTTTGGTTGAAGTGTTTGGGAATCTCTACTTAGGCTGGTGCATAATCATTACCCAGTGTTGGAATGATGGCGTTACTATGAGCTTATACTGTCCAGGAGGGTACTGAGCAGTGCAAGATGCACATTTCTGGGGAACAAGGCTTGGATTAAAGAATATGTGGGTGTCACCCTGTGTGTAATTCATGAATGGCTGGGACAGAAAGCAAAACGCATTCTTAATGAGACAGAGAGGTAACACAATGCCCCCACAGCTCTTGGTATCCCCAGGAGCCTTTTACAGTTACCAACCTGAAAACCAGTTCAGCTTCAACAAAAAAGTTTCAGAATTTTCTACTGAACACAGAAGTTTTTGTCTGGAATAGAAACTTATTCAAACCAGGCAAAGCTTAGGTGTTTCAACTGAATTCTGCCATGAGTGTTTTGTCTAACTCAACCCCCAACTCAAAAGCAAAGCTCAGAAGGTACA
The DNA here is from genome assembly GCF_028017835.1 of Emys orbicularis. Taxonomy (NCBI): domain Eukaryota; kingdom Metazoa; phylum Chordata; order Testudines; family Emydidae; genus Emys; species Emys orbicularis. The sequence continues at coordinate 170,428,866 of NC_088683.1, forward strand.
AAACCATATGGGCCAAAGATTCACACAAATCCTTGAAATTCAAAATAGCTGAGTTTTGCACTAGCTCTAGCAAAGGCACCAGTGAAAAACACCCACAAAAATCTTGAAATATAATGATAAAAGATGCATTTGGTTATTTCTGTAAGGGGAATGCTCTGACTGTGTTTTGAGACTCTGAGTTTGGCCTCAGAACACTTAAACAGAGATGGGTTACACCTGAACAATTTTAACTTTGACTTTTATTGGTTCTGGCAATTTCACTTGGTGAAAATAAGAGATGATAAAGAAACAAAAGCCCTGGATTCAACACACCCTACTATCATCCAACTTTTGCAAATGGTCCCTAGCCCAAATCCCCAGAAATGAACATGCCAGAATATTGTGGGTGTTCAAAAACAACTGATCTGGATCCAAATTTCACAGTTTGAACACATCTTTAACAAACAAAATAATTTTCACAAACAATGTACACTTCAGACAAAGAGAAAAACAGCCAATGCCTGAATAAGTGAGAGACTTCATTTCCCAGAATTGCATCCTAATAATTACTCCTATATACAAAGGAGAGGCTAAAGTGAGAAAATTTAAGAATTAATATATCTATATGGATATTTTTATCCAGTCCTCAGAAAACTCAGACATTAGAATGGTGTCCACATTAAAGTACATAATGTAGAATGGATACACATATTCAAAAGTTGTATAGCATATGTACAAAATTAGTTGTATTAGTTTAGTTCAGACAGAGAGTAAAACTCTCAGCAATTCTTCAGCAACTAAAATGACATTGCCAAACACATGACCTGATCCTACTCCCATTCAACTCAATGGCAAAAATACTATTATTAACGTCAACAGGAGCAGAATCAGGCCCATATTTAGCATAGATATGATGTATATGCCACATTAATTATACATTTATATACATATTTTAGATTAGCAACCCAGGCCCATATTTTTAGAGAAATCTGAATGCAGGAAAAAATGCATGAGTTGCCACAACTGCATCACAATTAGGGTAGCCATGTCCACAAACTATGCACATATTGTTTCATGGGTGTATCTTTTAAAATTTAGGCTTTGATACCAAAAAACAAAAAATAAACAAAGTTAGTTCCATGGTCTGATGTTTGAGTTATTCACAATTTTCCAACCATCTGACTTTTGTTGTCCATTTGGTGAATTACAGATCTAAGTTCTTCCATAATGCTGAATATTTTAAAAATCTTACCTGAAATAGTCTAGTGAAGATATCAAATTCAAAAATTGAAATGTAGTCATTGCAGGTCAAGTCAATGGTAGACTTAAGAGCCATTGCTTCCAAACCAGAGCTTATCTGATGAATCTCATGAAGGCACTGCCGGAACAGTTTCCATGGCACTATAGTTCTGGGAGGGGGAGAGAAATGATTTAATAAGATGCCATATTGAAAACATTTTCTTATTTAGACAGCACAACTCAAGCCTGACATTAATTTAATTATATTTGATTTTGCTACAAAAACTAAAGCTCAGTTTTCTGCAAGGATTCAATCAAATGCTAGTACATCTTATTTTCCATTAAAATGATGCTGTTAATATCTCCCTCTTATTTTATTATGCTAAATATTCAAGCCAAATTATTTCCCAAAATAGTGTGGAGGTGGGTTCTTTGTTGGTTTGTTTTTAGTGTAAGTGAATTTTGTGCAAGGGAAAGTTGATGGAGTCTCTGGTGCCAAGATTAAAATCCTGTATTTATCCACAGAACAGGTACACCTCTACCCCGATATAACACGAATTCGGATATAACGCGGTAAAGCAGTGCTCCGGGGGGGCGGGACTGTGCACTCCTGCGGATCAAAGCAAGTTCGATATAACGCGGTAAGATTTTTTGGCTCCCGAGGACAGCATTATATCGGGGTAGAGGTGTACAGCAAACCACCCCACATGATCCCAATCTTGACTTGAAGGAAACACCTCTGGAATGGACAGGAAGTTCTGTCTTCATGGTCCTTGGCCTCTGTGCAGACTAACAAGCATGCTTCTTAGTGCTTACAGTGATTGCAGTTTTTGTAATTAAGGCTCATTTATACCAGCTCACTTTGTACAGGCTAACAACCTTCAGATAATAACTGCTATGACATCATTACTCAAGGCTTAGTTCAGATCAGCAACCTAAGGAAGGGAAAGGTTCTTTAACTTATTGCCCATGAGTGTAGCTTGCTCTATTTGACTATACGGCTGTTCTCCCGACCCCCACCTCCTCCCAAAGAAATTGCTTTTATAAATGAGAAAATTGTTACAGAATTGAGTAGTAGTGACAAGCAAAGGAAAAACTGCAGGATGATAGCAATGGTAATGGGTTATAACAGTTACATGGATATTAGAGTGCAGCTCTTACTATGTCTACATCTGCACGAATTTGAAAGCTCTTCCATAAATAATCCAAACTATACATTTCTAAATCCAATTTAGTAGCTAACTTTGAAGCAATCTTTGAGACTTTATTCAGTTCAAGATGCTACTAGGCTGGGAGCCTGCTACTAGGGGTGGGGGGAAAATCCTGCCTCCTTTCTGAAGAATGCAACAAGAACTGGGGGAAGGCACCCCTCAGCCCCAAGTCCTAGCAGCATGGAGAAAAAGGAGCCTGTTGATGAAAACGAATTCAACGGAGGATGAACAGGTGCTACCATTAAGGAGGAAGGACAGCTGAAATGCGCTGAAGGCCTCATTCAGCTAGACAGAGGCGGGCTGAGTGCTTTGACATATCCTGTCAGCGTTAACTGGGAATGAGTCCCTTATCCCTCTGCCACTGGCAGTACCTGCCCCTGCTTTTATTTGTAGCTCTGGAGCAGAGTGTGGCAGGCGTGGAAAGCGCAATTCAGAACGAAGACATGCTAAACTGATCCTCTTTAGTAGAGTCGCATTTTGTTCACCTCAGTTCCCCTCCCCATCCTTCTGTATCCCACGTCCCTTTGAACTCATCTGCCGACACAAACTGGCAGGTTCTTCTGCCAACCACTATCAATGAAGATGGTGAGATTTGGGACCCGACCCAATGCCCATCACTTGGAGGTATGGAACCCTTTACAAGCCATGGCATACACCTGTCAACAGCTGCTGCTTCCTCTTCCCCCAGATGTCATTATAAAGGTTACTATCTAAATTCTGCGAGGCATTAAACCCCTGACTGACTTCAATGCCCAGTAGGAGTAGAGAAGGGCCTACTTTACAGGATCACATTCTAGGTGATCTGTAGTTATTTGCAGGACTTTAAAATGTGTAAGATTTTGTGTTTTTAAAGCTTGTTTGTGTGCATATGGATGCTAAAAAAGTCTAAAGAGCCACAGACACAATCCTCACACATGCTACAGATAGGCTTCTGCTCTTTACACTGTCTAACTTTAGAAAAGCCCCACAACATTTTTATTCCACAAATATTTTCACATCTCCTTTTCACATGTACAAAGTAATTCAGATTACTTAGTAATATGGAGTTGTATAAAAAAATGATAGTTATACACCTCTACCCCGATAGAACGCTGTCCTCGGGAGCCAAAAAATCTTACCGCGTTATAGGTGAAACCGCGTTGTATCGAACTTGCTTTGATCCGCCGGAGCACGCAGCCCCACCCTCCTGGAGCACTGCTTTACCGTGTTATATCCGAATTTGTGTTCTATCAGGTCGCGTTATAGTGGGGTAGAGGTGTATCTGATTGCTCTGCACTAAATAAATACTTGCCAATTCACCTAAATTTAAAAAAAGAGCTTTCAGCTGCAAGCAGAACGTTGCGGACTTGAGTTCATATTTCTGCTGCAGGGAAAAATCCTAATCTGACCTTTACTGTATTCATAAAAGCCTTTGGACCTGGAAATCTAAATGTCATTTTGATGCTTGTATTGAGAAAATCATAAATGGTAATATATGATGAAGCTGAACAGATCTCATCAGATGTGTTCATCTGTGTATGAAAAACAGGAAACCACAAAGAACTGAAGAGAGATACCACATCAGATGCCATTTAAAAAAGAATGCACATCAAATTTTGCTCACGGTAAAGAAAGAACAAAATGTTGCCCTGACTTTAAAGTACAAAGATGGAAAACCTCTGTGCATCCGTGGTGTTAAAAACTACAGTTATGTATGAATTTAGGTGTCACCATTACAGGAATTAAACAGGTAATCATAAATTAGACTTCCTCTTTGATTCTCTCATTAAACTGTCTGAATGGTGACAGCATCAAGGTCATAGTACTAGAGTAACAAGGGTTAGAAGAGGAAATCCAAACCCTTAAAGCTAAAATTAATCTCATATGCAATTGTAATCTCAATACAATGCAAGCAAAAACTAGTGATATGACAGGATTGTCAGAACTCCCTCTTGGTTTTTCATCTGCGATAGTTTCATGAAGAAATGATTATTGGATGTGACTGATGTACAGGACCTACCATGCTCTATTCACTTAATGCTATTACCCCTCACCTGATTAAAAAATAAAATCGATACAAAACTTCAAGGTCAGACACCTTTATGCACAATTCAGCTCATCTGCAACTCAGCTTATGACAGAAATGTTCACAGTAGAGTGATTAAACTAGTGAAATAACGTTTGAATTTTTTTGTGATAATCTTCCAGAACAGGTGTTTAAAAAAAAAAAAAAAAAAAAAAAAAAGGTTGTTCCTCATCTATAGTCCACTGAAATCCATCTGAGCCCTTTCCAGTTATTTCAACGAGTTTTGGATCTGGCCTGTTGTGCTTTGACCATTTACTGTCCCCAGGAAAGCTGAGAACTGTTTGTTGTTGAAATATTCTCATTTCTGCTTCTGATAAAGTCACTATGCAGCTTTTGGCACTAACCAGCTTGGGACCAGCCTACCTGAGGGACTGCCTCTTTCCCAATGCCATACTGACAGCTGAGGTCAACAGAAGTCCTTGATCTGGAGCCCTCCTTGTTTGCTAGCAGGGTGTTCTCTGTGAGGTCTCCAGGACTATGGAACTTGTTCCTCCACCCCCCCACCCCCCACCACTTTAGTCCAAAGTAGCCTGAATTTGGCAACCTCCCAGGCACACTGCAAAAGATGTGGATATGAGAGTATTTAGAAAAGGCTGAGAGTAAACTTCCCACAACAGTAAAGCGGTGGAAAGGAGCTTTGGTAGGTGGCTGTCAGATTGAGTTCCTGTTTGAATGATCATTTTACTGCTGTTGTGATTTCTGATATATTATTACATGTTAGGGGCCTACAATTTTGTACAGGTGTCTTTATTATTTAAATCCAAACACATTACTTCAAATGCTGGTATGGAAACTGAGGAAACGAATGCTGAGGTAAGGATTTATAGAGAACAGTATGTTTGTCAAGCCTACTAAATAATGTTAGAGAAAGCTTGTTGCCTTTACAATAAAAGAAAACAGGATCTGGTTTACAACCAAATGCAGACTGCCTCTTTTCTGCCTTGAATTGTACAAGGTATTTACAGCTAATGCTTTCCAGGCTCTTTGTCCTTGTTTTGTTTGTTGCATCATGCCACTAATGATGCCCAGCATTAGATGTTGGCAGGTATTTCTGCACATGCCTGATGAGATGAGGCAGATCAGTAGGAACTTGTCTGGAGAGGGAGGGGTTACGCACCTCTGCTGTGTTCATCAGGGAGATGCAATATGACACCCACTACCATGTTAGGCTCTCTGTAGAATTAGGCTGAATAAGTACATTCTCTGTTTCTTATATTTAATAATTATATAAGCTGTCATTGGCTGTACGCTGTACTATTAGTGAGGCATTATTCTGTGGAGTATTTCATATTAGGAATACTAGAAGATAGTACAAATATACTATCTTCACTATAAATTCACGAACTGTTTGCTGCTCAAAAAATGGACGTTTTCTTTTTTAAACATATGTTTAGCAACAGTTTGTGTCTTTTCTGATGTCTTCTGGGAAGCAGTACTAATTTCAGGAAGTATCAGGCTGTATGTTTGTTTTCATTTGTTTACAGAAACATGTATTACATGTGCTATTTTGTTATGGTCTTGGATGTGCTCTTGTATAATTAATTAAAATCAGAGAGAAAATATATAAGAAAGGAATAAATGTGACGTGGCTTGAAACGTACACCTGAATTAAAACACTAGGGAGCTAAGGAAGGCCATCTGTTATGTATTTAGGTGTGTTTTATTTATTTATTTGAAACCGAACTTTTCTAAATTGAAAGAATTTAAAGCTCATTTAGGGTCTGATCCAACTCGCACTGAAATCAATGGGAGTCTATGCACTGATTTCCCTTTCAGTTGCAGTCAGAGCGTACCCATGCTGGTTTAGCAACAACAAAATGGTCCTCTTTCAAGCTTCAGGAAGCTTGTGTTTGACCCCAATGCAGAAAAAGTTTCTCATATACACTGTCCCTCACTGCAGACCTGACTGTATCTTGATAATCACCTCTGGTCTTCCTCTCATCTGAGGCTCCCACCAGAAGAAAACACTCCCTTTCTATTTTCTCTGATAGAGTGTCATTTAAACAAATTGGTGGCATTTAAACAAATTGGTGGCATGAGGTGTGTGCTGGGCAGAGTAAAAGCTTTGTTTTAGACACCTTCTTATGTAAAAAGGAGCTTCAATAAGCATCTGCCCCTAAGGGTAGGATTATTCAGGATTCCAAGATATATCATACTCTAAAACACCAAGCCAAGCTTCCTCCAAGCCATTTGAAGCAACAGAGTTAGAGCTCAGCAAGTAATTCACAACAAATAATTTAACAGATGGATTTAGCTTCTTTTTCTGCTCATGGAATACCCAGGAGCAGACCAGGATTTTCTGAAACTTTTAAGCAAAACATGCAAATACTTAAAAAGAACCAACAACTATGGATTAAAAACTAAATTATCTCTGTGAACTTTCAATGTACAATATCTGAGCTGCATTGGTCAGATGGGCACATGCCATTGTTTCCCCTGTCTCAAAATAGAGGAGCTCAGAAGCACCTCTGGTGTGAATATGTATGTGTGTAACTTGGAAACTGACATTCTGCCAACAGGCGTACCAGCACGACTCTCTCAGAAATGCTGCAGAACTCAAATACAAAAGGGGCATGACTGTGTCCAAAGCTAATTCGTTTAAAAATTCAAGCAGTCACCCAGATCTAAACAAAATTCTTTGAATGTCTGAGGCAACTGATGTGGGTTTCAGTTTATCATCACTGAACACAGCTCTTTCCTAGAATATTGCTCTGAAGACCTTCCAGTTCGAAAAATGGACCTCATGCTTCCATTAGTTCTGAAGCTTAGAGCAAACAACTGTACAAGTCAGTACAAAGAAGGCCTGAGAAGATTAGTCACAAGGGGGGAAAAGCACTTCTGCTCCACCATGCCATCCCATTCTATACAACAGTTACAATAATGACCCCATGTGTCAGAAATACAACACAAGAGGGTAGGGAAGGGAAAGGAGGGCGAGGCTCTGGGAATAAAAAAGGAGTAAGGGAGTATGTATCCCATGCCTAAGCAGTCTCTCTTTGGAGACTACATGTCAGTATTTCCTGAGGCAGCACAGCACATAGCTGTACAGAGCTGTCTACACACCATGGCTTCACTAGTGAACAATGGGTTCCAAACACCCACAGTCATCAAGGGCCACAACCATCTGTGGGCGGGCATGCTCTGGAACAGCCAGGGGCTGGAAAAAAAAAAAAGAGCCTTCTATATTTACATGGGGTCGGCCCCCATTTCTCCAAATTCCTTTCTCTGTCTACATCAGGGATTGCAACACACGCTACCAGGGATCAAAGTTAGGCCTTCTGCAAAGTCAGTCTCAGATCACTGTGTTTTTCTGGCCATACTCCTGTTCCACTTGAAAGTATTTGGGGAACCCATGTTAGTGGCTCATCTACTCATTCAGTACAAAGTTTTTTTTTAAAAGGTCGGGAAGAGGCCGTGCTAGCTGCCTCCATCCTAATTTACATGAACACGGCCCCAACAAGGAATCCACCCCATCACACAGAACTATAGGCCTAGTGACATCAAGACCTTAGTACAGACTGACTGACTGGGAAATGGCATAACAACAGACCTAGTCATACTTAGTCAAAGTAGCAGTGTGTTAAAACAAATTTGTTCGAGGCTTGTCTCTCTGGTTTTACAAACATTTTCAAGTTCAAGCTCAACGTGACATAGTGTAAAACAACCCACTGGTGCATTACAGGTTCCCCTCTGTGCCCAATTCATAGAAGAAATAAATCGGATATAGCTTAAAATCAGCATCTCGTGCTTTTAGATCTGGAGATTGGTTCAATCTCCGGTGTCAGCCAATACAGTGACCAACACAATATTTATTCCAGTTTTTAAGTATCGAGAAGGCTGCAAGAAAGTTGGGATTTTTTTGGTTGAAAAGTTGCAGCCAGTTTGTTAAACTTGCGGTATCATTAAAAAAAGTTTGTTTAAAAAACAAAAACCCCTGCAAACCATAAAACCCCAAATCTGAGTGGCACTGCAATCCTGTGCACCAGGTCGCAATGCCACTCAAACTTGCAGAAACTATAAAAAGTTGCAGCGTGTGTTAAAAATTGTGGTTTCTGCAACAAAAAATTGTGGCCCACCATTTTCTTATAGCCTTAAATATCAATTCAAAAGACCCTACTTATCTGCTATTGAGAAGTCAATAATCACAATTTTTCTAGTCCCCTGGGGAAAAAATCTGGTCTCGTAGAAGCGGCAATTACTTATTTTTCTCAAAGCCGTAATGGCAGCAGTAATGTACATGCCCAAAGTAGCAAAGAACCAAGTCAGTTCCATTTCCATTAAAACCACAAGGAGGGGGGAAATAACTATTTGCCTGATAAAAAAATAACAAAAATCCATATGACTAAAATGCAGGTTTTTGTGAAGGTTTAAGCAATAAAGATAAAAGCTGAACAGATATCAAATAGTAGAATTATAGAGAAATGAAAATCTGAAGAACACTGACATTTGTGCTACTGATTAGTTTTGCAATATAAAGAGAGTCATAAATCACAGACTTCAATCACTCGGAAGCACTGTGTGACTTCACAGTAGCTTAGAAATTAGGAGACTGAAAAAATCTGTTAGGTCCTCTAGCTCACTTTCCTTGTCATTTCAGGATTGCTCTCTATTGTGTTCTGAACATTTTTGCAAAGAACAAAAACTAAATAAAAGCTTCAAAAACACTATTAAAATGAGTGAGGAACTGGAAAAAATTAACGTCAAGTGCTATGGAGTAATAAAATACGTATAATGAAAAAATTATCAGATTATGTTTTATGTGCATGTTTACAACCCATTTGGGGTTACTAAAGTAGCTGTAAACAAATGGAACTGCTGATTACACGCCCTACAATTTCACGGTTTCATTTAATGTTACTATTTAAGTTGTACATTTAGATTCACTGTAAATAAAACAAACTAGGGGAAAAGATCGCTTTCACACTACTGAAACTACTTGCTCCAAGATCTCCAACTATCCCCTGGATCACCAAGTCTCTATTCCACCCTTATCATACATTGACATAATCGATAAACACCTTCCTTATTGAAATCTTTTCCTATCTCAGCTCTTGTGAATCTGTCCGCTGGTTCTTCTCCTGACAGCTCCATCAGCTCCTTTCAGGGGTTCTCCACCTCCTCCTCTCCCAATTTCTGTGGGTATTCCACAAGGATCTCTCCTTGGCTAACACTTCATATCTTCAACTATCTCCACACAGATGATCCACAAATTACTCTCTCCAGCCATGACTTATCTCCATCTAGCCAATCCTGCATCTCAGCCTGTCTCTCTTGGATATCTTGCCATCATTAAAACTTATGTAAAAAACAACTCTTGATATTCCATCCCTAAAACTCCCCTTAGCCGTCACGGGACACAATCACCATCATCCTTGTCACTCGGTCCCTTAACCTGGATACCAGCTTTGACTGTGCTCTCTTTCTAGGCTAAGATATATAAATAGTATGCCTGTTTGTCATTTCTTCCTCTGTAACGCCTCTAAGACCAGCCTTTTCTCTCTCCACACATCAGAATTCTCACCTTCATTAACTCTTATCTTGATTAATGCATCTTACTTCTCCTTGGCCTGCCTGACATCCACTTTGCTCCCTGCAGGCCCATTCCAAACACTGTCACTAAGATCATCTTCTTGCCCCCATTCTGACCACATCAACCCTTTGAGTCCCTGCACTGGCTTGACTTTCCCCATTGCGTCATATAAAAGGTGCTGATCCTTACATTTAAGCTCCTTCAATACTTAGCCCTGATCTGTAATTGTCTTTATTATTTAATGTGCCACAAACCTTCCACTCACTTTAGTTCATGGAGGATGGCAGCCTCCATTGCCTATTTGCCTGTTTCTCCCACAAGCATCTTCACACATTCTTCCATGCAGAAGTCTTTCATGGCCATTTATCTGGCCACTATCATTTGGCAGTTTCCTTTAGGAACCATAGAAATGGATCTTGAGGAGGGATTTGTTTGTTTGTTATTTTCTGTTTGCTTATTTTGGGTAAGGGAAATAGTGACAGAAAAGGAAGCAAAATAAGTAAGAATGAAGATCAGAAGAAGCTAGAACTGCACATGTTGCAAATTGCCCAGAAAGGCTGAACACTGGGCGCTGGGAAAGTCTCTGTTAACTAGGAAGGCCCTGAGCTGAGTGCATCCCAGTTTCAGTGAACTGCAGAAGGGGTGTGGCCCAGCACAAGAAAGCAGGAAAATGACTACCACTGAAGCAGCTACTAAACTAGAGCTGGCTAGACTGAAAGCAGAAGAGAAGGCAAAGGACCGGGAGTTTCAATTGAAACAAAGGGTACATCCAGACTACCCGCCGTATCGGCGGGTAGCGATCAATTTATCGGGGATCGATATATCGCGTCTCGTTAAGACGTGATATATCGATCCCCGAACGCGCTCCCCGTCGACTCCGGAACTCCACCGGAGTGAGTGGCGGTAGCGGAGTCGACGGGGGAGTCGCGGCCGTCGATCCCGTGCCGTGAGGACCCAAGGTAAATCGATCTAAGATACTTCGACTTCAGCTACGGTATTCATGTAGCTGAAGTTGCGTATCTTAGATCGATCCCCCCCCAGTGTAGACCAGCCTTCAAAGAAGCAGAGGCAACTGCACACAGAAAAGCTATGGAGGCATAAACAGCTAGGGAGGAGGCTGTCCACAAAAGAGCCCTGGAGTTAAGAGACAAAGAAATACAGGCCCAGATGGAGGCCTAGATTGAGGCCCAGAAGCATGAACTGGCTGTTATGGAGCTGAAGAGACAAAACCCTCCAGCTGCCGGCGCCACTTCCCCAAAAATCCACAAATGGGAGCAACTATGTCCACAGTATAATGAATCCAGCGATATTGCTGAATATTTCATCACCTTTGAGAGACTGTGCACCCTCCATGCAATCCCTGAAGATCAAAAGATGACCACATTGATAACAAAATTGACTGGCAGAGCTCTGGACATATTCAATAAGATGCCTATTGATGATGCTTCAAACTATGGTAAATTTAAGGAACTGGTTTTGAAACAGTTTCAGATTATACCTGAAACCTACAGGGTTAAATTCAGGAGTCTTAAGAGGGGATCTGGTTTGAGTAATGTGGCTTATGTAAATGAAATGAGAGATTTGGTAGATAAGTGGGTGAGGGGGAAAGGCATTACAAGCTTTGAAAGAATGTGTGATTTGGTTACTCAGGAACAATTCCTGAATTTGTGCAGTGATGATGTAAAACAGTATTTGTTGGGGGAAAGGTGGTTGCAGTGGGAGAATTAGCTGAGTTTGCAGACTCTTACGAGCAGTCACAAGCTGCAATTAAACAAGCCACTGGCAGAGGGATACAGGGTTGGTGGAAAGCAGAATCACCGTTTTACCCCGGGGAAAAAGGAGACTGGAGCGTTCACCTCCCCATTGCCCTGTTACTCGTCCCAAATCTCCTGTACAAGCAGAGGAGCCCAAGAGGTGCTATCATTGTAAGTCCACTGAGCACCTGAGGAATAAATGTCCCTTGCTGAGTGGAAACAGGCAGCAAGTAACACATGAAGTTCCTGCTTCTCAGATCCCGGCTGCTGCCTCTTTCCACACAGGGTTTGTAAAGGTTGCTTCCACACAACCAAGCAATGAGCATATGCATGCTGTTAAACTCAACGGTGAAGTGCTTCTTGGATTGAGGGACACCAGTGCAGAGATTTCTGTGGTCAGGAGGGATCTGATCCAGGAGAAGGCTTTGTTGCCAGGGAAAAAGGCAGAATTAGAACTGGTGGGAGGTTACAAAGTCCTTGCACCTTTAGCTAAAGTACACATGCAAACTAGTAATTTGCAGGCTGAGCTGACGTTGCAACAATTGCACACAATTTTTCACTGTTTCTACTAGGGAATGATTTATTTCATGTGGCAGAATCTGTCTCAGGGTTGGTTAGCAGTGAGAAGGAATCTTGTGCTAAAAGTCCCTGGGGGAGTGTGGGGGGGGGAAGGTCACATGGACTGCTGGGGAAACAGGAGGGTGCCTCTAAGATTCCTCTGTAGCAGTGAAAAATGCAGCTTTGGGGGCAGCGATGAATGTAGCCAGTTCCTGTAGCCCCGGGGCTCAAGGCAAGTCCCAAAGGGAGGGGCTGGATGAAGCCAGCTCCTATCCCATGATCATCTGCCCAGGGGAGGGGAATGTTCCACCTTGTAGCAGGGGGGCCACCCCATCTGCTGACTGCCAAGAAGTTGCAGGTCAGCAGGGGACAGGGCCTGCCCTGGGGTGCAGAGAGACATGTGTCCCGAAGATGGAAGTTGGGGTCCTGGTGACTGCTGCAGTGGGAACAGACCCCAGGGATTCTGTAGCTGGAAGCAAGCCCAACCTGAGTGGAAGGGGGGGAATTTTGCTGGCCAGTGAATAGTCTGTCATAGCTGGTAGCTGTGAGCCAACAGCCGGACCAGAGTCATCTTCCCTTTTGGGGGACACAGGAGTGTCTGATCCAGAGGGGAGCCCAGAAAGGGAAGTCCAGACGGAAGGTGGGGGTGGGGTGCGGAGAATCCGCCCACCTTTTGTAGGGAGCAGGGCCGGCTCCAGGTTTTTTGCCGCCCCAAGCGGGGGGGAAAAAAAAAAAAAAAAAAAAAAAAAAAAAAAGCAGCCACGGCAGCACAATCGCACCGCTCCACTCTTCGGCGGCAGGTCCTTCGCTCCGAGAGGGACTGATGGACCCGCCGCCGAATTGCCGCCAAAGACCCGGATGTGCCACCCCAATAGCGGCCAGAGTGCTGCCCCTTGGTATTGGCCGCCCCAAGCATCTGCTTCTTAGCACTTAGCTGGTGCCTGGAGCCGGCCCTGGTAGGGAGGATCTTTCCCAGGAGGAAGGTGAAAAATCTGCATTTAAAATGCCAGACCCCGCTCCTGTGGATCAGGGTTTAAGGGAAAACTGGGGGTCCAGTCTCCTGGAGGGGAGCGCCCTCCCAGCTAACCTTTTGGGAACAGAGAGTGGGGTATCCAAGGGGATCTTACCAATCCAAAGCACCCCATTGAAAGATGTTGTTCTTCCTACGCTTATAAGAGATAAAACAGTCTTCAAGGCAGGAAGGAAAAAATCTCTGCATGGGTAAAGCTTCACAAGGGAGTGGGGTCCAGCCCAGAAAAATTCCAGAGGGAGGGGGCGAGGGCAGGCATGGCTGCAGTACACCCTTTCCTTTGCAAAGCCTCAAACACATGCCTAAATTAAAAGCCTTCCCCAAAGAGGCAGAATAATCTGCATCAGAGTGCCTACCAGGGTGCACAAAGAAGTGGGAAAATGCAGTAGACACTGAACAAGCTAAATCGTGTGAACAAAGCCTGTCCACTGTAGATTTGTAGTTAATCTTGTGCCTTTTGCTACCTCATCAAGACAAAGGAGTCTTGGGTCAAGACAAAGGAGTTAATACTAGTGGTAAAACCTTTAAAGATGTGGAACATACCTGATTTGTGGAAGAAACTTTTGTACATGCTAGGGATGGTGACAAGACAGTCCCCCAAGCCTGTTACTTTTCAGCTTATACCTGTAAACAGGCTGGAAGCTGGGCACAGCAGCAAAAGCATAACAGGCCCATGCTGCCGTGTGGAAGGAGAAACTGAGGCACACCGCCTCATGGCATTGGTGACTAAATGCCATGACACCTACACTTTAACAGATATTGCCGTCTGCATTCTGTTAATACTACACCCCAATCTTTTTTCAGGCACCCGGGGACCAGAAACCCCAAAACTTGCTAGAACACTTATGAATGACATCATATGGTTTAAAGGTACTGAAAGGGAGTGTGACCAAAGAGAAACAGGGATTTTACATGTACTGCCTCTGCCATGGACAGTGTCCAAGTCTCTGGCAGTAAGTTCAGGAGGAGGGTGTGATGGTGCACCCAAGAAGCTTTATGGAAATATGCTTATGAATGTATCTATGACATAACTGGAATATGTTTTATGCTACATATGCCATGTAACATATGACTATATTCATCCTATTTGTATGCATGTGTCATTGTTGTATTCAAAGTTATGAATACTAGCTGTATACTTGTTTGATTTAAATAGCCTTAGTAAGGCATTTGGCCAGCTTCTTGAGAAAGGAATGTGCAAATTAAGTGCCCAATCAAGAAACACTTAACGAACAATGGATCTTGGAAGGCTCCAATCCATATAAGAAGTCTTCCTGGAGACATTCAAGATAGCATGTGGGTGCCTGTAAAAACTGTTAGTCTCTAAGGTGCCACAAGTACTCCTGTTATTTTTGCGGATACAGACTAACACGGCTGCTACTCTGAAACCTGTAAAAACTGAGTCATGCATGGACATGTGACTTGCCCTTGTGACTCCAAAACTCCATCCTGGAGCTGGACTTTGCATAGGAGAGAGGAGGGGGTCTCCACCCACAAGAGAAAGTCTATTTAAGCCCATGGGAGACCCCTCAGCTGGCTCAAGAGATATCCTTTGGGGGTGGAGAGGCTACCTGAAAGAAACTGGAACAAAGGACAGTAACTACAGGGGGTGTGAGTGATTGCAGGACCCAGACTAGAAGGAGACTAGTCTGTAAAAGGAAGCTTACTGGAACACCTCTGAGGGTGAGGTTTTATCTGTATTCAGTTTTCTCACTGTATTAGGCATAGGCTTGCATGTTTTATTTTATTTTGCTTGGTAATTCACTTTGTTGTGTCTGTTACTACTTGGAACCACCTAAATCCTACTTTCTGTATTTAATAAAAATCACTTTTTACTCATTATTTAACCCAGAGTATGTATTAATACCTGGGGGGAGGAGGGGCAAACAGCTGTGCATCTCTCTCTATCAGTGTTATAGAGGGCGAACAATACAGGGTAAAACGATTTGGGGTTTGGACCCCATTGGGAGTTGGGCATCTGAGTGTTAAAAACAGGAACATTCCTTAAGCTGCTTTCAGTTAAGCTTGCAGTTTGTGGGATGTAGTTCAGACCTGGGTCTGTGTTTGTGGCCGGCAAGCGTGTCTGGCGCAACCAGGCAAGGCTCTGGAGTCCCAAGCTGGCAGGGAAAGCAGGGGCAGTAGTAGTCTTGGCACATCAGTTGGCAGCCCCCAGGGGGCTTCTGTGATCCAACCCGTCACAGAGGGAAATTAATGGAATGCCCTCCATGAATGAATCTGTTAAACCCTGTCTTCCTTCAAATACTCCCGTGAGACCCACTTCTGTGGTGGGTAAGGGAAACTGTCAACTGATGATGGCTAGATAAATGGTCAGTAGGAACTTCTAATAGTTATCTTAGCTATTAATGTATTTTTAATTAAACAATTTGAAACCATCTGGCTGTTCACATAGCTGGCTGTAAATTCTGAAGGAAGACAAGCATGCTATAATGCATATATTGGTAACCCGCAGAATGTGCCTTAAAGTGGTTGTAGCGGCCCTGATGGTTGTAAAAATAATTACAGCAACACGTGTTCTTGGAAAAAATAACACTTTGCTTATTATACAGCAACAAAATAAAAAGTTTCCAATTCATTTGGGAAGAGCAGTCAAAGAGAAAAATAAGTGTTCAGCACAGACTGGATGCCAGGAATTGATCTTTGAGAATTTATTGTATATCCACATTAAAAAAAAAAAGCAGCATGTCTTACTTTGCTGCTAGACAAAACCCAAAGGGCACAATAATCTAAAGAGCAGGCCTAGGACATAATGAATCATGACTTTTGTTAAAGCTTCATTTATGATATTTCAAATTAAGTCAGAAAAAAAAAACCTGATGTGCTTCCAGCAACAAAATAAGGTGGAAAGGGGATTGTGGGATGGTTTCCAATTGTTTTTTTCAGAGAAACTAGAAAATGTTTATATTTGTATTCTGAAAAATCCTAACATGATCAGCTATAAACAAAGAAATAATTCCATCTCTCTGCTCAGGTGACACAAAACAAACATAATTATTTCCATGTTTCTCATTTTAACTGCCTATTATTTCTCTAGGAGCCAAATCTCAAGGTAATTTACTTAGTGTTTACCTGAGCCAACTCCCATTGTCCTCAGAATAAGGGCTAAGTAAAAATGAGTAAAAGATCTCTGGATAAGGCGTTCTATGAATTACGCACATACCAGAATCCTCGTACTGTATGCATCTGACAGCCCTAATCCAGGAAGGCAATTAAACAGATGCTTACCATGAAGCATGTGCATACGTGCTGCCCTGAATAGTGCCGTTTTCCTAAATTTTAATTTGTTTAAACAAAAAAATAAGATTTTTGTTCAAGAAGTTATTGGAGTTTTTCCCTCTGCAATTAGAATCTCACTCGCAATGTGCCCTCTTTAAAAGTGCTGATGCAAAAGGAGCTGGACACAGGAGGTCCATGAACCAGTATCCATCAAGGCAGCTGTATCTATGTTGAAGCAACATACTAATATGCTTACAATGCATATGTCTGTAATAGTTCTGAAGGGCACCTCACTGAAGTTGGTTATATGGGCCAAAATTTTCAGATCTAGGTGCCTAAAGTTAGGCTTCTAAATCTGTATTTGGAAACCTAAATATGTGGGCTGTTTTTTGGGGTCCTGCAGCTGCATAGGTCCTGCAGCTCCCACTGACTTCAATGGGATTTTTGGGTGGCCAGCAATCCTGAAAAATCCTATCACTTTTATTTAAGTCTCTAAGGCCCCAATCCTGTCATTTGTTCTCCAGAGGTAGACCTTTGATCACCTGCAGATCCCCATTCACTTCAGTGGGGTTCAGCATTGACACAGGAATCTGACAGCAGGGAGCCAGTTGCAGAATTAGGACCTAAATTTAGGTCTAAGGGGCCAAACTTTGGCATGCGGGTTTGAAAATACTGTCTGTGTTTGAGCAATGAATTAAATATTGAACATATTTACCAGTATGAACACTGGAGATTTTATCATTTATTACATCGCATGCAACACCCTAAAACTTGAAGTATGCACTATGTTTAGGAAAGGGATACTTAAGTATTTGCAGACCAATTTGTCATAACACGCCCACTTTAAAAGGATGTGACCCCCAAAGGCATATCACCGTGTGTTACTCAATGAATTAAAAGACAATTCATGCCGACAAGGCTTCAGGCATTTCATTTCATAAAGAGATTAAATGGTAATGCAAGACAATAACTTTTACTCATCTATGTATTCAACATTCATGCTGTTACATGCTTTACAGTTACTTAAACACAATTAACTAAACCTGGGCGAATGCCAAGGACACTGAGTGCAGATTAACTGTTTACTACTGAGAAGTGAGGTTGTTAATCATGGGCGAGTAGCAGTTTCTTAAAAAGTCAGCCTACTAACAATAGCAGCTATTTATTGAGATCTGTCTATGCTTGGCACCATGCAAAACATAACACACATGGTCCCAGCTCCAAGGAATTTACAGTCTAAATTAGAATCCACCTGGAAAGGTTTTTTGTTTTTGTTTTTTTAACTGGAGAAATTAGGATCACCAGTAAAGCGTGGCACAAAAAGAGGCATGAAGACAAGAGTCAAGAAGGAGAAGAGAGGCACTAAGTCAGGTGGCTCAGGAAAAGCAGAGAAAGAGGAGGGGTCAGAAGGAAATGAACAAGGCAAGGGTGGAGTTAGAGTTGGATTTAGATTTATGGTTGTGATCTGCAAGTATTCAGCAAAGAAATGGAAGTTGCAGCCAGGACAGCAGGTGAAGGATAGCGCATAAAAGGAAAAAGGGGAAGGGATCAAGGATCAAACTCTAAGGATAACTAAGAAAAGAAGGACACACCAAATGGAAAGTAGAAGATGTACAGGCATTTTAAAACTTGATATTTACCACTTGGTGTTTTTTAATTGACTTTTTTTTTAAAAAAGGGGTGCTCTATCACAAGAAGTTTTAAGTAACATGCCTTGAGCCTTTGAAAATAAAAATCCTTAAAAAAATACATTTTTTTCTGACCCTTGATGATGTTTTGAAAGATCTTTTGAGCAGGGCCAATGGCAGCATAAAACATGCTCAGGTTCACCTCTCTTAAAGAGAGGATTAAGAGGTAGCTTGATCAGGGTCTATAAGTACTTATATGGGGAGACGATTTGAGATAGAAGACTATTTTAGCAGGCAAAGGTCTAATAAGATCCACTGGCTGGAAGCTGAAACTAGACAAAAGTCAGATGAGAAATAAGGGCAATTTAACAGCAAGTGTAATTAAACACTAAAACCATTACCTACGGCCATAGCGGACTACCCATCCTTTGAAGTCTCTTAAATCAAGACTGGGTGTCTTTCTAAAAGACATGCTCTAGCTCAAGTAGAAGTTAGAGGCTTGACTCAGGAACTGTTTGGTGAAATGCTATGGCCTGTGTTATGCAGGAAGTCAAACTAGATGATCATAATGGTCCCTTGTGACCTTAAAAATCTATGAATCTCGCCAACCTCTTTTTCTGTTCCTGCCACTATAAGTGTTTTGCAATGATAAATACTGATAATGAAGGCGTGACAAGACTGTGTATCACATATTCATCTACAGTCTGTGTAAAGCCCATAAAGTATTTAAAAAATAATGTTACAACTTGTGTTTGACGTGTTCTATTTAGTTGCCAGTTTTTTAAACAATCCTGTATGCTCACAACCCCCTCCTTCTTGTACAGCATATTCTTCTAAAAACTCGCTTCTTTCATTAAGCCTCCCAGAACTCATCTACACAGATGTGTTATTTCCATCTATTCCTGCACTTTAACTGTTATTCCACCTGTCATATCAGAATTGGACTCTAAGGTCCTCAGTGCAGGGACTCCACCTTAACATATTTGTAAAGTAGCACACAAATATAGTCAAACATTACTAATCTAAGAGTATGCGTTAGGCCGTAAACTTGTTCACTGAAAATGTAACAATATGGGGAGGGAACATCAGATTCAGTTAAAGTTCCTAATTCAGTCTATGGTAATTCTCTTGTAGCAGGACATGTAGGCAAGAACAATATACATTATACGATGCATTGTGGTTTTTTCCCCCCCAACATATCTTAAAATTCACCCTAGACGCAATGGCCCATCAAAAATGATTAACTGTATTTATTCTACTCCAAGAGTATCACTTAACTTAAATTATATGGTTTAGACATAATTAGATACTGTCACTCCAAAGATTAAGGTGAAACTATCTTTTTCTGACTGTTTGGAGCAAGTGCCCTTTAGTTTACTAGAAGGATAGAAAATATTTCTGGAGTGATGAGACAGCAGCTTCTCACCCTCACCTTCAAGGGCCTAAATCATTTCACCTCCACCTGTGTATCTTCTCTCATTTTGACACATTTAGCAGTAGGTGTTTGCAGGATCAGAACCAAAGTATTCATATTCACCTTCAAATTTAATTTCTCAGATGTAAAAGAATGATGAAATAATTTAACATACTGTGTCAATGTTTAAGTGAAAATAATTCTTTAAACTGAAATGAAAGGGATTATGGACAGGAGTAAGTGTGGTATTGTTTTCACTATGGGGCCTCTAATGTTACACTGGTTAGCAGAAGAGGATTTTGAGACAAGTAGTGGTTTTAGTCTGAGATTAGAGGAGAGTACTGTAATTTCTGTAACATGGTACTATAAAGCATAAGTATAGGCCAGTATTTTCAAAACAACTTAAGTAGTATGCAACTTAGCACATGACAGCAGCACCTGCATCTTCTGCTGGTCACCCTAGATTCTCCACTCTCTCTTGCCCACAGAGATTAACAAGAAAAAAAATTTATATTCCTATCTTGCTTGAAAATTTGGTCTTAGCCTACGTTACTTTCCAAATTTAAGATTTTGCTTAACACATGGAAGGATAAACTAAAAGTGGAAACCACCAGGAAAGTGAAAAGCAGACAGGACTTGTTTATGGGATTTGGAGAAAAGGATCAAAATTCATATTAATTTTAAGAAAATGAAAAAAATATTGGATCATAGGTTTTGCACCCTCTACAGCAACACAATTTTAAAGACTAAAAGAAAAACAAAACTTTCTTCCTAATTTTCTCTTCATGCCACCCATAGTTCATTTTTCTTTCTGTGTATTTTACCTACAGAAGCAGAACTAATGCACCCAACCTTTAATCTTGAAACTAATAACCATAAAGAAATTAAACACAAAATCATCATTATGGCATCTCTGGCAAAAAAAAATTATATCTATTCTATTTGCATTCTTTAAAACAGTACTTCTCTGTATGCATGTTATAAGACAGAATTCACAATCCTTCTAACCAGCAATACTTACTTGTCTCCAAAAAATTTTCTCCAGAATTCTGCAGCATCTGCTTTTGTGATACGGAAGTTGTCACCCTGGAAGTGGCCATTAGGAAATATTGCTTTGATTTCCGCCAGCATGTGGCTGAAGATCAGGGACAGCTTTGTAAGGTTTCGCCTGCAATTATAAGAAAAATAAAGAGGGAAAAACCTTAAAACCATTAATAGGTCTTTCAACTTGCTGTTTATATTATCGTCTGATAAAAGTGAAACAAAGAACCCCCAATTCAAGCCCCAGTAACTGACTATCACATTTTATTATATTTTTTCATATGTTTTAACATACATTCCACTGACAATTTATACTTAGCTTTAAGCTACAACTTTCAACAGCAGAATAGAATTTGATTCTGTTTAGCACCTGTTTGTGAAAGTTCATGGGATCTCAAAGTTTTAATCAAAAGATATTTTAGGATTGCCTACAAGCAGGAGCGCTGCCAGCTTTTCTGCCGCCCTAGGCGGCAGAAGGTCCCGCCCCGAAATGCCGCCCCCCACAGAGGCAGCGGAAGGTCCCGCCGCCGAAATACCGCCACAGTCGCCGCCCCCCAAATTGTAGCGCCCTAGGCGACCACCTAGGTTGACTAATGGGTTGCGCCGGCCCTGCCTACAAGCCCCATCCTTGTACTGTTTAATTGCTGAATATTAGACAGACAACTACTATGGACTTGGATAATCACTAAATACATTTTCATGTGTGACATACCACCTTTCAATCCAGTTTTCCAGAGGTGTAAGGACAGTGTTAACGGTCCACTCATCCCACTCATTCTGCCTGACACTTTTATTCTCTTTTCTGCAGATACTTCCTATTTCTTGTTTTCTTTAATACCTCCTCTAGTATTAATGTTTCCTTCAAGTTTTCAGTGGCAAACAAAATCAAGACTTTTGCTACTAGTTCACTTCTGTAAATTTTCAGGTTTCACATCAGTTCATTACCAGCAGCAATTTAGTTTTGGTGACAAAAAATCCCATTTAGTATAGTGAAAAGAACAATGCATCCTTCAAATCAGATCATCCTTTCTTGTGAAAGAGTTTGTGAGAAGAGGCTTTGGGAAGAAAAACTCCCCCACGGCTTTCATTTGGGGGAGTTTTGGGGGGGGGGTATCCTTTATCACCCTAGAAAGATCCAGGGTTTTTAACTCTGTGGTAAAGGCCTCAGGGCCAGCCCACAAATGTAGCAGATCTCTGGATAAATTTTTTGTATCTAATTAATCTTTAAAAATTAAGGGAAGAACCATTTTTAACTACACAAATTAAAAGCCTCCCTTACAACTCTATAGTGCTGCAAACAATTAAACCAAGACATAATAAAATCTGTTTACTATGTGTAACCATTTTGTAATTGCTTGTAGCTTTTTTTGAGAGAGAGAAAAATTCAAAGTTTCTTAAGTTACAAAGTTACTTTTCTAGATACACAAGAAGTACAATTGATGAAGTTACCCATGACAAAATAAATATTTTTCAGAATAGGAAAAATATATTTTCCCTGCTCACCTAACTCAAATAGTTGAATTGATTTCCCAAAGCCTTCCCAAAAGGAAATGCAACTTAGCACTGAAAATAAACATGGAAAATTTCAGCCCAAATAGAAGAATACTGAAGAACTCATGAACAATTGAAAATAGAGAGTTAGAATGGAAGCTGAACTGAAGCTTTTACTATAGGTTTTGATATCAGGGAAGCTATGATAAAAAGAATTACAATAAAAGCACAAGTCTTTTTTTTTTTTTTTTTTTTTTTTTTTTAAGTGTAATTAATATACTGCCTTGCCTCGCCCCCCAAATGGCTGTGGGGTTAGTTCTTCTGCAGTCTCTAATTAAGCCAGTAAAATCAGATGCCTATAATTAGGGTGTCCAACTGTTTCTTATTTTCTGGATTTGTTCCCCTCCATCTCCTGCACTCCCTAGTTCTTTTGTTCTTTAATTAGGCCCACATGTTCTTTATTTTTACTTCAGGACTCAGGCCTGAAACACAGTGCAAGCAACGACCATCTACAGTGACCTTTTCAATCACCAGGGTCCTCCTCAGCGTAAATTATATTTTTTAAGTCATATCCTCCTCCCACTTCCCATCTGCTCTCCACATCTGGAGGACTGATGCCCATTACAGATTCAACCAGTTCGGGAACAGCTAAGTGGACAGATAGTTTGACATGGTTAAACAGTGCATTGATTTCAATAGGACAAGTTGCGCTGAAAGTGAGGCAAGTGATAAAGTATCATGCTGAACACAGGCCAAGCATTAGTGTCTGTTCTATGATCAGGCAGCCATTTAATTATACAACAGTGGCTCTGCCCTGCAAACAACTCAAGTCAGAGGCATTGTTTTCAAAGGAAAAAGTTTTTCTTTGGTTTCATTGAAAATACATTAATACCCATCTCTTATTTAGTGTTTTCATCAGTAGACCTCAAGTACTTTACAAGGGGAGGCAAGTATCATTATCTCCGTTTTACATATGGGGGAAAATGAGGCATGGGGAGGTGAAGTTACTTTCTCAAAATCAAGCAGGCCAACGGGAGAGCCAGGAATGGAACTTGAGTCTCTTACGTCTCTGTCCAAAGTCCTATCTACTAGACCATGCTGACCCCTCTGCATTTTCTATCTGCTATCCATAATGAAACCTCCCAAAAACCTGAAGTTATTATTGGTAAGAGTTATGAAACTTCATATTTTTACTGAAATAGATTGGACATAATAAGTAACATGGAGATGGCGAATTACTTACAGTTGATGAGTTCTCAGTTTAAGTGGTATTTTTAAAATATACTTACAGATCATTATTATTAATCAGTGGTTAAGTCACTGAGTTCCCATTTCATAAAATAAACTTTTGAAGTACAATTAGTGCAACAGGTACTTAATACATATTTTACAGAAGAATCCATAGTAGATAGCGGCAGCCACGCTGCACCACCAGAAACCACGATCGACTGGGAGAGTCTCCAGGATCGACCAGTAGATCCCGAACGACTGGTTGGTGACCACTGGCCTAAGCTAAGGCAGGCTCCCTGTGTGCCCTGATCCCACGCTGCTCCCAGAAGCAGCCAGCACACCCCTGTGGCCCTGGGGGAAGGGGTCTCCACACACGGCTCCTGCCTGCAAGCACCACCCCTGCAGTTCCTATTGGCCGGGAACAGGGAACTGTGGCCAATGGGAGCTGTGGGGGTGGTGCCAGTAGAGAGAGGCAGCGGACGGAGCCACATGACCCCCCCAGGGGCCGCAGAGGAGCGTTGGCTCCTTCCAGGAGTGGCATGGGGCTGGGGCAAGAAGGGAGCCTATCTAAGCCCCGCTGTGCCGTCTACCGGGAGCCGCCGGAGGTAAGTGCCGCCAAGCGGAAGCCCACACTCCAACCCCCCTCCCAGAGCCAGCACCCCGAACCGCCTCCTGCACCCCAAACCCCTGCCCCAGCCTGGTGAAAGTGAGTGAGGGTGGGGGAGAGCGAGCGACGGAGGGAGGGGGATGGAGTGAGTGGGGCGGGGCTTCGGGGAAGGGGTGGGGTAGATCGTGGATTGCCCTTAAATTCAAAAAGTGATCTTGGGCGTAAAAAGGTTGGAGACCACTGGCTTAGGCCATGCTGATTAGGCCTCAACTGGAGTATTGTGTCCAGTACTGGGTGCCACATTTCAGGCAAGATGTGGACAAATTGGAGAAAGTCTCGGGGGAGGAACAAAAACAATTAAAAGGTCTAGAAAACATGACCTATGAGGGAAGATTGAAAAAATTGGATTTGTTTAGTCTGGAGAAGAGAAGACTGAGGGGGTGTGTGATAAATGAAGGGGGGGAGGGGTAGCTCCCTCTTATGAACACCCAGCCAGCAGCTATAAAATCCCTCTTAGTAGCTCTAATTGCTCTACCTGTAAAGGGTTAAAAAGTCTCACTGCTATGCATAGGTAAAAAGAAGTGAGTGGGCACCTGGCCAAAAGAGCCAATGGGAAGGCTAGAACTTTTTAAAATTCAAACAAAGAGTCCTCTTTTGTCTGTCTGTTGTTCTCGGGGAGAAGCAGACAGGGGGCAGTTATGCTGTGAGAAGCTTGGGCCAGGTATGAAAAATTATCAGTATCATACCTAGAAACTGCTCATCTAAAACTCCAGATATATAAGTAGATCAGGAAATGTCTAGGAAGACGTGATTAGGTTTATCCCTTTTATTTCTTTATGGCTTGTGGATTCCTCTGTGCTAAGCCCAGGTGCTTTTGTTTTGCTTGTAACCTTTAAGCTGGACCTCAAGAGAGAACTATTCTTGATGCTTAATCCTTGTAATTTGTTTTTTAAATCTAGCAAAAGCCTACGTCCCAGATGAATTTTCTTTTTTTTTTATTAATAAAATTTACCTTTTTTAAGAACAGAATTGGATTTGTGTCCCCTAAGAGGTTTGTGCCCATGTTTAATTAACTGGTGGCAACAGCTGATTTCCTTCGTTTTTCTTCTCAGCTCTTCCCCGGTGGAGGGGTGACAGGTCTTGAGGGTACCCCACAGGAAGGAATTCCCAAGTGCGCCTTCCTGGGTTCCCAAAGGGGTTTTGCACTTGTGGGGTGGCAGCATCTACCAATCCAAGGTCAGAGAAAAGCTGTAACCTTGGGAGTTTAATACAAGCCGGGAATGGCCAGTATTAATTTTTAGAGTCCTTGCAGACCCCCACCTTCTGCACTTGAAGTGCCAGAGTGGGGAATCAGCCTTGACAAGGGGACATAACAGTTTTCAAGTGCATAAAAGGTTGTTACAAGGAGGAGGGAGAAACATTGTTCTCTTTAACCTCTGGGGATAGGACAAGAAGCAATGGGCTTAAATTGCAGCAAGTTCAGTTTAGGTTGGACAATTAGGAAAAACTTCGTAACTGTCAGGGTAGTTAGGTAATGGAATAAATTGTCTAGGGTCGTTGTGGAGTATCCATCATTGGAGGTTTTTAAGAACAGGTTAGACAAACACCTGTCAGGGATGGTCTAGAGAATACTTAGTCCTGCCTTGAATGCAGGGAACCAGAGTAGAAGACTGGTTTGGTCTTGAGGTCCCTGCTAATCCTAAGATTCTATGATTCTAAATAAAAACTTGTGGTCAGGGCATTGGAATGAGAGAGAAAACAGTAACAGTGGGCAAAATTGTCTAACACATACATCAACAAATACATCATATGAAAGAAAGCAATACATTGTCACCATCACTGCATGATAAAGGACTAGTAATCTTATACCAAAATTAGAGTGATGTTTTTACGGACCCAAACACAACAGGGGTTGTAATTCACTTTAATGATGTTTCCATTAATAACTTTTCAGGTTATATAACATTTCCCCCAAAGTGACAGCACCATAAGGAGTTATAAATGTAAGATGCCTCACTTAAAATCTGGTATGAATTCCCTTATATTAAAAAAGGCAAACTAATCTCATTCTTGTTTACACAGACAAATGCAAACCAAAGTCGATTCCCTTCTAATAATTTAACCAACTTGAATAATGAAGGAAAAACAAACCTGAAATACTACACAAGAAATGTGTACCAATTAAGGAACAACCCTGCAAAAGCTTACTATCAACTGTAGAGCTAGCGTCTCTGCTGTGCTCAGCACAGCTAAGAGTGGCAAGGCAGAAAGGTCTCTACATCAACCGTCGCTTTTCCCTAATCTTGGGGCGGCTCTAAATCATGCTCAGTTGCACAGTCCCCCTTACAGGCTCTGCTACAGCAGGGGATTGCCAGAGTGTGGCAGAACTCCAGCCATTACTTCACCACTATGCTCCCAATATGCCCCCATGTTGTGGCCAGAAGGAAAGAGGCACCACAAAGCCAAGTATACAGATTCTACTTCATCTGGGGATTCCTCTATGTTAGAGGAATAGCTGAATAAGATGGCTTTCTGCCTGCCTTATACCACCAATGCAGCCCTCAGCAGATGGATCAGGTGGCCAGAATCTTGCCTATGGTATTTATATTTGAAGGATAAGAAGCTAAAACTGAGATGGGGTGTAATGTGTTATCTAAGGGTGGTACATGGAAGTAAGACTGGATTTTAGTGCTCCCCCCCAGAGGAGCTACACATAGGATCTCCCTGCGGAGTTGCTCTACCGAAATGGCTGCGCACTCCCTGAATGCTGTGGGAAGGCTCTCCATGACAGCCAAGTAGCCACATACTAAGTGCAGACCAGAAAAGAGGCTTCAAACCACATTTATGTGGCTCCAGAAGTAACTGGCTTGCAGGGTCTACAACTACTATTTAAGCATACGGGCACCCTGGTACTGGCTTGGAGGTGTTAATTTCCTCTCCCGAACTGTCCCACACTCCATTTGTATAGAGCCTAAATATCCCTGCTTTTTGTGAGTGCAGTGAATTTCACCCTGGATGAGAATGTCTTTTCTTCTTTCAGGAACTGAAGTTGTGGTGATGGGCTGGAAAACTGAACTGTCATCTTATAAACAGAGCACAGTTCATTATAATACATGACTGCAGTTCCCCTGCATTAATTAGGGTTAATAAACCATAGTGTAAGGAAGATAGTCTAGTGGCTAGGGGACTGGACAGATTCCAAAGACCTGTTCTCATTTCTCAGCTCAGCCACCAATATCCTGTATGACACTGGGCAAATCACTTGATTTTTAATACATCCCTACCTCACAGGAGTGTTGTGAGGAGTTCTATTAATGACTGTGAGGTGCTCAAATGCTAAAGGCCCAAATACTGAACTATTTTAATAATGAACTGGAGTAGAAGATAACACTTGGGTTTTTAAGTTCTCTATAGATCCAGACTGCCCTTCTTTCCAAAGTCCCAAATTCATATAGGAATCCCATATTGTACTTCACAGAAGGCACAATGCAAGTGAGGACATGACAGTATGCCTATTCTACAAGCATTACACTGGCACAGCTGCTGCACTCCACCCACACTGCTGTAGCCCTGTAGCATACACTTATGACAGCGACAGAGGGGTTTTCCGTCACTGCAGTAAATCCACCCCCTTGAGAGACAGTAGCAAGGTCAATGGAAGAATTCTTCTTTTGACCTAGCTGTGTCTACGCTGGGGGTGAAGTTGACCTAACTACATTGCACAGGGTATGACATTTCTCACAGCCCTCACCGACGTTGCCAGGTCAAGTTAAGTTTTAGGTGTAGACCAAGTAATCTATGGGAGAACAGAGGAAGCCATGATGCAGGAAGGGAATCACATCCTTTTTTCTGGATTGCCACACTGAAATCAGAAGTACAAATTTCAATCATCTTATGCCAGAAAACAGTTACTCTGTGGTAATACTTAGGAATATCTTGCCACTAATTAACTGTATATAGACTGCATTTTATAGGCCTCATGACTCACTCCTCCCCTGTATCATCTGCCACCTGCCCAACACCTACTGTAGATGCAAGTACTCCTCTGCTGGATCAGCCTGATCTCCAACACATAGACAATTAGACTTTTCCATTCCCAGTTCAGGCTGAGTTTCCACAGCCCACCTGAACCACTCAGTATCTGCAACTTCTACACAGAGATAGAGTCCTAAAGCATTGACACAGAATCAATGAGCATTCTGGAAACATGTTTTGACAAAAACTCTGTATGCTGCAGTAAAGGCTGTATTTTGTTCGCATTGAACATATACATCTAACTATAGATAATCTATGGAGGGTCAAATTTTCAGTTGGTAGCGTTCCAGCGCAGTCAAGGGATATCCATGATGGTCAATGGAGCTCTGCTGACTTGCACCAATTGAGGATCTTCTCCAGAGACTATACTTTTTTTCATTTCTAACTGTAAGAGTATATAAATGTTCAAAGCAATTAGCCTACATTATGAAGCAATTGCTTGTCAGAAGCAGTTTTCTAAAACAAATCCATCTGAGATACATACACTTCAGCCCAGAAGGAATTTTCATCACTCCATTATAATCATCTGAAAATAGGGCTTAATAAAGAAAATATTATGGTATGTCAACCATAATAGCTAGAGTGGCACTAGCAAGTAATAAAGATTTGTAAAGAGAAGTTCTACCCCTCAGTCTCTATAAAATAGGAAATTTAAGCATGCTTGGCATGGAACAACATTAAAAACTTGGCTGTGCCAACATTTATTCCTGGTCCTGCCACTGATGTGCTGTATGTTTGATAAACTAGTACACTTTTGTGCCTGTTTCACAGTCTCTGAAATGGGAACAATGATAAACACTCTGAGATCTACAGATCAAAAAGCCCCAGAGAATACACTCATCATCATAGTCATTAGATAGGACCATTATGTACCGAAATATACAAAGCGAAACAGAGATCCCCATGTCGTCCTCCATCTTTGTAATCACTAAATGTCCCATAAAATAAAATCAGACAATTTTTATTACAAAGACACACTGATAAACTGAAACAACACACATCTGCCTGCCTATTACACCTCTACCTCGATATAATGCTGTCCTCGAGAGCCAAAAAGATCTTACCACGTTATAGGTGAAACCGCGTTATATCGAACTTGCTTTGATCTGCCGGAGTGCGCAGCCCCGTCCCCCCGGAGCACTGCTTTAGCGCGTTATATCAGAATTCGTGTTATATCGGGTCGCGTTATATCGGAGTCGAGGTGTATTTTCTTTAGAGTCCATTCTTGTCACTTCTATGCAGACAGCTTTTATTGTATGCGACCAGTTGCCTCTTGATTAAAGTAACTGCACTGCCTCTCGTTTTGCAATAAATGTCTATATAGGCCTAGAAATCTCTAACGGTGTACAAGAGAAGTCAGATTCTCAAAGAGGTATAACATGAATGACAGACTGTTTAATTGTGCAGTTACGTCATGCTGAAAATTAGATTACTATGAGGTTGCTTCCTTTGATGCATTTAATAAATGATTTTTATCTTTGCACAAGAGTACATATTTGTTAGGCAGCAATCTGCCACAGTAAGTTATGTGATCACTCATGCTGCCAGGTTTTCAAGTTTAAAAAATGCAACACAATCCTCCTTTCATAAGGAAAGCACCAGAGTGAAGTCTATTAGCTCTAGAATGTCTTTATATCAAGACTAATCAGCAAACACTCTTTTGTAAATCATGTCTAAAACAAAAGTAGTTCAATCTACTATTAAAGAAAAAATAAGCCACTGTATAATATTTTTATTTAGAACACACACACACACACACACACTAAGAAAGTTCTGTTAACTTGGAAACTTGCAAGTCATAAGTGTTTATGAATTTAGAAGCAAGTTTGGAGAACATTCATAAGGTGAACTGATGATTTTTTTTAAACTCTAAAATATAAAAAGCAAGCTGATAAAGCTTTAAAATCCAAAGCACACACAAAGTTCATTTCCCATGATCAGTTATATTTAAAATAAACATTTCAGATCCGTGTGTTCCGGATACAGTAAGACTCACAGGATATTGCACTCAGCAACAGTAAGGGAGGAAGGATGGTCTTGGGGTTAGGGAACAGGCCTTGGAGTCAGGAAGGCTTGGGTTCTCTCTCCGTGGCTCTGCTATCCACCATCCCTGTGTGACCATGTATGTCACTTAGCCTTTGTTCCTCAGTTTCCCAATCTGTAAAGAGGGGATAACACTTCCTTATCTCACAGAATCATTAATGAAGAAGAGATCGGTGTAAGCTTGAAAGCTTGTCTTTCACCAACAGAAGCTGGTCAAATAAAAGATATTACCTCACCCACCTTGTCTCTCTTCATTAATATAGTATTTTTAGATGTTCCATTACCATGGTGGTTAGAACCACAGACATGCCAATAAAACAAACTGTGCCTCTTCTATAAATGCTGAGTATCTCTTCCTTCCCCTTCAACCCCAAATTAACACATTTCTTCAATACCTGACAGCTTTCCTCCTGCAAAGAATGAAATACGGTCTCCTTCTGACATGAGTGCCAGGCTGTCAATCACCAACTGCCAATGCTGTAAGAAATGCTATGATCAGGACTGCACTGGAGTTTATCCATAAATTACCTAGGACGAATGTCAGAAGATATACATAATGGGGCTGCCACTGTCTGTGATACTAGCCAGTAACATTTCACTTTCTGCAACCTGATGCCACTCTGGCCCCAGCCTCATTCCTTCCTCCTACTCCCCTAGAACTTTCTTCTTGTCTTATAGACAGAAAACGGGTGGGTGAGGGGGAAGACAACAGGGGACAAAACCAAAGGTGGACCAGTGTCCCATTCCATGTAATTGTAGATTATTGGTGCGTGGGATACATCCATCTAACGTTAACAAATTATCCCTACTTAATGCATTGAGGGAAGTAAAAACCACTGAAGATCGTTGCCAGTATGCCCTGTGAAAGAAAATTGTTTCTAGCCTCTGGGGGTCAGTTCAACTCTGAGATATGTGTAGAAATCACTTTTAAAAGTATGGGAAGGGAGGGAGCATGGTCCGGTGTCTGAAATATGGGTCTGGGAGTCAGAATAATTGGGGTGCTAATTCCTAGTTCTGCCAAAACACCATGGGAAAGTCATTTAAAACTCTCTCTGCCTCAGTTTATCCACCTGTAAAGTGGAAATGAGAATACCTCCTTCCCTCGGGTACTGTGAGGTTTAACAAACGAATAAATACACTGAGGATTTTGAATGAAAAGCACTGCGTAAATGTAAATTGTATTGTGTCATCTCATACATGCATAACGAGTCATTTATAAACAATTACCATTTTTTCATGAATCCTGGAAAAGCTGAGTTTGCCAATAACAGGAAAGAACTTACTCATACATTTATCCTCTGGGTAAATGCTTAGCCAGTCCTTTTCTGCCAAATGCTGAGAGAGCATCATACAATCTCAGTGCTTGAAGAACTGGAAGTTTCCTAAGGGGGCGGGGGATTGCTGAAACAAAAGAAGTTGCTCACAAGTGTTACCTCACACCTTCATTCTTCCCCTCATAATTTAAAAACAATTTTAAAGCCTCCCCTATTGGTGTTCCTTCCCTTTTCTTGTTTCTATAGGCGGAATGATGAAAAGAAAAAAACAAGGTAGGTAAAGAATGAAAATCCTTGCCATTGGAAACTCTTAGACCACAAGTACTACTTCTAGAGTACTGCTTCTTTCCTTAGCAGCTCTTCCCCTCTCTCCTCTTCTCCAGTTAGAAACTGCTGTGGTATGTAACGGTCTAATTCCCGATCAGGTCTTTTATCAGTGGACTATATTTGGGGTGGCTAAAAAGCAGCCACTCAATACCCAAAATAAGCTGACCTTGGTTAACAATAAGCACTAAAGGTTCTCCAGAAGTCTGAGGCTGTGAAGTCCACAAGCCAAAAAGCTGGTTACCCAGAGAGTAAACATTACACAGCTCCCCCAGTACAAAAATTGAGGTTGTTGAGGCAGTGCCTAATGTGAATAGGCCTCATTGCCACTATACCACAAGACTATCCATGGGATGAAAATATGTAATCACTATTATCGCAAAGAAAGAACCGTAACCAAAGTTAAACTTAGTCCTTACAAAATAGAATAGCTAATTCAGAGGAATTGGATTTTTAAAATGAGATCAGTTTTGTGCTATTATCCAAAAACCTGAATCATTTCCCCACAAGTGGCCATAAACTCTGTATGCTTATACAGAGCTCAGCATCAAGCTAACAAAAAACATCTAGAGAGCACTAGCCATGGAAATAAATATGAAGTGTTGACTAACATTGATTTTGTGGGCAGACTTCATAGCTCATGTACTAGGTAATACATATGGAACATTTCATCTTTAAGTCTCCAGTTTAAATCCAGCCCATAAAACGTGTCCTACCTATCTGATGTTCTATGTGATACTGGTTAGCAGCCTTAGTTCGGCGTAATGGTAAGCATCCACATCAATAAAACCTGATTAGTCTTCAAACCCATATCAATAGTGTAAAGATGACAAACACTGAATGTCTATGGAAACCAAAGTCAGGTCACACTAAGAAACAATGATGGAGTAAGGTGGGGAAAAACAAACAATGCCATGACATGTGTTGTAGCTTTAATGTGTGTATACCAGTAGGCAACCTATGGCACGCATGCCAAAGGCGGCACGTGAGCTGATTTTCAGTGGCACTCACACTGCCCGGGTCCTGGCTATCCGTCCGGGGGGCTCTGCATTTTAATTTAATTTTAAATGAAGCTTCTTAAATATTTTAAAAACCTTATTTACGTAACATACAACCATAGTTTAGTTATATATTATAAACTTATAGAAAGAGACCTTCTAAAAACGTTAAAATGTATTATTGGCACGCGAAACCTTGAATTAGAGTGAATAAATGAAGACTCGGCACACCACTTCTGAAAGGTTGCCAACCCCTGGTGTATACATCACATACTCTATATATACCTCCATTCCCCATATAGCTGAAGAGATACCATACACAAAGTCATGTTGAACAAGTCCCAAAGACTTACTTTAGAACACTTAGTAAGTCAGTATGTTAGGTAAGTAACAGTTTACAAAGACGACAGTTGATGATCAGCCAAAATTAACATCCTAGTTAAAATGTGGTGGGGGGGGGGGGCAAACTCAAATCCACTAATTCACACTGACTAAATAAATGGTTTAATATTTACAAATCTAAATATTCTAAACAGTTAATCTCATTACATTATCAGTAACAACAAACTAAGCACTAACATATTTATTGATTTTACCACAGTAGCTCTTAATTGAGCTATTAAATTGTCTACAGAAAAAACGTGATTTAATGTAACTAAAGCTTATGTGTCTAGAAGCAAAGCATGGTGGATGTTAATTTGTCTACTTCTATTCACCAATCAACCATTATTACACCCTTCTACTCATGAACAGTTGCTTAGAATCACTCTTTCTGCTCCTTTGGCACTCCTCTAGACAGCCTTGTTTAAAATGAATACTAAGATCTGAATGCATTAATTTAATATTGATTTATGTCATAGGCCAAATGATGCATCTATAAACAGTTCTGAAGTTTGTCCGAAGTGCCTGAAAACTAGGATAGGTGCTTTCTATTTATATATTAATTGAACTAAATAATGAATATGTAGAGATGTGACAATCATGTTGTTTGCAGTGGGCTTTAAATATGTTTATTTACAATTATCACGACCAGCAAGAAAAAAGATTTCCGTAACATGCTCTCGGCTCACAAGAGAGCTGTACTTCACTAAACACAATATAAAACCTTTCAAACAGCATTGCTGAAGTGAATTATGTTGACATGGCAGAGACCACGTCTACCTATGTGTTTTTACAGTAAGTGCCTCGCCCAATGGTGCCCTGATCTTAACTGGGGTGCTACAAATACTACATGCTACCAATATATTATAGTCAGGGCTGGCAGTACCAGTTGCTTATAACTTTGCCAGATTAGCTGCTCAAAAATGTTACAGACCAGGTGTCTCCCTTAGTAAATTTTTGGGGCAAAATTTAAACCAAAATGGTTAAGTCATTTCCAAGAATGCAGCAAAGGTAAAGGAGCTCACTGAGGACCTTGCTGGACCATTAATGCTGATTTTCGGTAAGTCTTGGAGCACAGGGGAGTTCCAGAAGAATGGAAGACAGCTAATGTTGTGCCAATTTGTAAAAAGGGTAAACAGGATGACCCAAGCAATTATAGAACCATCAGCCTGAAATGGGTCACAGGCAAGATAATGGAGCAGCTGATATGGGACTTGATAAATAATTAACTAAAGGAGGGTCATGTAATTAATGACAATCAACATGGAAACTAGATTCTGTCAAACTAACTTGATTTTTTGTTTTGTTTGATAATAGTAATAGCATTCATATAATATACTTAGACTTCTGCTAGGTGTTTTGACTTGGTGCTAAAAACTAGAACAATATAAAATTAACATGGCACACATTAAATGGATTAAAAACTGGTTAACTGATAGCGTAAGTGGGGAATAGTCACTGATGTGGTCTGTTTCCAGAGGGGTCCCACAGGGATCAGTTCTTAGTCTATACTATTTAAACTTTTTTATCAATGACCTGGAAGAAAACAAAATAATCACTGATAAAGTTCACAAATGACACAAAAATTGGGGGAGTGATGAATAATGGAGAACAGGTCACTGATTTAGAGTGATCTAAATCACTTGGTAAACTGGACATAAGGAAACAATATGCATTTTAATACAGCTAAATGTAAATGTATATATCTGGGAACAAAGATTGTAGGCTATACTTACAGCATCGGGGCTCTATCCTGGGAAGCAGTGACTGAAAAAGATTTGAGGGGGTGGCTCCCAGTGTGATGCTGTGGCCAAAAGAGCTAATGTGATTCTGGGATGCATGACTAGAGGAATCTCAAGTAGGAGTAAAGAAGTTTTTTCACCTCTGTATTTGGCACTGGTGCAACTGCTGCTGGAATAGTATCCAGTTCTGGTGTCCACAATTCAAAAAGGATGTTGATAAATGGGAGAGGATTCAGAGAAGATGCAAAAACAATGATTAAAGGATTATAAAGTATGCCTTATAGTGACCGATTCAAGAAGCCCAAGCTATTTAGTTTAAAGAGAATATTAAGGGATGACATGATGATAGTCTATAAGTAACTCTTCAGGGGACAAATATTGAACAATGAGCTCTTCAATTTAGCAGAGAAAGGTATAACAATCAATGTCAGAAAGTTGAAGCTAGACAAATTCAGACTGGAAATAAGGTGTAAAATTTTAATGGTGAGAGTAGCTAGCCATTGCAACAATTTACGAAGGGTTGTGGTGGATTATCCATTACTGACCATTTTTAAATCAAGACTGGATATTTTTCTATAAGATACACTCTAGGAATTACTTTGGGGATGTTGCATGACCTGTGTTATACAGAAAGTTAAACTAGATTACCACAATGGTCCCTCCCAGTCTTAAAATCTATGAAAGTTTTTGAATCAATGAAAGAATCATTTTACAAAAAATCTGGGGAGGTTTTTGTTTGTTAGGGAGGGTGAAGGAATTTAAGCTTTGCAGCAAGGACCTGAAGTTTGGCAGTCAGTGGCCTTTGTGTCAGGGGTGAGCCTTTTGCCATCCCTGACACAATATGCTCAAATCTGGTCAAATTTAGAAGCCCTTGAAAAACTGCAGTTCACACACACTCTGTAGAGACCTTCAAAGATTCCTTCCTGACCGAGGAAGCTCAAGTCTCTGACAGTTCCTAACGCTGACCAGACTGTTCATGCTCCAAGCCAACAGAGTGACTGAACATGCTCCAGCTCAGGGCTACAGAATCAGGAGTAAAAAGAGTGGGGTTAGAAAAATGCTGGAGCAAGAGCAAGTCTTGTGGAATCTGTTACCACTACCAGGCAGAGGAAAGTTCCAAGCCATGAAGTGACATGGAGCAGTCTGAGATGCAGTTTCTCCTGTGAGGCTTATATACCTGCCCTGAGAGTCACCAGACCAGCTTTGCATTGGCTGGAGTCTAGCACAAGAATGACTCAACACATGTGGCTTAATTTTAGGCTCTAGTTCAGGGATGATCCATCACCTTACAAGTTGGGCAAGAAGAAAATGGGGACTGGATCTGGGAAGGAGGAGAGACTGGGAGCAAGTGTGTGGGATTTGGACAGTGTAAGCCCAGAGGAGGAAAGACTAGGACGGTTGCACAAGGCGTCGGGAATGAGATGCTTGAGGAGTGGAGATGGAAGGGATGGGGAAGAAGGGGACGAGTTTGAAGATAATGGGCAGAAGAGTGAGTGTGCCCACTAACGCACACTCCCCTCTAGAGCCTGGACTGAAACCCAAGATTCATAAGTCTCACCATTCCTCTTGCTGTCAGTAGTGAAACACTACGGCCAAGTATGTTCCTCATCCCCTTCTTATTCTGTTCTTCACAGAGGATGACAATCTGCTACTGCTAAAAGTTAGTCCATTTGCTCAAGCAGCAGAGGTCTGCGCAGTGCATCTAAAGGTTCCAGCCCTGCTGATGAACTACGTGGGTGTCAATATGATGCTACATGATATGGAATTTCTGGTTTTTCAGTTTTCTTTTAAAAAAAAAAAAAAACAGCAGCAGCTAGCAAATCACACACAAAACTATTCTAAATGAACATCAAGTTTGCCAAGTCAAATATTCAAAAGATAGGAAACAGCAGAATTAAGGTTGCCCATGCAACCTTAATTTAACTGCTTTGTGTATAGGTATTATGATACAGTCTTTAATTATATGCTCACATCCTATTTTTTGCAACAAGATCCCTGCCTCATTCAATGTGTAAGATGGATCAGGCACACAAGATCAATCAGAGATATGCAGTGAAGGAAACTGTTCTCTGTAGGACCCCAGCCTCATTTGTTGCAGAATCTGGAAGGTGTACAGTAAATGAGGCAGGGCATTTCAAGAAGAGAAAGGAAAATCTCATGGCTAAGGTAGCTGAATGCTGTTCTGGAGAACTGAATTCCCTCCTTACCTAAGCCTATGACAGCTTTTCACAGGTGGTCACTAGTAGTGTGCTCCTCATTTTTTTGGTGCCCAAAGATCCTGAGGTCTGATCTGCAGAAGTGCTGGGCACTCACAGCTGAAACTGAAGTTGATGGGAGCTGTGCTCTGAACATAAAGGGCTATATAATTCTAGGTATTCTGAAAAGTCATGTCCTAGGCATCTCAAATTGAGGACCCAAAGTTAATGGAAACTTTTGAGCTCAATTGTTCTGTGCCTCAGTTCTCTGTCTGCAAAGTCGGGATAAGACAACCCCCTCATCTCACAGGGATATTGTGAAGATAAATTCATTAATGTTTGTGAGGCACTCAGATACTATAATCATAAGCACCATAGAAAAGTCCATGAGAAAATTAATAATTAACTTCAGAGCAGGGTTTGAATAGCATGTAGTAAATAAGCCAGGGCCGACGCATTGAACAAGGAGGGGGAAAAAAAAAAAATCTAGTAGTTGCTCATAAGTTGAGCACCCGGAATCCTGGGCGCTAAATGAGGCAGACTCCTGGAGGTAATATTGTATGACATCATGAAACTGAACCCTATCATAATGCATATGCACAAGGTGGGCAAATAAAGGTTGCACAGGCAATCTTAACTCTGGCATCTCCTAACTTTTGAGAACTTGATTTTGTAACCTTAATGTTCTATTAACAAAGAACGTGTAATAATAATTATAATAGTTCTTTTACCCAGATCATATACACTGCTGGATCTCGATAAAGGTTCTGAGTAAGGCTTGGGTGGAAGAAATACTCCCATCCATGATAGTCTCTTCAGTTTGAAAGATCTACTTTTATACAAGTCCTTACGACAATATGCTGTATATTTGGGAAGGTGGGTCTTTAAAAAAAAAAAAAGCCTTATCCAAAAGGTGCTGATAACCCACTGTGGTTTACAGTTACAATTTCCACTGAGTTCAAGTCAACAGAATTTGCAGTTGTTCAACATTAAGGGTCTCGCCCGAAGAGATTATCACGGGAATATTCCTGGGGTTTGATCTAGAGATGGATCCGAGCTGCAAATTTTGGCTCGGGAGCTGAACTTCTCCAAAGTTCCGCGGTTTTGGTGTAAGTCTCTATAAGTAGTAAGTGGTATTGCATTAGTGTCAGGAGGCCCCAATCAGGATCAGAGGTATGTACAGTGCTTAAAACATTGAGCTCTGTCTAGCAGATTTTTTTGTTCATGCACCTATGTTCATTAAGTGGACAACAAATACATCCCCTTCCCCCATCTATGCCCCTTACAATTCTAAGTGTTTTGCATCATTCTTGATTTCTACATATTTTTTGAAGTTTAAAAATGCTTACACCAGAGCTAGAATCTTTGTTTTCACCCAGACCAAAGTTTTGTGTTGTGCTTTCAAGAGGAAAAGTGCTAAGTTTGTGGTATAACACCTGCTCCCTTGAATTGCACCCAGTGTCTGAGTTCTAGGAAGTGTGAAAACATTTCGAAACCTTACAGAATAGATTATCTTTAGCCCAACAGAGGAGATCTAATAGATCAAATTAATTTGATTTTGCCTTTACTTAGAATTGCTGCTGCTACTACTATAGAATTACTTCCCTCCATCAAGGGACTTTTGTATTGCAGCTGCCAATTTGAAACCTATTATAGAAATATCTGTAATTCTCCTTTCAATAGCTTTTACTACCGTTTCTGTTTTGTTACACATAGTAATGATATAACCCATCATGTGGATGTAGTTTGTGAGGCAATTTACATGGAATCTGGTTTATGTTTACTCTATTTTTAATCAATGTTTACATATAAAAGAGTACTAGTGGCCTATGTCTAAGTACCAGAGATTCTGTTTTGGCACCATCACTATACTACAATTTTCAATAATACTTATAGTCCTACTGTTACATTTCAAGAGATCCATTTTTATTTCAAAATTCCTCTGTGCCTCTTTCACATCATGGAGACAACTCAGCCAATGAACTACACACATATGGTACTGTAATAGGAGTGCTTCATCTTTTTCCCATGGTCTAGAATACATTACATTTACCATAATAAGAGTCCAAATGAGTAAAAAATATTGCCAAGTAACTCATAGAAATACAATAACTGTCCAGCAAGCCACACTCCTACATTCTAGAGTCAAAGGTTATAAGACAGCTATCGAATATACATAAAATTTCCCATTGTTCAGATCTACATTTATTATAATCGAATCCACTTGAAATCATTCATTTACAGTTATTTAAACAAACATTTTCCCCATTACATTTTATGGGGTTTGGCTGAAGTGTGTGTGTTAAATTCAGTAACAAAAATCTATGGGTATTGCACGTATTGCATGAAAAGGCACAAAATAAAAGATATATTTAGGGTAAGAACTGTGTTTTGGTCACAGAATGATCATCATGTATTTTTGCTGAAAGAATATAACTGGCTCTCATTCAATGAATAATATTTGTTACAGCTCTCTCCACCAAAACAATAAACAATCTGAATCAGCCAGATTGTTACTACCCTGTTATATTGAACAGATATACCTTGTACCATTCTCCTGTCCCTTCAGATGTTGAAGTTTACTTAAATCTTTAAAATCAGAAATGTTGCTTCCAGGTTCCACTGTGAGCATTACATACACAGCATACCAAGAATGGTAACTCAAATGTTTCAATAGCCATCGACAACTTCAAGCTACATCTGCTAAAAAGTTATTTTATGATGGCATGGCCAACAGAATTCTCCTACAAGTTGCCAAAATGCCCTGTAATTTTCACCCCCAAAATCTACATGTCACTCTCAGAACATTCAGTGTTTCATGAGAGCTCCCTCATCTAACAGGGTTTCAGATGGCTGTGGTAGAATGGGGCAACCAGCAATGAAGAGTTCTAGAGAAGTAACAGAGGTATGCTATGTTTGAACACAATAGCTGCAGCAAGGTACAGTTGACATGCTGTAATCTGAGACTTGGGAAATGGGCAGCGTTAAGGGAAGAGGGCTGACCAGCTTTATTTCCTCCAAGAGATACCTACGGTCGAAGTAATAGGTATAGTGGGCAAACCAAGGGGATGCATGATGGTAAGGGCTATGGTAGCTGGGAGTTGCTGGGAAAGGGAGCTGCCTGGGGAAAACAGAGTCCCAAGAACCATAGGGAGAAAAAGTTGCTGCCTGAAGGTCAGGGGCAGACACAAAAATCCTGAGTTACTAACTGGGAACTTCTGAGTTGTATCCATTGCTAATTCTAATATGTGAAGTTATTAAAAATGATATGCTCTAATATGAACACAATTTTTTTTAAAAAGCCATAAAAATTACCCGGAATAAAATTCTTTCAATAAAAATCAAAAAAGCATTAAACTTGTAAGAGTTGCACCTAATTCTTACTTCCATGAGGTAAAACACTAATTTCAGTTTTGGTCAGCATTAAACTTTACTTTGATACTTCCCTTTTAAAAGTAAACACTTTGTGGTGATTATGGACTCCTGGGTGTATTAGCTAACCTCTCTCAATCAACACAAATTGCTCTGAAACAGGACCTTAAAACCAAGGATGACGGAATTTTCTGTCAAAAGCCCAAAACATTTTAGGTCTCGCTACCAAGGCAAACAAGAGCAGGGAAGTATCAGACATCAATTCATGTGTTTCAGGCTAAAAATAAAAACATAAAATCTCTAGATACTGTAAAATCCAGCAGTTTCTAAACAGCAACATTTTTGTGGATCGCCTTAAGCTTGCTTTAGTTCTTTTGCATAGTCTGCATAGAACTACTTTCCGCCACCTGCAAAGTATGGGAAAACATTTTATTTAGGTTAAAATTATGGCAAGTGGTATATAACCATGGGTCTTGTTCTGTTTTTTAAAGAAATTTCATTGCAATTTCTCCAAATTGCTTTTGTGTTGTGGTTAAAGCAGCAAAGAAGTGTGTGTACTTTAGTAACAAGGGGATGAATAATGTTATGATCAATATTTTCAGTTATATGCACTAACAAGAGCGTATCATGCTTCAGGGCATCACCGCTGGGGTGAGGAAGGAATGTTAATTCCCCATGTACACTGTGCATTCAATTCACGCATTTACTTTGTATACAGGGAAGGCCACTATGTTTGTTGCATGCAAGGAGAAAAGTAGCTGAGGGTCTTCCTATCTGCCATATCTGGAATAGGCTTTTGCATCATGGCAGATGCACGAAGGCTGTGAGGGGACCACACCATATTTTACACCTTAGTGCACCAGCAGTGCAAGATTCCCAGATACTGCTCACGAGAGCGATGGGGGTTGGTTAGCATGCTAAGGAGGATGGCCTGCTAGTTAAGGGGCATGGAACACTGAGACACCTTGGTCCTGTTCCTAGCTCTCTGACTCACATGCTGTGTGACCTGGGTCAAGTCACTTTACCTCTCCATGCCGGTTTCCCTTCCCCATCCTTTTTTAGCCAGTGAGCCCTTTGGGGTAGGACTGTTTCTTTTTGTGTGTTTATACAGTGCCTAGTGCAACAGGGCTCTGATCCTTGGTGGGCCTCTAGACATAGTGTAATATATATTATTATTATAATGGTCAGCCACTGTGCATATATTACAGCACACACTGGTAGGAACCAGCGCAGCTCCTTTCTGGTATAGAGGTGAAATAAGACCACATCACACATTCCCTATGCCAACAGGCAGTTTCTGGGAATTTTATCACAGCTCAGACCACTCTGTTCAAAATAATAAGGGCAAGATTTTGCCTAACATATTTTCAAACAGTTGTTTGATTATGACAATCTAAATATTTTATCCTATTTTCCATTGTGTTAACACTCATCTGTCAAGTAACTAAGCAAAAACCACCATGCAGGGCATTTCCTGTGATTTAATGAACTGACTAGTTAATTAGCTGACAGCCAGGAAATGCCAAACTGTGATTATTATAAGCAGTGCAAACACAAAATAAGATAAAAAGCTAACCTGTATTCCTGGTCTGTTGCCTCTTGAGGTGTTTGTACTGCCGGAAGTATACTACTGTTCTGCTAGTGAGATCAGGGCATTTTTAGCTATACTTAGCACTTATATAGAACTCTGCAACTTCAAAGCACTGTAAAAATAATAATTCACTCTTCGTAACACCTCTGAGGTAGGTAACTATTATCTCCATTCTACTGAAGGGGATACTGCGATAAAGAGATGTGAAGCGACCTGCTCAAAGCCAGAAAGAGTCAGAGGCAAGTGTGACAACTTCTGAATTCTGGAACCCACCTTTATGCCTTGGTGTTTAGACGCGTTTCTCAAATGCGGCCACCATGGCCACATGAGGCCACCAGGGACTTTTCTTGCGGCTACAGCCGCATGGATACTGATTTTTTGGGGGGGAGCAACAGACCCCCAGGGTTATCAGCAGGGGTTGGTCCCTGCCCTTTTGGAGCCACAAACACTGTAGGAGCAGGCAACCAGTATGAGTTCCCCACCTTCCTGGGGGCATTGGTGGGCGGCAGACTGTCCCCCAGTTGCAGGGCTTCAAGGGGAAGAAAATCAAGCTATTCATAAAAGTTATCAGTTAAAACTACATTAAAGAATGTCACAGTTGCAAAGTGAAACACTTGAACTTGCCAGTTTCTCTGTGCATATCTCATTGCAGGATCTAGTTCTTGATTATGTATTGTAGGGGCCTGATTCCCCACTGTCTTATACCTGCGCAATCATTTACACCTGTTCAAAATGAGTGCAAAGCAAATGTAAAACTCTACCATTCCAACTTTGGGCCTGATTCTCCACTAAGCTGCACCTGTGTAGTTATTTACAGCTGTACAAGTCTTTAATTGCATGATCACATGCTACTATTGCAGCAGGAACCTTCCTCACTCA
Source organism: Emys orbicularis (assembly GCF_028017835.1). NCBI lineage: Eukaryota > Metazoa > Chordata > Testudines > Emydidae > Emys > Emys orbicularis. The sequence goes on from NC_088683.1 coordinate 170,471,711, forward strand.
GTGTACATGTTGGACTATGCACAGTGAATATTTAAATATATACAATTTTGATTTTTATCATCACTGCTCAATGAGTGGACCTTGGACTTATTCAGCAAACAGTCTGTCCAACATGCACAGTGAAGGTCCAAATCTCCTTTCATTTACAGCATGGCAATTTTTAAGTACGTTGGTTTGCACTTGTTTACATTGCACACAAGGTGTGGCTCAAATGATATACACACTTGCAGACCAAGTCTCTGTTCCGCTACATACCCCCTGCCTCATTCACTATGTAAAATCCAATCTTTGCACTGAATGAAGCAGGGTGCTGCAGAAATAATACTATATGACGATGGAATTCAAAACTATATCATAATGCACGTCCCACTCAGTAGGGACTGGGTTACTCCATAATGTGGAACTATTTGCTAGATAACATTAGAACATTCCATCATGCTAAAGATGCAAATTCATTGAGTCAAGTCTTCCTGAGGACCCTCTGTCTTATTCAATACACATATTAAAAGATTGTTTCTATTCAATCTGGAACCCAAACTCTTTCAATCAGGGCCGGCTCCAGGCACCAGTGCAGCAAGCAGGTGCTTGGGGGGGCCAATGGAATGGGGCGGCACATCCGGCTCTTTGGTGGCAATTCAGCAGCGGGTCCCTCAATCCCTCTCGGAGGGAAGGACCCGCTGCCGAAGAATGAAGCGGCGGCGGTAGAGCTGCCGCCGAAGTGCTGCCAATCGTGGCTTTTTTTTTTTTTTTTTTTTGCCGCTTGGGGCGGCAAAAACGCTGGAGCCAGCCCTGCTTTCAATAGGCACCTTTTCCAATTTTCCATATTTTGTCTGATCTAAAATTCCATTCTTCTGCACATGTGACCAATGTCATTATACTACTATATAATTTTTAAAAAAATCTATTTAAAAGTTAGTACACATGCATGCTGCAAGTTATACTTGACCCAAATCAGAACAGATTTTTCAGAAGACCACCAAAAGGCACATATCCCAATTGCAGATTTTCTCCTTGGTGGATTTCAGCTTTCTATCCCAACCCAGTGTTGCCACACAAAATTCCACTTAAAAAAAAAAAAAAAAGTTTTTCCACACCGCTTCCCCCATGAAAAATGGACAGGTGATTTTTGCTTAAGCGAAAAATGTCTGGAAAATTTCAGGCCAAACAAGTAAAAACTGAAGAAAGTTATAAGCAACTAAGAAGACGGCTTTAGAATAGAAGTGATCAGGCAAACTAAATTACAGCTGTAGCTACACACTCCAGCTACAATTTACAAAACTAATTTTGGCAGTCTAGATGTGCTTGTTAAATCTACCGGTTTAAGGAAACCTTAGAAAAAGTGTTGAAGGAGACCTTTCAATTACTTGTATCAGTTACATTTTGTAATATTTCTATCAGTATAACTAAATCTGGGTAGGACATACTGTCTAGGCCAGCGGTTCCCAAACTTTAACAACCTGTGAACCCCTTTCACTGCAATGTCAAGTCTCGTGAACCCCCTCCTAAAAATGAATGTTTCCAGGGATTTTCTCCTTTACCTGAGTATAAATTATAAAAGCAGTGATCTTGGAAATATAAAATTTGTTTTTATGACATGCTTATTACACACTATTTATTAATTATTATTATTTATCATTACAGTATTTTTATTACATCATGAAAACAGCAACACTCTTCCAAAATCTCACTTTCGTACTTTGTATCACTTTGAATAAGCCTGTTATAAGACAAGGCTCCTATGTTTCATCAAGGAGCATCAGATGTGAAACAGCAGGAAGGTATTTAAGAAGCCAGCTCAAATCATTCCTCCTACAGAAGCATTCAGGCCTATTTAATTTTAAAAACAGCACAAAATATCCAGCTCTATTTCCATTTCTTATAAGGAGTCCTGACGTTTAAATCTCCTCAGTGTGATAGATATGCTTGCTTTGATCTGCTTAGCTCTTGGAAGTCCAGGGGCTCCGGGCTGCTGGCCCTCTGCTGTCCGAGGTCCCTAGGGACAGCTCTGTCCGGCATTAGGGATTTTTTTCTGGAGAACCCCCTGTAACATTTCGTGAACCCCCAGGGGTTCACGAACCCCAGTTTGGGAACCACTGGTCTAGGCCAACATTTTCAGCAGTGACCAGAAATTTTGGGTACTTCAGTTTTAGGGTACCCAACTAGAGACATCGTGGACAGGATTTTTAGACATATAGATTACATACTTCTCTCACCAACATGAAATGAGGTAATGATTGATCAGCGCTTTCTGAAAATCCATGCACTCAAAAAAAGCACTACTGAAGGAAGGGTGTAAGTTGCTTGATGCAGTGTTCTGCAAGTGCATGTTTGGTAAATGGAAAAACAAACTCAAAACAGGCAAGAAAATTGTTTTCACACTCTGAGAAGGGTATTACAGCAATGGAAATATAAACACAATTGAAGAAGTTAGTTGAAAGCAAGCATCCCTTTATGAAGGAAAACACCCATTTAGCACAATCCATTAGTTCAAGTACAGGTAGGTAAGAAACACTCACTCAACATGAAGACACTGAGTAAATTTATTTTGAAGTTAAATTTTTTTAAATGATGTTTGGCCTTTCTGGGCTTCAGGCTAGATGCCAGAGTGAACCTGTGACAGCTGTAACATCTATCAAATATGAAGCCTTGCCCACATTGGAACTACCATAGAATCGTGCTACCTGCAAGGATTGCTAATGGCTGACAGCTTTCTAACTGTTAGCACAGTTTCAGTATACAGGCTCTATCTTTCTTTTAAAGAACTGTGTTAGCTGAAGCCATGGTATAGACCAGGGGTAGGCAACCTATGGCACGTGTGCCGAAGGCAGCACACGAGCTGATTTTCAGTGGCACTCACACTGCCCAGGTCCTGGCCACTGGTCCGGGGGCCTCTGAATTTTAATTTAATTTTAAATGAAGCTTCTTAAACATTTTAAAAACCTTATTTACTTTACATACAACAATAGTTTAGTTATATATTATAGACTTATAGAAAGAGACCTTCTAAAAACGTTAAAATGTATGACTGGCACGCAAAACCTTAAATTAGAGTGAATAAATGAAGACTCGGCACAGTCTTAAAGGTGCCACAGGACCCTCTGTTGCTTTTTACAGATTCAGACTAACACAGCTACCCCTCTGATACTTCTGAAAGGTTGCTGACCCCTGGTATAGACTATTCCCCAAGTTCCAGGAAGACACCACTTTGAGCCTTATCTTATCTGTGTGTACACACGCCCTGTTTACAAACTCATTTCATCACTGCAATATTTGTGAACAGTTTCAAATACAAAGACAAACTCTGGTGTGGGCAAGACTACAACAACTGTAAGCAACTTTACAGCCTACTCCACTAATAGAGTAGTGATGATAATGTTTAAATTGCAAATACTATCCAAGAAAACAAACAATGATCAATGCCTCACAACTAGTTCACAGGAGAATATGCTTAAGTACAGATCGAGCGGATAGGGGCAACCTGACTATTTTAGTGGCAGCCAGGAAATTAAGGAGATGTAGAAAGGATTTGAGGTTAAGAATTAAAGTGACAAAGGTGCAGTATGAGGCTTTGTTTTCACTGTTAAAAAAATAGGAGTGTTTTACCTCAGGTTAACTAATTTACAGTACCGATCCCTCTGTAAAGTTCCTAGCAGAGTCAAGGCACTGTAGATTTTACTACAAGGTAAACTAGGCAAGGTCAACCTCAGATGGGAGAGGGGAGGTGTAGTGCTGACCTTAAAATCTACAGGTGCCCTGTCTCCACCAGGATTTTACAGTGAGGTAACTATCCCGTTAGTTATCTTGCTGTAAAATCCCTGCCTTTTTTGACAGCAAAGAGATAGGCTAATCCTGTTCCCACAGAGTTCTACAGCACAAAGTTGCCCCATTGAAATCCACCCTGTACATAACCCTGTACATCCAAGGCAAGTCAATCCTCTGCCCCCACTTTTCGCAGTGAAAAGGCAGAGTCCATGAGTCAGCACCCCTACAGACCCTTAAAGGATAACATCTGGAAGGCACAATGCATGTGCAGAGCCTCTTGATTCCAAAATGATAGTTCTGCAAAGATGACTTGGTCAGCTGCAGTACTGTTGAAAGGGCCACAATGCCCAAACAGCAGGCCCAGCTGGCTATTGCAATGTCCCATAGGGCAACCAGAGAAGGGATCAGAGGGAAGAAGAGGTCCCCAGGCTCTCTATTATGCCAATAAAGGATTACTTAATTCCCCCATCTCTAATACCATCTTCCCTACCCAATCCCCACTTTACTACCCACACAGTTTTTCAGGGCTTAATCCAGCCCCAGGCCTGCAGGAGTCTGCAGGGGAAAAGGGGGACCAAATGCACAAAGGCTCAATCAGTGGTGGGGAGTTCATTTGTTGTGGGATCTGATCACAGAGACACTGTGCACCCCTTCAGTGCCAGCCTTACTGTCCTAGAGATATGTGACATCAGAAAAGCTCTCCTGCACTTGGGAATAAGAGGCCTTTCATTCCTGTTTAGCATAGGGTCAGGATTTCACCATAATAATCCTGCAGCCTTTATTCATACATATACAGTAGAACCTCAGAGTTACAAACACCAGAGTTACAAACTGACCAGTCAACCACACACCTCATTTGGAACCGGAAGTACACACTCAGCAGCAGCAGAGAGACACAAAAAAGCAAATATAATACCGTGTTAAATGTAAACAACTAAAAAACAAAGGGAAAGTTCAAAAAAGATTTGACAAGGTAAGGAAACTTTCTGTGCTTAATTTAAATGAAGCAAGATGGTTAAAAGCAGCATTTTTCTTCTGCATAGTAAAGTTTCAAAGCTGTAGGTCATGTAACGCCAAGCATTGGAAATGCACCTAAAACACTCATGAAAATGTAAGAAAACTCCCCTCTTCCCTATACTTCTGTACAAAGTTCAACCATTATAGCAGTACATGTGCTTTTGGAAGCACAGGGTGCTGGTTTATTTTCACTCCAGGGGTGCAGGGCACCAAAAGGAGGTCAGGGCCCCATAGCTCCATCCCTGCAACAGACGATGGAACAGAATCAAGTTCATTGCGGAAAATATCTGATCTAACAGAACTTAAAAGATTTCACAGGAAAATTTGACTCATTTTACACATAAAATTCTTCTTATAATTATATAGATAACACATCTGAAGTGTGGTGAGGACTCTATATTCTCAAACAGTTCCAGTGACATTGAGCTGAAACTAAAGGGTTTAAAAGTTTGTCAAGATAAATACATTGATACCAGTTTCATACCAGTTTTACCTAAACATTGATACCAGTACTTTTGATATGTTTTGGAGTAAATAATAATAAAAAGATTTAGTTCCTAAACATTATGGAAGTGAGGAGTTTAAACAAGATTTCAACACTTAAAGCAAGTTAACAAATTTGGTCATATTAAACCAGGATAGTGAAAAACCATGGAAGATACATCTGTGCTGAATTGAGCATGAAGGCCCCAATTCAGCAAAGTACTTAAGCACATGCCTCAATGATTTAAATGTGAATTTAGCATATAGAGCTAACGGCTAGAGATGAATTTAAACACATGCTTAAATAGTTTGCTGAATTAAAGTGCAAAAATTTCCAGACTCACCCATAACAAAGTAAATACTAATTCAACTCAAACTTCTGTAGTTACTGACTCAACTCTTGGTGCTCAGACCCACAGTACTGGTATCAACAGAAAAATAATAAAACAAAAGGGGGGGAGACGAGGACAACTTGTATTTTTAATTAGTGGGTGTGAAATGCTGGCATACACCTATCCCAATAAAAACCTACTGGAAGTTCTCCAGTACAAAATTGGATTGAATATTTGTTCTAAACATCACTTAAGCAGCCATTTAAAATGCTGCATTATTCCAGTTAAGATAAAATGTAGGTTTTGTGACACAAATATGCAGTATTGTAAGTAAAATTACATATGTACCTCATCAAGACATTATGTAAGAAACTATCAAAACCAGGAGGAAAACATCAGGTTTTGATAAAGGTGGAAACAGTCTAGGATTTACATTGTATTAAATTCTGTTTTAAATTAAACCAGACCAGCTTCTATCACCAAAAAGGAGAAATGTCAAGCCTCCAAGCAGTGCATATGGGATTCATTATTGCTATTGATTTTACATGGAAGGTGCTCAGATAATATAGCAATGGGTGGCAGTATAAAATCCTAAAACGGAGGATGGATAGATATTTTCTCCATTAAACGCACAGATGCACATGCACAATTTCTGATCCAATTATCCTTAATGAATTTTTAAAAGGATTAATGCAAACCAAACTCTAAATAGCAACAGTACCTACCATAAGAGTTATTATAAAAGCAACATTATGAGATAAAATAGTTCTTAAACTGTTAAGGCTGTATGTTATTGGAGCACATTTACTGAAACACTTGTCAGAAAAGACTAACAAGACCTCTTTCTCCAAAATGACACGGTCATTTAATCATATCATACGTATCAATGTCCTCATTCCAACGATTTGCCCCAACATGCAAGCTGTTTGAAAACACATACCGTTTAAAAAGTAGTAGTAACAAAGGCTTGGCTTTCCAAGGGAGATCAAGGGAATTAGATACCTAACTCAAACTGAATCTCTTGAAAATTTGATCATTTATTATTTGTATTACTGTAGTGCCTAGGAGCACCAGTCATGGTTGAGGGTTCTGTACAAACACAGAACAAAAGAGATGGTCCTAGCTCCAAAGTGCTTACAAGAGACAACCGATGAACACAGACAAACAGGGGAGCACATGTGAATAATGAGACAATACTGGTCAGCAAGAAAAATGATCACAGAGCCCACTGCCTATCACTATAACTTCAACTTGTATTAGCAGCTGAAACAAACTCAGAAATATGGCATCCTTTTTTGTGACACTTAGCATTTTAAATCAATAGTAGTTTTCATACTGAAATGTAGTATATGAAACCCTGGTCCCATTTATGTCAATGGCAAAACTTCAATAGGGTCAGGATTTCACCAAGTATGTTATATACCAAGCAATGCATTTTGACTGGAAGGTAAGTAAGCACTGCAGAAGTAGCTAGTCACTTTCCCATATGAAATAACTTCAAACAATACCTGAAGGTTTTAGAAAGCTTCAACTAATCACCTGTTAAGTCACAATGTATTTGTTATATGGCACTATTAAGAGCTTTCAGCCCAAATAAAATGCTTAAAAGCCATCTATATTTCTCTTTTGATGAATAATAATATATACAACTTCTTAGCAGGGCCGGCTTTAGGCCGATACCACCGATTCCCCTGAATTGGGCCCCGCCCCTAAGAGGGCCCCGCGCAGCATCCCTGCTTGAAGCAAAGCTCTGTGGCTCTCCGGGAAGCAGCAGCTTTTGCTGCTAGGCAACGAGAGACGCTGGCCGGCAGGGGGCTGAGGCAGAGGCAGCAGCGGCTGTTGCAGGTCAGGAGGGGGGAGAGGGGGAGAAGGCACATGTGCTTTGCAGCCTCCCCCCCCCCCCCCCAGCACTCACCTGGAGGAGACACTGAGGGGGCTTCCGGTCTGGTGGGAGACAGGAATCTCTGCAGTGGACCTCACTCCCCTGAGCAGCTGCTGGGGCTTCGGTCGGTGAGTGTTTGACCCTGTGATTCCCCATAGGTGTGTAATATTGGGTTGGTTTTGTGGTTTTTGGTGGTGTTGCTGTTTGAGGGTGAGTTTGTGCCTGCCTGTGTCTTTCAAAACTAAACTCGGGATCACGTAACCCAGGAAGAAAGCCCCGAGCCAGTACTTAGTGCTGTGAATTCCAGGTGAGAGAGAGAGGGAGATTTGGAGGAGGAAATCAAATACATCAAGAGGGGAGAATGCGAAAGGTCTGCAACACGGCAGGCCGAGACTTTTATCTCTCCCCCCTCCCCCGAGAGAGGGGAAACTGAGGCACAGAGTGATCTGATTCCCCTCCCCAAATTCTTTTGCAGAGGAGGGGGATGGGGGCTCCTATCCAAACCAGTTCCCTTCCCATCAACTCTGCTTCCCCTGCTGCAAGACCACTGTAGGGGCTGAATATTTCCATTCAACTCTGGCTCCTTTATTTGCCCTGCAACAATAAAATAGACCGGCTTTGGGGGGGGGAGGAATATTCCCCCCCCCCAAAGCTGTGTGGGCATTAAGTTTTTTTTTTGCGGGGGGGGGGGGGGCACAATAATATTCCCAAACACCCAGCTCAGCTTTCTAGCCATCTAACAGCTCTAGGGCAGGGAAGGAAGGTGCTCTTGGTGCAGAGTGGTCGCAAAACAGGGGTGAATTTAGTGAGGGGGCGTCCGGTTGAAATCCTACCCGATGCAGCCACACAGAATCGCTGGCGGCGCTGGGAAAGGCCAGGAGTGGAAGCAGGTGGCCCAGGGGTGGGGGGACATTTGCCCTCAGTCCTGGGCTCTGGGATGGACGTGGGTGGTGGGTTCAGTCTAGTCTTCCAACCTGTTGCTCTCGCTGGGGTTTGTGGTTTTCATCTGGCTCCACCAAAAAGATCAAACAAGCCCAGTAGAAAAGGGGGGTGAGAGAGGCAGGAAGGGGTTTGTAAGGGGTTAAAGTGACCCATCAACGAAAGAGTAAAACCAGAATTTCACTGGGTTTCCCCCCAGCCACCACTCCTGCAAACACTGGGTAAGGGGCAGCCCCATCCCCCACTGAGGCTATGGTGAGGGGCAGCAGGGGAGGAAGGAAGCCACATGTGATGGCAGTCCCCTCCCCCCAGCACCCACCACCCCCTCTCCGGCCCCCAAACTCTGTCCCAGAGCCTGCACCCACCCCTCCGCACTCCCTCCCAGAGCTGCACCCCACACCATGCCCCAGCCCGGAGCCTGCACCCAAACTCTGTCCCACTCAGCCATGGGCAAAGCTCTCCTTGGCTGGCTCCCAGCCCCTCTCCAAGGGTTGCAGCTGTCTGGAAGTGCCTGCCTTCCACACCTTCCTCATTCACACCTCATTCATTCAACAGGTCAATTGATTACAAAGTGGGGGGAAGATCTTATTCTACTTCTAGCAAAAAGACATTTTTCTTTTACCTTAATTATACTACCTTAGGGGCCAGCTATAACATTGCCAAGGTTCAATACAAAGTCATATAAAAGTTATACAAAAATGCATAATGCAGAGATTTATCTACAACTGCACTGATTGACTGCTTTGTGCAGTAATATAGTGACCCCTGGGTCTTTGAATGAGGCTTTATACTTGGGGGCGGCAAGCAGGTGGGCAAGCGGCGGGTGGGCAAAGAGGCAAGCAGTGAGCCAGCAGGGGTTCTAGGTGCGGGTATGGGGGTTTCTGGTAGGGGAGGGAGAAGGTGAAAGGAGGCAAGTGGTGGGTGGGGGACTAACTAGGAGGGACACAGCAAGCCAGCAGGGGGCTAGGAGGTGAAGAGGGGTGTGATGGTGGGGCCAAGCGGGGAGGGGTCGGGTCCTATTTTACTGCTGTGATCTGGTCACCCTATGTGTGCCGTTTCTTCCGCCACCCCCCAACCTTCCTTTTCCGCCCACAGCTGTTTCGGTGGGGCGGCGCTGGGGAAGCAGGATTTGTTTCCGTGGGCCGGGAGGCGCTGCAGGGGCCAGGGAGGAGAGCACAATTTTATATTAAGGAAATATTTTATAAATTTTAATAAAATAAACATTATTGAAGAAAATCAGTTGTACAACTATCAAAACATGAATTATTTTCCTAATATGAAAGTGAAAATCAGCTAATTAATATATGACGCAATGTATGTAATATATAATTTTGTTATTATTTATATAGTCGTGGAAGAAATGAAAGCGTTCTTTTTAAGTGGCTTTTTTTTTAGTCATCCCTAATGGGGCCCCGTCAAAACTGTTCGAATTGGGCCCCGCACTTCCTAAAGCCGGCCCTGCTTAAGTGCTCCAGACCAAAAACAACACACCAAAAAACACACTGTGCACGGAGTGCTATCATGGGTAAATTACAAGTGCACAGCTTCCTTGACTGCCCCCACCCCAAATGAGTCAGGCACATCCCAGAAATCACATTGAAGTTGTCATAACATGGTCTATAGTAAAAAGAAAACCGCTCTGAAGATTAGGCTTTTACCTTCAGAGACAAACATGTCAAGACAAGAAATTAGGATAAGGAGAGATTTTAAATTGAAACAAAACGTTATTTAAATTTCTGTGCTACAGTGAATGTTTGAGTGTACCAACTTCCAATATTCCCTTCTGCATTTTTGTAAGCAATGCAAAAACTGCTGTTTTTCCCTGTAGTCTTACTACCAAGTTGCAAACTTCTGAATACAGAAGTATCTAATGGAAACTATGACATACCCTTAATTACAGCCACACTGGACAGCTTGGCTATATTGCTTTGTGAGAATTTTCCATTTAAACGAAGTTTTCTTCTTTCATGCATAAAAGATTTTCTCTGTAAAATCCTATGTATCCATAGGACATTTATTTTTCTTTGTGTTTAAAACCGTTGATAGTGCTTTTGCCCTCAGGCAGGTTGAGGGCTATAATGCAGATGAAAAAAAAGTATATTTATAAATAAAGAAAAAATATTTGAATGTGTTTATGTATATTTACACATATATCTTAAAATAAGATCTGATCCTCCACTGCCCTGCATTCCTGTGCAACATGAGTGCACAGAGAGGATGTAAGACACTCGTCAAATTAAATGGTATGGTTTTATATGCCCACCTTGCACAAATGTAGTTACCGACACTAAATGGCGGAGAAATAGGCTCTCAAAGTCCATGTTGAGGATTTACATGAGACTCCTATTAATATTAATCTAAGAGATGCGCATGAATTTCCTACATACCAACAGGAGAATACTTCCTTAAATATGTACTGCATCAGCAAGTCACCAAAAGGTGGATCACCTTATGAGTGTGTTCATTGCTGAAGGTCTCGGTCAATATCAGGAAATAAAACTAAGTCTCCAACTACAAGATGATTGCCTTTGCCGATGAATAATTTTTATAATTATAAAATTTAGTAGAAAATATAAGGCAGTGAAAACTAAAGCATGGCTTTCTCCCATATTCAATTAACATTAAATCTAAGGAGACAACCTACTAGTTTTCTAATCTTTCATAAATCCTGACTGGAAATTTCTTTTAAAGTACCTTCTTTATGCACAGATATGGCTGTGAAGGCAGTTCATTTAAAACTCACATAAGGGAGAGAGGGACTTGCTTTTCATGTTGAAAAGTTTGACCAGCCCTTTGATCAGTTAAGGAGCATCCAAGACCTGCTCATCTTTGTGTACATAGAAAGATCCCTATTATTGATTATGAAATGAAAAATACATGGTTCCCACTTGCACTGTCAGTTTGCAATGACACAGACGATCACTAGAAATATATATTTTGCAGAGTCCTTGTTTCTATGACAAAAAATACATGAACATTGCTGTGTGCTAACTGTGTAAGCAAGCCAAGGCATTCTAAGATCTACCTGCTCTAAAGCCATGCAGTTGCTTTTCTGTTTTATATTCTGACTGAAACATACCAGTGTTTGAAAATCAGTGTTTACTTAGGAAAAAAACAATACACAAACACAGCTACTATCTCAGAACACAGAACAACTTTTCTGGTGCAGCTGAACTTCCTGTTGACATCTCATAGCTGAACTTTCAGAGTTAGGAAATTTTTATGTTACAAAAATTGCTTTATGTAGTCTTTTGATTTGTGCGCAATAAAAAGATACCACTGAAACAAAATTTTGAATCACTTTTTTAGTCATTATTTGAATGCTAAATTGACTTCTGAAATCTTTTTTAAAAAGCTGACCTTTAAAAATCTACTTTTTATTCCTCTGACAGAGAACACTTAAAAGAAATGCACAGCAACCCCAACAGAACTGAGTTGAGGTATAGGAAAAATGCGTCGGGGGGGGGGGGGGGAGTAAAACTATTTCTGAAGTTCGGACTCTCAGCTGGGCAGAATTTTCCATTTATTCCTTTTCAGTGATTGACATCTTGAATTTAGGAAGGTCCTTAAGTCTGATCTAGATTGACTCAAAAGGACAGAACTGGGAGGTAAACAGTTGATGCCTAGCCTCTGTGGCCTAGTCTACACTTAAAAATTTAGGTAGATGTACCTATGGCACTCAGGGATGTGAAAAATCCACCCCCCTGAGCATGGCAGTTAAGCCAACCTAACCCCTGTAGATGCAGCTAGGTAAATGGAAGAATGCTTCAAGCGACCTTGCTACCACCGCTCAGGTAAGTGGTTTTCCTACAGTGATGAAAACCCCCTTCCAGCTCTGTAGGCTGCATGTACTTCATGGTATTATGTGGGCATAGTTACAGCATCACAGCTATGGTGCTATAGTCCCCAGTGTGTAGAAACGACCCATGTCTGTTACTTTTACCAGCTTCTTCAAGGTATCTTGGGCTGTACCATGTATAAGTGGTGTGAATAGAAAAATCATACTGCAACTTTATCTGTAGCTTCCAAGAGGCATGTTTCCAAGTCGCACAGCATTAGGCAGTGCAGAAACTTCAGAAAATTCATGCCCTTGGAGAGTGTCTGCTCTACCGCATAGGTAAATACAGGTGATTTTCCCAGCAAAGTCTTCGGAGCAAGTGCAGGAACGTAAGGGGTTTTAGGCTGGTCTAGAGCAGCTACAAAGTTTAGCATTATCCCTGACAGCCACATTTGCTGTCTCATCCCTAGGGTGACAGACATTCTCCAGGGAAACTGATAGAACAGGAGATAATTTTAAGAAGTCCATCTCAGGAGAAATCCTCCTCTCATTCCCCCCCCCCCCCAGAACACCTCTATTGTTTTCCAATATTTCAGAAAGGGAATATGTGGCAGAAGAGACTGACAAGTCACTCTCATACATTTTTCCAAGCTGAGGTGGTATCGGAAACAATTTCCTTTCAAATCTCCTTAGGAATATATTCTTTGAAGCTTGGAGACTAGTCTAAAACAAGTGCTTCATTTGAGTAGAGATCCCTGAAACAAGGAAAGAAACCTTTCCTTCCAGAAAAACAGCCAGGGGCTCTAGAATGTTAAGCCTAGTGATGTCCAGAGTGGAACAAGCCAAAGAGAAAGTGAAAAATGGCTAGTGACCAAAAAGGAAAGGAAACACCTCTCAGAAAAAAATCAAGAATTGCTTGGGAATTGGAAGCAGTTAAGGGTGAAGGCCTTCCCTCATTAAACCTCCAGGAAGGAGGTTAGAAGCTTAATATTTGCATTCTACAAGCAAGAAGCATCAAGCAGTGACATTCCTGCCATTGGGGCAGCCAAGGTTCCAAATCGTTCAGAAAAGAATTAGAAGAGAGTAAAATAAACTAACCTTCATTCCAATTCTTTGCCCCATTTACAGCTATTTAACAGAATCTCCCCTCCAAGGTAAAAGATCTAAGTGGGGCCAACTGTTCTGATGCCCAAGTCTGCATATTCCAGTCTACATTCCAGTAGGAGCAAAGCACCAATGAATGGATTTCACTGGCCCCACCAAGAATTTTGATGTAGTGATGCCACTGTTACAGAGGAAGCTTGACCAAGAGTTGCCCGGAGGTTGACTGGGGAGAACCTGACCGTTCTATGCTCTCTAAGCTTGAAAAAGGTGACTGTATTTGATAGGGCATTCAGACCCTCACTATTGAAAACTGAGCACTGACCTGCAAAAAGAATCACTCCCTGTAAAGCTGGTTTCTCACCATGATATATGAAGTATGGTTGATGTTCAGAGACTGAAAAAGGACCAGAGAGATCCAAAGGAAGAAGACAATTAGGCACCACTTAGCTAGAAGGTCTGGATGCCTGTTTAACAGAAGCCTAAAAAGTTCCCACTGGTATAGGGAATATGTATCCATATATGAAGAATAGTATATGCATACCTGTTTGTATACAGAGAGCATTAAATGAAAGTAACCGTATCGGTTTACCTAAAACAGAACTGTCAAACTACTGTTGCTTTATGCAAATACGCTAAATGCATTTCAGTCAAAATGAGGTAAAAATGAAAGTGAACATACCAATTTCAAGAGATGCTCACCACAAAATAATCCAGCAAGTGAAAAGCAAAGTTTCCAGTACCACCACTACTATAAATACCTAGCTCTTAATCTAGTGTTTTTCATCTGTAGATCTCAAAGCGCTTTACAAAGGACGTCAGTATCATTACCTCCATTTTACAGATGGGGAAACTGAGGCACAAAGAAGTGAAGCGACCTGCATGAGGTCACCTAGTAGGCTGGTGGCCAAGCCAGGAATAGAACCCAGGTGTTTTGAGTCCCAGTCCAGTGCTCTACCCGCTAGGCAGCATTTACTGGAAAAGAAAAGAACGATTTATATTGTTCTTTGCAAATGACAGCCAGAATCTAGTCACTAGTGTGTTAATGCTAACAATGGGAAAATTTCTGATATTTGTATAAAGTTAAAAAAAAATCAAAATGACGACAAGTGGGAATTTCATTTATCCATGCTGTAATATAAACTCTCATAGTGTGAGTTTTAAAAGATAAATATCCTCAAATAAAGTTAAATGATTATTAAATTGATACTCACATATTAAGGCAACAGGTGCTTTAGATAGTTAAGATAACAGGAATATTATCAGATTTAGTTATTTCCACTTCAACAACAAAAGGTTTTCAAGACAAATATCAGAGAAAGTCAAACTACATTCACAAGCTTTCACAGGCTTCTACATCAAAGGTTAAGCAAAAATTCTTAATTTTATTCAAAATCATTAACTATATATTACTTTCATCACATCCTTTAATGGTCATGAAGGAAAAAGTTATAACAAGCATCTAGCTATTTTAATGCAAGAGAACAAAAACTTTTTTCCACGCAGTTTTTAAAAAGATAAGGGAACAGGAATAATAGCTACTAAGGGTATAACAAGCTTAAATATAGCAAACTATTCAAATCACTTAGTGATCTGATACTGATCCCTCATTAGTTACATGAATATCCATGAATACCCTTATAACTGCACCCGTTCTTTGATAAGCCATACCTGTCCATTTAGGTCAAATTATGGCTTCAGATTTCAAGTAAAAAAAATGCATTCTGAAAACACTACAAAAGTACAACCGTGATCAGTACATTTAAAAGTGCTATTCAAGCTGCAGATTTACATTTTATAAAGTGTGATCTCATTGGCATATGTAAAATTAGCTTTAAATTAGTACCATTAAATGCTATTGAGCTAAATCTTGAATCCAGTACTGAATGAGCAAAGAGCGCAGCCAGGGCCTTGTGGCTTGGCTTGAGTCCACTGCCAAAGTGCTAATCAAATCCAACGGCAGGAAATCCATCCATCCCAGTAGCCAGCAGCACACGCAAAACAACTCCAAAGCTAAAATTTCTCCTCCACACCTACCCACTTCTCCACAGGTGGGATTCAATGTTCCATCCGCCACCCCCACCCTCCCACATCTCTGCATGAAGGCAAAGACTCCCGAGTTCAGTGGTGTGGAATTCCACCAGGGACAGTGCTATTGAGCTACCCCATCTAGTCTACAGTGACACAGCTGTCAGACAGGGGCGATGGGGCTACATATCATGCCACCCAAACACTTGGGGGTGTGGACAGGAAAGACAAAGACCTGCCTGCATATGCTGCGTCAGACACACTCCATTTCCCCTTCCACACTATACCGACTCTCTTGAAGACTAGTCAGGACATCATGGAGCTCTGCCACAGAGAAGTTAGGGGGCTGGTATGCCCCTCAGAATTTGGGGTATCTATTATTCATCAGACTGCAGCAGCATTCTTGCACAGTCAAAAATCAGTTTAAATTAATGAATTAAAACAATACATAATTTAATTCGTTTTAATTAATTTATAGAACCAACCTGCAAAGTAGGCTATTCACAGAAAGGGCATGTTCCTGCCACTTGCAGAGAATGATTTAAGGACTAGACTGTGCAATGTTTACTCATGACTGAATTAATTTACATTACTCATGTGAGTAAATGCACACTAGCATAAGGGAGGATTACACAATCTTGACCTACTCAATGGACTTGGCAGACTGTTGAGGATATAACGTACACCAGGAAGGAAAAGGACAGGAGTTATGGATATGATTAAGTGGTTGCACAGTTTTAACACACGTATGTCTTGATGGTACAACTGCTTTGGTAATGGGACCACTATGTTCACATCCATTTTTAAGGTTATTTCTTGGAAGTATCACCCAGTTTTTAAAAATATGTTTATTTTTAATACCATTGTCTGCTTTTGGGACCTGAAAAGAGCAATTTCCCTTCAGAATTTTCTTCCTGATTCAAATTACATTATTTTGCTGTTTATTTATTTTTTCTTTCTTTCTTTAGCCGCACAAACAATTACTTAGGGTTTACTGCTTTGTTCCAAGAGGTCAGAGACTAGGTCACCAGAAATGTCCACAATCTCAGCCATGTACTAGCCAACTGACACACAGAGAACTTATTGTTTTGTTTTTATAAGTGTTTCCTAGTTAGCTACTGCTGTGGAGCAGTAGATGGAGCTCAGGCAGTGACAGTATCCTGCACATGATATAAATGGACAGTCACGCACAAAATGTAGCAATTTTATCAACTATATATATATAACAGTAAGTATTTAGAGTCTCCAAGGACTATAGTTCACTTAAGAACTGCAATTTCATAAATTACCTCTAAACACTGAGTCCAAGAGTGTTTCTAGGAAACATAACTGTAATAAACTTACACAAAAACAAGTCAAATAATGTTAAGGTTGAGACAACTTTCAACTTGGAAAAAAATGAAACTATTATTATACATTAAAGTTCTCATGGCATTCTTAACTTACCCTATGGTGCCTACGTATTACTGCACATGAGTGTCAGAAGTGACCCTCTGATTAAAGTGACCTATAGTTGCTGCATACAGAGCGAGATCAGATGCAGCAACTTTAGTTCAGTTTCCTAACTTTTATTGATTGGTGCTTAAAACAATTTCCAAAAGGAGGGTTGCCTTCTCTGAATTTAGTGCCCATAATGTATAAATATATATTTGAGTGAATACTGATATTTGTCCTAGTGAAAGTTGTAGCTTTATTTATTCCATATTAAGTACTAGAAATTTATTGGCCCTAAACAGTTTCCATGGTGAGCAAATACAGGGGGCTTCCTCGCAAAATAAGAATCAAGTTGCCAGAAATACTATTAAACTTTAGATTTTTTTTTTTTTACCCTGAGCTCTGTGCAATTTGAAAATCTCTACTCCCATTTTATCTAAATTAGATGAGAAACTGTATTTGAAAGTTATACTGCATGTGCAATTCTAGTCTATTGATTTGAGTCAACTTGTGAAATAATTATTCAGGTACTTAAGTTACTTCTGTGATTCAAGTAAAGTTAGCACTAATATTACTGCTTATATGAGGTTGAAATTAGCAGGGTATTACCCTGTAAACAGACAGTATCAACTACTAGAACTTTATTCTTTTTGTACAGACTTAATTATTCTAACAGCATTTCAGAGCTCCCGCATGTGTATTTGGAATCATAGGAGAGAACGTGAAGTCAGCTCCAACTACATCTTGTTTATATTTGCCCTTTAAAACAGCTAACTTTCTTCAAACATAGTTGTTTTGAAATATCCTGATGTGGCTGAACTGTGGCTTTTTGGGGTGCGGGGGGGAAGAGAGAGGGAGGTAAGATGTGCTAATCAGATAGAAAACATTTAACAGGTCTTGCCTCACATTAAAAGGAACAGAATATTGTTTTAGCTGAAACAGCACTTCATTACTTGTATCAATCTATTAGTCAGTTTCCTATATAAATGAGATTTCTAAACATGCTTACTTTAACTTTAAAAAAGAAAATATCTGTTAAGTCAGTCAAAGTTTGGCACAGAAAATGAATGACTCCTTACTTTAACTTTTTCTGTGTTAAAGAAAGCTTTGGCAATAGATTGGAGTTCCTTTTTTAAAAAAATTAGCCTGAGAACATTTTAGTCAAACTTGTGCCTATAACCACCAATTTTTTCCTTCTATGTGATAAATGAAAGCATGAAACAGTAGAGGACAAATCAGCTCTATAAAACAGGATGTTCAGCTTCATAACCATGTAACATGGCCTCCCTCAGCAACATTCAACATAAATGTCAGAAAACTCATCATCCATTGTTTGAGATAGATTATTAAAACCTGTAGCCGGTTGCGACAAATTTACAATCAAGAAAAAATTAGTCACAATGCTGCTGCTATCATCAGTTTTAAAATGTTTTACAAAAGTATTGTAGACAAACTGCTGTACTTAAATTCAAAGTGAATTTTAATTTGATAATGCTGAATCCCTCTCTTCTTTACTTCTGTTATGGATTAAAGTCCAGTAAAAAATCCACTTAAATAACTGGCTGGCGGGTTAAGTCTCTTAAGAATGTTTACCTCCCAAAGAAAAATACAATGAAACTCCTATCACATTACTATTTGGTAATAAAGCAACAGACCACTAAAAATAATCACTGTCCAATGCAACTAAAGTTAAAATAGAAATGTCTAATATGTATAGTATTCAGGCAAAGTTATGTGAAAAAGGGTCAAACTTTCTTTCATTAAAATACTTCTGGATAGTTGAAGCAAGATGAATATTTAATACCTGAAAAGCCCTCGGCATACATTAAATTATGTAGCAAGAAGGTTTACAGAGCAAACAATGAGCCATTTCAGCCTATCCTCAATCTGTTATGGGAACTGCTGCATCAGTGTTTGTATTTCATTTGGAAGGTAGCCCTAGGAGTTAGGGTGCCAGACTGGGACACAAAGGCCCAGAGTTAATTCCCTGCTTCACCATAGACTTGCATGACCTTGCACAAGGTATGTCTACACTGCAATCAGACACCCACAGCTGGCCCAGGCTCACAGGGCTGTTCAATTGCAGTGTAGATATTTGAACTCAGGCCCAAGCCAGGGCTCTAGGAACCTGCGAGGTGGTAGGGTCCAAGACCTTAGGCTCCAGCCTGAGCATGAACATCTACAACTGCAATTAAACAGCCCTTAGCCCAGTCAGCTGGCACAGGCCAGCTGCGGGTCTCTAACTGCCATGTAAACATACCCTGTGTGTGTCTGGGACCCAGTTTTACCCCCATCTGTAACATGGGGATTACAGTACTCTTTCTGGTTTATCCTCCCAACACCCTGGGGAGAAAAACACATTACAGACTGTGAAATGCTCAGAAGCTATGTTAATAGATGCTATTACAAGTATGTAATACAGACTCAAAAACGAAACCCCTCAACTATGTCTCATTCATTTTCCTTCTAAGAGACAAAGCCTGCTTCTGAGGGTTTTATTCATAGACTCTAGGACTGGAAGGGACCTCGAGAGGTCATCGAGTCCAGTCCCCTGCCCTCATGGCAGGACCAAATACTGTCTAGACCATCCCGGATAGACATTTATCTAACCTACTCTTAAATATCTCCAGAGATGGCGATTCCACAACCTCCCTAGGCAATTTATTCCAATGTTTAACCACCCTGACAGTTAGGAACTTTTTCCTAATGTCCAACCTAAATCTCCCTTGCTGCAGTTTAAGCCCATTGCTTCTTGTTCTATCCTTAGAGGCTAAGATGAACAAGTTTTCTCCCTCCTCCTTATCCTTTTAGATACCTGAAACCTGCTATCATGTCCCCCCTCAGTCTTGTTTTTTCCAAACTAAACAAACCCAATTCTTTCAGCCTTCCTTCATAGGTCATGTTCTCTAGACCTTTAATCATTCTTCTTGCTCTCTTCTGGACCCTCTCCAATTTCTCCACATCTTTCTTGAAATGCGGTGCCCAGAACTGGACACAATTAAATTAAATTAAAGGAGATATCCTATCTCCTAGAACTGGAAGGGACCTTGAAAGGTCATCGAGTCCAGCCCCGTGCCTTCACTAGCAGGACCAAGTACTAATTTTGCCCCAGATCCCTAAGTGGCCCCCTCAAGGATTGAACTCACAACCCTGGGTTTAGCAGGCCAATGCTCAAACCACTGAGCTATCCCTCTGCCCCCACTCCAGCTGAGGCCTAACCAGTGCAGAGTAGAGCGGAAGAATGACTTCTCGTGTCTTGCTCACAACACACCTGTTAATGCATCTCAGAATCACGTTTGCTTTTTTTGCAACAGCATCACACTGTTGACTCATATTTAGCTTGTGGTCCACTATAACCCCTAGATCCCTTTCTGCCATACTTCTTCCTAGACAGTCTCTTCCCATTCTGTATGTGTGAAACTGATTGTTCCTTCCTAAGTGGAGCACTTTGCATTTGTCTTTATTAAGTTGTCTTCATTAGGTTGCTCAGATGTTGCCCTCTTTTAAAGCATGATACAATTTGCAGATCCTGCAGGGAGTCACCACAGTTTTCCTTTCAGAAACCTCCCACCTGCATATTTTGGTAGGATTTACATACTTTTGCAAAAACGAGGAATCTGGTGGTCTTTAAGGTGCCACCAGACTCCTTGTTGTTTTTGTGGATACAGACTAACATGGCTACCCCTCTGATACTTGGTACTTTTGCAGTACAAGCTAAGGCCACCAGGCGTCTGCTGAATCTCCTGCCAAAGCATATGACGCTTTCCTGTAGAATTTATTTAAACGGAAGATAGATAATGGTGAAAAAGGGCTTTGTAGTAGCTGGAATGTAAAATATATGTTCATTATAACTGTCATGAGTGTAATAAAGTAATTAGGCCTGCAAGTTGGTCTCGGAAAACTTTATGTAACGAGGTGGAAAATCTGACAAGTACAAAATTATCTCTGCATTCCCAGGTTGCCTCAATATTTTTAGGATATTGCACTATCCATTGGGTACTTCATGCTTCCATTCTTTCGGATATTAGCATCAGCCAAGGATTCTTTCACTTTTCTTACTCTCAGACAATACCTTGCTGCTAGCGTCTCTTTTCCTGAAGTATGGAATGCTTAGACCAATAGAACGAATCCACAATTCTGATCAAGAGTGCTCCTGCAGAAATATCACTGATTCTGTCCTCTAATCTCTTGTGCATTTGTGCAGGCTGTCCTTCCAAGACTCCAAAACTGTGTAACAGTTCACTTGTTAAGTCGCACACAAAAGAACACACGTCTTAAATCTGATTACTACCTCCACCCTCCCCCGCAAAAAAATTATCAAATCCATTGTCCATGGCAGCAGCAACAAACATTCCTTCTCAATAATAAAGCTATTGGCATATTTTCTATATTAGTCTGGGATTGCCATTTTTTGTCATTTCCCATGGGGCATTTGGTCTCACGTCTACAGGTCATTATATGGGGCTCCATTTTCCTCGGTCTGAACTTTTGTAGACAACTTTATATTAATCCCTTTCTTACTTTTCTAATCTGTCTAAAGTTTTGGGAAATGCTAAGTGAATTCCAGTCTTTTAACCTAAGTATTTTCATTCTGATTTCTTCTCAAAAATAAATATAATTATACCTGCCAGCATTTGAAAGCATCACTCTGAAATCCATTGATTAACAGAGCTTTTCAAAGGGAGAAATTGGAAAATTGAGATATTTTGCTTAATAAATAGGGACAGTTCCTCTGAAATAAACATCAATGCCATTTTTAGAATTAATTTGATAGGACAGCAAAGCACAGAGGTTTTCCTTTTTATTACATTCTCTCTTTTTTCATCTTTCTTAATTTATTAAGTTTAGCTTACAGCAAATATTTAGTTTAATTTATTTGTGGATCCTAGTGAGAAGTCATTTTTCCATTATAACTATTTGCATCCATTAGTAGTTATTTACTTCCTCTTTCATAAATGTAAACTTGTGTTGTTTCTTGGCCAGTATCAAAGTACAAAAAAAAAAAAAAAAAAAAAAAGAAGAGGAGGAACACTAATGAAATAAACATTTTCCTGTCTACCAGATTAAAAGCCATTTTATACCACAATGCAACCTCCTACACAAAACATCTGTTACATACACTTCTTCAGAAAAAGCTGTGGAGGTCTTTCATAACATGAATAGGTTTCCACGGCACATGTGAGATATTAAGCTTCCTTGAAGTTACTGAGAAGAGTTTATTAATAATGTTATTTCTTTAAATGCAAAGCAGTTAGCAACATTAGAAAGCAACCATTCCCCCCATACTCACACACTTCATATATACACAGACTTAATCGTCCACTTTCATGTGAAAAGGTATGCTGGGGAGAGGGGATGTATTACACTAGGGGAACATTATATACATCTCCCTGCATCAAGCTCAGGTAGCCAGTTAGCCAGGCTTCAGTGGGAGTGACTGAAAACAGTTTTCCATGGTTATGGAAGTATGGAGAGCAATGTATGTGACGTTGTGCAGTCTATATGGTTTTATAAAAATATAAGTGAATATAATGTAACTGGGATATGCTTCATGCAAAAGGTCTCTTGTAAGGTATCATTACAAAGCTCATAATCTACTGAGTGTGATCATCCTATTTGTAGAAATGTACCACTCTTGTATCTAAAACTAGAAATATAAAACATAACTCTGAGGGCCTATTGTAATTATGTAAAGTGTGGGCCATTAAGGATGGTTTGGAATCTTGATGACTCCCATTGTCTGCAGATGGCTGTATTTACCTGTGAGTCTTCCTGTATATGTGTGTGCTGGCAAGTGAGTAATGAAGTCTTGCAGTGACATGTGATCATGTCACCTGAACTGGAATCCATCTTTAACCTGGTGCTTTTCCAGTGAGGGGGGGTGGAAACCCAGAGGGACAAAGGGTTCCCGCCTTACGCAAAAGATATATAAAGGGGTGGAAGAGAACAGAGAGAGAGAGGAGCCATCATGGAGAATCCCCTAGCTAACACCTAAGCTGGAACAAGAGCTGTACCAGGGGAAAGAATTGTGCCCAGACCTGGAAGGTGTCCAGTCTGAGAAAAACTTACTGAAGCATCTCTGAGGGTGAGATTATCTGTATTTAGTTTGATTAGACATAGATTTGCGCATTTTATTTTATTTTGCTTGGTGACTTACTTTGTTCTGTCTGTTACTACTTGGAACCACTTAAATCCTACTGTCTGTATTTAATAAAATCACTTTTTATTTAGTAATTTACTCAGAGTGTGTATTAATACCTGAGGGAGCAAACAACTGTGCATATCTCTCTATCAGTGTTATAGTGGGCGAACAATTTATGAGTTTGCCCTGCATAAGCTTTATGCAGGGTAAAACGGATTTATCTGGGTTTAGACCCCATTGGGAGTTGGGCATCTGAGTGCTAAAGACAAGCACACTCCTGTGAGCTGGTTTCAGGTAAACTTGCAGCTTTGGGACAAGTGATTCAGACCCTGGGCCTGTGTTGGAGCCGGACAGGAGTGGCTGGCTCAGCAAGACAGGGTGCTGGAATCCTGAGCTGGCAGGGAAAACAGAAGCAGGGGTAGTCTTTGCACATCGGGTGGCAGCTCCCAAGGGGGTTTCTGTGATCCAACCCGTCACAGTGTACAAAGGAGATATCAGGGGAATTTCCCCATTGCTGACTAGCTCATTTTCAAATCACTATTAGAAAAGGGAGCAAGCTATAATGGGACACTTGGCAGCACTCTAGACCCTGGTGGAAAGGAAACAGTGCCCACAGTAGTACAGAATCAGTGACACCCACTGAGGGTGCCATTAGCCAACAGACTTGTGCAGTAGTACCCGTTACAGAAGTCGTGCCAGGAACCAGTATCTATACAACAGCACAGCCAGACAACACAACAGCAACAGTTAATGCAGAGCAACACTCTTACACACTTCCTGAGAGGTCAAATAAAATTAACAAAAAAAAAATTCACAGCAGCCTGAACGTGCTTTACTCTCCAAGCTCCTTTATATCGTATTCTGGTGTGAACATATCAGAGTCTGTACAAGTTTCTGTGCCACTTGGCTAACCATCATGTGTGGCAGAACCCGGTTCTCTTGGCCATGCCTCAGATTTCCATAGCCACTTCCGCCATTTCAGGATGAAGATGATTTTGGCACATTAAAGACAGACTTCCAGAAGCTCCTACCCCAGTACTCACAAGGACATAACAGTGCTCCCACTCATTTGCTTTGAATATTGTTTTAACTTGGTGTCTCATTTCCTTTCTGGTCCCATCAGATCAGTGGTTCCCAAACTAACAACCTGTGAACCCCTTTCACTAAAACGTCAAGTCTCGCGAACCCCCTCCTAAAAATGAATATTTCCAGGGATTTTCTCCTTTACCGGAGTATAAATTATAAAAGCAGTGATCTTGGAAATATAAATAGCGTGTAATAATCACGTCAAAAACAAATTTTATTATTAATTTTTATCATTACAGTATTTTTATTACATTATGAAAAAGCAACACTCTTCCAAGATCTCACTTTCGTAGCTTATATCACTTTGAATAAGCCTGTTATAAAAGACAAGGCTCCTATGTTTCATCAAGGAGTATCAGATGTGAAAAGCATGAAGATATTTAAGAAGCCAACTCAAAGAGCTCCTCCTACACAAGCATTCAGGTCTTGAGCAGTCCAGGCAATCAACGCACGTTACAACAAAGCTTAAACTTGTTCTTCATAATAATTTTAAAAACAATAGTAGCTGCCTATTTAATTTTAAAAACAGCAAAAAATATCTACCTCCCTTTCCATTTCTTATAAGGAGCCTTGAAGTTTAAATCTCCTCAGTGCGATAGATATGCTTGCTTTGATCTGCTTAGCTCTTAGCAGTCCAGGGGCTCCGGGCTGCTGGCCACGTGCTGCCCGGAGTCCCTAGGGACAGCTCTGTCCGCCATTAGGGAATTTCCCTCACCTCCCCCTGAGAATCCCCTGTAACATTTTGCAAACCCCAGGTTGGGAACCACTGCACCATATACTACCCAGAAAAACTGGCCCTCAAATTCTACCTTTAAAAATTTTGTACCAGTAAAACTACAGGGACTCCAAAAAGATGTTCACCCATCAAGTTCTAAATACATAGTTTTAAAATAAAGGTCAGTAAGTAAGACTGTAAACTCTTCAGAACAGAAATGTCTATCCATGTACTTCCATAGGGCATAACATGTTGAGGCACCAAGTCTCACTGGGGTCTTTGGCCTCTGCCTCATTAAGTTCACAGAATAGATGTACTCTGGAGATGAATCAAGGTTGTGTAGTGAAGGAGGATATTGTCCATAGGGCCCCGTCTAATATGATTCAGAAGTTGGAAGGTGTACAGTAAACCATGCAGGGGATCTGCCCTGAAGAATTCTATTCTATCCCTGCCTCTGCCACAGAAGTTCCTATGTTATGCTGGGCAAGTCACTTAAAAATAACGTTTTCGCAGCTGGTCACTGTATTTTGTTTTTTTGATACCAAATACGAGACACCTCGGGCCAAAATAGCTGAAGTGCCAAGCACTCTCAACTACAACTGAAATAAATTAGAGCTATGGTTTGAATATATGACATGCTATAAAAATTTTAAATATTCTGGGAGGTGGGGGAAGGGGAGACAGACTCTTGTTCAGTGGTTCTCAACCTATTTACCATTGTGGGCCGCATATGCAGCTATGTGTTACGTGGGGCACATCCACACAATATATATACTACCTATAAGGCCCTGAGGATGTCACATGAGTCGCAGCTTTGTGCTGACTGGACTGCAAGCAGCCCGTGGGTTGAGAACCACTGCTCTAGTTGGGCCTTTAAAATTAGCAGATACCTGATAATTTTGCCCTTAATCGCTCTATGCCTCAGTTTCCCACTTACAAAATGGGTAGAATACCAGTACCTAACCTCCTCACAGGGATGTTGTGAAGTTACTCATTAACATTTGCTAAGCACTCAGATATTACAATGACAATGCCAGACATATGCCCAAAAGGAAATTATTGTATATAGCTTCGTTGTAGCCATGTTGGTCCTAGGTCTCATCCATCTTGTCTCCATGAGGAAATTATTAATTTCATATTCAGTGCAGGGTTTGGATGGTCTTCTGTAAATAAGACATGGGGCGACACATTGAAGGAGGAAAATGAAGTACTCAGTAACTAATCAGTCACTGAATGAGGCAGGAATAGTGTGGAAAAAAATAGTATGTGTTCATGTAATTTTAAACTGGATCATAATGCATATTTATAAGTTGGCTGAATTAAGATTGAACAGGCAACCTCATTTCTGGCATTTCATACGTTTTGAGTACTTGACTTTGCAACCTTAATGCTCTTTTCACATTTTTTTAAAAAAATAGTATTACAGTAGGAGAACCCCCTACCAAAACCAGAGGCGCATTGTGCAAAGTGCCCTGCATATAATAGAAAGCCAGTCCCTGCCCTGAACAGCTTACTTTCTAAATAGACAAAGGGAGGGAGAAAAATTATTTCCCCATGTTACAGATGGTAAATTACACAATAAAGAGATAAGTGACTTACCCAAGCTCACACACAAGTCAGTGGCAAAGCAAGGACTTGAACCCCAATCTCCTGAGTTTCAATCCAGTGTTTTAAGCTCCAAACCTCCCCTTTCTCTCTTTGCTTAAAGAAGATTCAAACATAAAAGGTACGTAAATACTCAGCCTGAAATAATCACATGGAACCATATCCTGCCTTTGCAGGGAGAGGGATGCTATAACCTAATAAGTATTTTCCATCTAACTATGAGTCTACTTGACAGTACCTATTTTAAATAATTCCTATTTTATAATATGGTATGCATCTTGCTATGAGAGAGATTGGCTTTTGTGCCTGACCACGCAAGCTGATAAAATTTCAGAGATTCATCAGCCAAGCCCAAAAGCAAAGCAGTTTTTACAGAAATCAGTCCTGATATATAGAAAATTAACTAGTTCTCAAGAACTGCCTTTCTAGAACGGAAGCAATGTGAACACATGATTTAGTCTGCATGGGTAAATTCATTTACATGTTAGTCACCAATACATCTATAATGGTAAGTAACTTTAAATGTGGAAAAACTGAAGATAATATTTTGTTAATATCCGCAATTAAAAACAAAATAAGCTTCACAAACTCAATCCACTGTATTCAAAGTTCCAACTTCTAGCTTCAAGTTTCATTTAGTGCTTCTCTACAAGGCGAGGTTCCTTCCATATGTATAATTTGACAACCAACCTTAGCTTTTACACAAGAGTTTGCCCTTCTCCTAGTTTTATGAGATTACTATTTGTACTAAGGTAGAGTACATAAGGCCCCAGCTGAAATGGGGCCCTATTTGCTAGGTACTATACCAACACATAGTAAGAAAAAGTCTTTGTCCCAAAGACCCTACAATTAAAATAATGGTGGGAGGGGAAACTATGGGTACAGAGGTGCCATAGGAAGTCACTGGCAGAACCAGAAATAGAACCCCCATGTCTAATCCTAGTCCTGGGTCCCCAGCACCCTCACCACTAACCATGCTGCCCCCCCCCCCCCCGCCCCCGCCCCAGGACAGAAAGAAT
This sequence comes from Emys orbicularis, assembly GCF_028017835.1. Taxonomy (NCBI): domain Eukaryota; kingdom Metazoa; phylum Chordata; order Testudines; family Emydidae; genus Emys; species Emys orbicularis. The sequence goes on from NC_088683.1 coordinate 170,499,034, forward strand.
GAGGATAAAATGATAGAAACAAAACTTCTATTTCCAAAACATAAAAATATGAATGATTAACAAAAGAAGAATGTATCTTCCGCACTTTGCTCATATCATATTCACTCTCTCTCACAACAAGGACAAGAACAAACAGAAGAGGAGCAGAACTAATTCTCAAAGAAGGGAAAATAAACAAACCAACAAAAAATCACTACGGAGACAGACCACCTTCAGTACAAGTTTACATTAATGTGACCTTTTAATTTCAGCTCCCCTATCTACAAACCTTCCAATTCCTACTCAGCTATGATTTACCTCCTTCAGCAACTTTATAGTGTTATGATTCCATCAGATCTTCACGATAGCATACAAGCCCATAGTACATTTTTCACTTTAATTATATTGCATTCTTTTTAAAAGGTGTGTTATTTTATATTTTAAAGGGTATAAGCATGTTTGCCTATGGGATATAAAGTAACTCTACATGAAAAATCTTTCCTGAGTAAACTGGTGCAGGATTGGCATCACTTAACATAGTAGCCACACTGCATGACTCGGGGGCAAGAAACAAAAATGGTTAGCTTAAGATATTTCCAACACCTTTTCTACTCCTGCTATTTAGGGCACTTAGTACATACAACTGGATGTTTAGCAGGTTTTTTTAAATATGTATTTACAGTTCAGCTTCATAAGTATATATAACGAAAAAGAAAGCTGGCTGAAGGGAGGTCTTGTGGTTAAGGCACTGGCTAGGACTAAGATCAGGTTCAGTTCCTGTGTCTGCCACAGGCTTCCTGTGCAACCTTGGACAAGTCACTTAGTCTTTCCATGCCTCAGTTCCTCCTCTGTAAAATAGGACAAAATGCTTTCTTGCCCTCCCATCAACCCAGTGAGGTACGTACGTTGGATGGCTGTCAAGGGCTCAGATATTGCAGGGATGGAGCCATTTAGTACCTATATAGAGATAGCGAGATAGGCAAGGCAAACTAGTTTGAATGTATTAGATCTTGGAACAAACACACACAACTGGATCACCAACTCACTCCAACAGTAATTACAAAATAAATATTAGTGTGCCCTGATTCTGATGAGTTATAAATAGCAATTGGCATTGCTGGTAACTACTGCAGATCTGAGGCTGTTACAAAAGAGAACGGATGAAAATATAAATATTTATATCAAGAGGGTTTTTTTCTTTTGTATTGTTTGTTTTTTTGGAGGGTGGGAAGGGGAATCAAAGTGAGTTAAGATTGAAAATTATTTTAATATTTGTTTAAAGAAATTTATGTTGAACGAAAGTGCCAGTGCTCATTGGGACCTAATCCCACACACATACACATGAATAGTCCCACTGAAGTTAGTGCGTTTACTCATATCAGTGAGTTTTTGCAGGACTGGAGCCTCAGTCAGAAGAAATGTTTAATTTTATTTAGGCCCCTGATTTAGCAAAGCATGTACTTAACTTTAAGTATGTGAGCAAGCTAACTGACTTCAAATGGGAGTGCTCATATGCTTAAGTGTCTTGCTGAAGGATGGACTTGCATGCTTGAAGTTAAGCAAAGTCTTAAACGCTTTGCTGAATTAAGGTCTTAACTGCTAAAGAGACATTTCAAAAAGAGCAGTACCCCTCATGTGTACCTTGGATCTCAGCTTTTCTGTAGCCTTCTTGCTCCTGCCCCCAATATTAAGAACATTTTAACATTAATTCACTTCAAGAGAGTAGCCATGAATCAAATGTATCAGCAAGATCTCAGTTTTAATTATATTCTAAAACCTTTGGCTGTTTATGAATACTAGACATATGAAAATGGACTTTACCTAGGAGATAATGAGCAAGGGAAAGGAGAGTTACAAGAGGAAAAAAAACCAGACAGGGATGCTTTGCTGGCATACAGAAATGAAAAAAGTAGAATTTTTCATGAAAGAAACATGAGAAAAAGAAAAAGCCAAACCTGTCCACATTGGGCTTTTAGGTTAAGATTTCTATTTTAATTTATCCATTCACTCTGTTTCCTAGGCTTAATTTTTTCTGGCAGAAATCCCACTACTTCACAACATTGGGGAAGGGATTCAAATTATTGCTCTTGAGACTTAGTTCATATTGCTGCTTACTGTTGCACAGGTAAGTAGATCAATGTAGTTTTAAAGATCTTAAGATGGGCAAGAGACATTTTTCCCCCTTTCAAATTTGAAGCTCTGCAGGCCATGCGGGTTTGGAGTGGAGTGCTAGTAAGGGCCAAACTTGGAGAGAATTTTGTTACATTGTGTACAGACATGAATTTATTAGCCCCAAAAAAAAAAAAAAAAAAAAAGCCAGAAGAGTATTGGTTTAAAAACTATGGAAGTTCTATTTAAATTCAATCCATTTTCCTCCTCATTATAACGAATAAGCTATTTTACGAAGATTTTTAATGTTCTAATAGGAAGAAGTTGTTGGTGGAAGGAACTGATAAAGTAGAAATGAGATAAAGGGAAAATATTTAGTGTACTACAAAATTCTTCTCAGGCTGTGTAAATTTTGCTGGATCTTAAATTAAGGTAGATACACAAAATTATTTTGCAGTCTGAGTAACACCAACATGCAGAATGTATGTTCAGTTTACACCAGACACATTCAGTTTAAAAAAAAGATTAATGGGTTCTTCTCTGAAAGCTTCCAATAATATAATTTGTTACTGTAAAAAATGTATTTGTTTTCTTCCATCACAAGCAAACTTTACCAGTTTATTATTGATTTTAAATACTGAACTTATAGCTTTGATGGAAGAAGAGAAAGCAATGAAGCATTTACTGTGTCCCTTCCACACATAACCAGTCTAAACTGAAGTGAGGTTTAACATTTTTCAATCCCTGTTCCTTTCACCTATAGCAACTGTAATTAAGGTTGTGAGTCTGTCACGGAGGTCACCGATTCCATGACTTCTGCAGTGGCTGGTGCCCTGGGCCAGCAGCAGCAGCAGTTTGGGTTTGTGGGAGGGGGCTAGGGGCAGGGATTTTGGAGTGTGGGGGGTGCTTACTTGGGGTGGGAGCCCCCCTGCAGCTCCTAGGTAGCGGGGGGGGGGGTCTCCATGCCACGCACTGCCCACACCCACAGCTCCCATTGGCTGCGGTTCCTGGTTAATGGGAGCTGCGGCAGCCGGTGCTTGTGGTGGGAGCAGCGGAGGAGCTCCTGACCTGGCCCCTGCCTCCACTGCCTTAGGAGCTGCAGGGACGGAGCCAGTAGGAAGCCCCACCAACACCCTCCCCCCCCCCCAGCGGGTGTCCCAGGCCATGTGCCATGACCCAGACCCCCTCTCTCCCAGCACCCTCGGCATCCCTGGACCGCCACCCCCGCCCCCCCCAGAACAAACTCCCCCCACCCCCGAAGTTCTAGTCACGGCGGATATTTTTAGTAAAAGTCATGGACCGGTCACAGGCCCATGACTTTTACTAAAAATACCTGTGACTAAAACGTAACCTTAACTGTAATTAAGGCTAAGACCCTAGAGCTATTTTTTCATAAAAGTCATGGAGAGGTCACGGGCTGTAAACAAAAATTAATGGCCCATGACCTGTCCATGACTTTTACTATAAACACTCCTGACTAAATCTTAGCTGCCCCGGAGCGCCGCTGCTCTAAGGGGGCCCTCGAGCCAGCTCCCTTAGCCGCTGCTCAGGCAGTCCCCAGAGCCAGGCGCACTGGCCAGTGTGGCTGGCCCCAGCCAGTTGCTCGGGCAGCCCTGGGCTCAGCCACACCGGACATTGCAGCTGTGGAATTTCATAGAAGTCACAAGAAGTCACAGAATCCGTGACTTTTGCAACCTCCATGACAGACTCGCAGCCTTAACTATAATCTCTAAGGTAGACACACCTATCTAGTTACAGGCCTAGCAAAATTTTGGGTGTTTTGTAAATGATACATTAGGCCAGAGAAACCGCTTTAGAACCTTTCCAGAAACAATCAGGCTGAAACATATGGAACAGATTGCTATGGAGACATCCAATACCACTTCCCTAGCTAACATAGAGCAAATTAGCTACACTGACTTCTTTAGGTTCTAAGAACAGCAAAGGGAGAGTTTAAAAGGTCAGAGTTACCCACCTCTTAATACTATAAAAGACTTTACATTATCCACAGAGAAGTGGTAGTAGCAAATATACAAATGCAAATGGCACTTGTCACAGGCCCCCAAAAGATCTTTTTGTTAACAGTAAGCATCCTTTCAAAAAAGTTATGAACCCAAAAAATTAGATTTTGTGCAACGTCCCGACAACACAATCTCACTCTGAATGACCAGTTAAAATACAACATAGTTCTGACTTTTGTCTTCCAGTTCTAGTAGGAGAGAGGAAGTTGGGAACTGAGACATGTACATTAGGATCAGTATGTACCATAACAACGGATTAATAGCAGATTGTCCTTACAGCATCAAGATTTACACAACGATATTTGGACTGCAATGCTAACTGCAATGCTAGCAGAATTCACCAAAACATGTTACAGAGAGGAAGCCAACCATGAAAAATATTTCTCTTTTTACTGGCACCATACATAGTGATGAACAGCTGTTGTGGTGAAGTACAAACTTGCCTTCTATTTTAGGCAGTAGCAGAAGGAATGCAAGAGTTTTTCTGAGCTGTATGACCTCTCCAAAAGGCAGAAGTTGCAATAACTTCTTCTGTGCTGCTGTTTGGCACAATTTCAGTGTCTGCAAAACACTAGTTTTCCAGCTTCAACTAACTTGACCTTTTTCTAGAATTAAGAGCACACTGGAGAGATTCTATAAACAGACTATTATAATCAATGAAACGTAAGCAAATAGCACAACATTAACAGCATGTCAATAACACACTGAATATGAAATTAAGATGAGCCAGCACTGACAAGACCCAGGCGGATACACAACCCCAACTGATCATGTCCAGGCTACAGAATCATCCAGCAAGTATGGGAACTGAAGGCACTCTCTCACTTCGGAGCAACAGACGGCAGTCCTGCTCACTTACCCTCCTACTCTAGTGGGAGTAGATGCAGCACTGGGAGGCAAATGCGATCACTCTTACTATTTTAGTCAACTCTGCACTTTTAGGCCATGGATTCTCTCACAACCTGCTTGCACGAATGATCTGCTTGTTGCAGCATATTTGGAAAGGATCTTCATGCTTGTGAAAAGAACCATATAAACAATTATTGTGATTATTTGTTGCTTAGAAAGTGAGAGTGTACAACAGAAGAGCTATTGATTTTAAAAGAAGAGTGCTTTGCTAGGGAGCACCAGCAATGAAGCCTGCAAGTTACTGAGGCACAAGAGATTTCAGATGTTTTCAGGGAACATGGAAAATTATATTAAAAGAAGCACCAAAAAAAAGTTGTAAGTGACCCAAGTGTTCTAATACACCACAACACGCAATATTAATAAGCATTAAACTAGAACTCTATACTGTAGCCTGAGTGGTTATATTTATTCAAAGGCTGGGAATTATGCCTGCCCTGCAGAATGAATTCTTTTAATAGCACAGAAAATCCTGTTAAAATGTATATTCCCATGTTTGATATTGTAAGTATTGTACTGTCCACAGATTGCCAAACAGGCATATGGGTGCTAAATTTCTCAAGTTAAGGATGGAAAAATAAACTGAACAGCAGCTACAGATCTGGAGTGATGATTCTTAAAAAGGTCATAGCTTTTAACCAGCAAAGTGTTAAATGATATTATTTATTCTAAGTATATGCGTTAAGAAAAATGCTTTTACCCAATTGATCCTAACTATCTGATAGCAAAAAGGGCATTTTTTCTTTGTAATATAAAACATTCAAGTTGAAGGAATTTTTCATAGCATTCTAGCATAAGGAAAACGTCACCTTATATGCTGAGCCCAAGGTACTCTGAGATTGCCTGGAAAGAGACATTCAGTTTTATTGCATCCGGAAATTAGGAATCTTTAAGGAAAAGTGTCATTTGGAGTAGGAGATAATCGGTAAAAGGTATATTTATTTTTAAACAGAGTCTGTTAATTGGCTTTAAAATAAAGTAAATGAGACAGAATAAGTACATTTCTTCATGGGAGAAAATAAAATTAATGTAAATAAATAATTTACAATAATAATTAATTTACTGTGGGCACATTTTCAAAGTTAAGTTCCTACAAGTTGCACATGTGTGTGTGTTCATCTTACTTACATAGACACACACATGCCTACACCCCCCAATGTGTGTACAAATGTAAATCACATATTTGTCCATACATACAGCCAGTTTGGTAGTTAGCCAGCAATGCATGAGCACATGTAAATCGATTTTCTTACACACTTATTTATATTGTGGTAGCTTCTATAAACTCCAACCAGGGATTCCATTGTGGTAGGCACCATACACATATGTAGTGAAGAGATGGTTCCTTCCCCAAAGAGCTTTGAATTTCCGTATGTGTCTAGGTACAACATATCGATGCAGACAGTTGGGGAAACAGAAGGTAATAGTGAGACATGCACACACTGTAAATTAGGCACCTGCAAAAATATGCACTCAGTTGTGCAGGTGTAACTTTGAAAAGCTGGCTTTTAATTTTTCTTAACCAAATGCATTTTTGACCAAAATGACCATAATATGTTATGTACATATCTCTGTGAGGATCAATGATCTAACACAGAGGTTCTCAATCTTTTTCTTTCTTAGGCCCTCCCCAACATGCTATAAAAACTCCACAGCCCACCCGTTCTACAACAACTTTCTCTGCATATCCAGTAGATTAAAAGCCAGAGCTGGCATTAGGGGTAGCAAGCAGGGCAATTGCCTGGGGCCCCACGCCACAGGGGACCCGCAAAGCTAAGTTGTTTGAGCTTCGGCTTCATCCCAGACAGTGGGGCTCGGGCTTCAGCTTCAGCTTCAGCCCCAGGTCCCAGTGAGTCTAACACCTGCCCTACTCTGATTTATTTTGGCGGACCCCCTGAAACCTGGTCGTGGCCCCCTATTGCACCCCGGACCCCTGGTTGAGAACCACTGATCTAACAGACTGTTGTGATCTCATGTCAGTACAAGTTCAAACAAATCTGCAAGCTCAAAACCTTTATGAATTTATTGATTTTTAATGAAAAAATTACAGTATACACAATAGACTATATCTTGACCTTTAAAGTGTCTTTTTTCCTCCCACCAACCAAAACAGTTGGAACATTTATAGATCAGACCTTGACATTTCTTAAATCTCAAATTACATTTTTTCTAAATTAAACGACTATTTTGAATAGGGCAGGGCCCCCCCAAAGCTCTCAATGACTATTGCTCTATCACACTAATTTCTTACCCTCAAGTATTCCCTTCCCTGAAAAACGCCAACATTTAATTCAAACTAAAATAAAATAAAGCCAGTTTAAATTTCCCCTTCCATCTCCCAAAGTCCAAATTTCTCACTTCTTTCAGGGCACAAACGAGATCACATGATGATTTACACAATTCCTTTCTCTCCAAACTATAGGGGGAAACTGTTACCCTGTTCCACCGCTCTTGCAAGCTACAAAGTCCAATTCAGGACAATGAGACATGATATCCTTTTTAAGGCTTGCACGCACGCACACACACACACTGCACAATCAAAAATGTATGAAAACTACACTGATTGTAACTCCCAATCTTACATGTGTAATGGATTTGCCTGAATTAAAGTGCACACACCTTTCTGTATGCAACAGATATAAAATAAGCAGACAAAATCAATTTATCCAAAATCATGTCACTTGCCTCTCCCCCTAAAATGTAATTGTAAATATTTAACAGCTTTTACAGTTTGTAGATTGCATAAGAATTATGCTGCCTGAGCCACTTGTTCATCACTATGGAACATTTTTTTAAATATATCTTCTCCCACACACAACAGTTTCCTCTGTTCCCACAGCACTCATTTCTCATAAGTCACATTAGTCAGTCTAAAGGTTGCAGTGAAGGGTCCTATCCAGCCATTTGAAGCTCAGGCCTAAAATATCCCCATGTGGTTAAGTGAGTTTTCACCAGTATGTATATGATGGGATACTGATGTCCAGCTGGCCTCTATTAACACATGTAACAGATGATTGGTCAGCGAAGGCTACAACAGTCCTCCTTCAACCCCAACCTCTCTACCCAGGCGGGCGGGGGAAGGCGGGGGGGGGGGGGGGGGAGAAGAGAAACAGGAAATCTCTGTTATCAATAGACTACATCCTGTTTAACCTCACTCACACAAGTCTAAATAATACACAGTTAGAGTAAGAGTTAAACAGAGATCCAAATTCTATGAAAGTCTTCAGTCTGAGGACCGGCTGGTGTTATTTATTTTTTTTAATAATAAAACACAGTACATTTGAAAAGCCAATATTTGCGAACACATTTATACACCACTATAAACTGTTCCTTGTAAGCAATGAGATCATGTGAAAGCACTGGATCTTTCCCCACCCCCAGGAAGACAACTCATTCTCAGTTATACAGAGCTCTAACACCAGCATGTACATTTGAAATGCAAATCTTCCACAATGCAAAATGGAAACACTAAGTTCTCCAGCACTAAAAGGAATGATGTGTGTGTGGAATGGACAAACTTCCACTCATCAAAAAAGTCATCTTAAGTCACACTGGGCTGAAAACACAAGCTTTGAATTCAAGTTTAAAACCCCACTATCCTCTCCTCCCATGAAGAAGGTCAGATGGCGTAAACTTTGGTTCTGTATTTACTAGACTTAAAAAAAAAAAAAAAAGATTATAGCAGCAATCTTAGTGAGAGTAACATTCAAGATCCCCATAATGGTTTTCAAAAGAACTAAACTGGCTTTTATTTAATTCATAGGGTTAAATCCATGACGGGAACTTAGCCACAAGTACTCCTGTTCTTTTTGGGAACTTAGCAGAGCACTGCAACACATAACTTTAAGCACCTGCTGTCCAGTGGAATTCACAGCCTCAAGTTAGGTGCCCAGGCTCCCTAGTCCATGCAGAAAGTTAGACTCTTCAGAATGGGATTCACAAAAGCTAGCAAGCTGACTGGTGAGCTGTCTAAACTAGCCCGGAGAAAATGCAGAGGAGAGCAATGGGGCCTAAGATCAGGCCACAAAGGTGAGAGAGATGAGGGAACACTTAATTTTTAATCCAGCCAGGGGTTAGACATGAGCTAAGCACTGAAGCAGCTTGGTTACATTGGGGAGCTTTGTGCATACATATTAGCAAAAGTTTACGCACTTAGAGAAATTAGACAACCATACGATTAGGTTGAAGTTGGGCAGAGGTTATAAGGATCTAAGTTTTGGACATAGCCACCTCTCATGGCAATTAGGGTACCTAAATCTCTTTTTGGACCCCGCATCTAAGATTCTAAACTGTGTATGGAAATATATTTGGAATCTATGAAGAACCATCTGAAAATTATATTCTACTTTCCATAAATATTTTTTCTTCAGCTGGTACAAGGTTCGCCAGGGTTCTCCAAGGCCTTGTCTAGACTGGGATTTAAAGATGTGATGGTAGAAAGTGCTAGGCTTGGTCTATGCTTAAAAGTTTTAGCAGCATAGTTATGGTCCCCTAACTAATATAAGCTATGTCTATGTCTACAATATAAGTGCGACAGCTACACTACTGTAAGCATAGGTGCTTCCTATATCTGTGGAAGAGATTTTTCCTGTTGATGTAATTAATCCCCCTCTCGGAGAGGCAGCAGAGGTAGGTTGATGGAAGAAGGTTTTCATCATCTTAGCTTCATCTACACTGAGGGGTTAGCGGGACCTAACTACAGCTCTCAGGGTGCAAAATTTTCACAGCCCTGAGTGATGTAGCTAGGTCGATCTCACTGTTAATTGTAGACAAGGCCTATGCTAGTACAATTACTTTTATATCACTATAACTGTGTCTACACTTGGGCTTATACAGGCACATCTATATCAGCAAGAAGACACAAGAAATCTCACCCTCCCCATACCAGTAAAACTTAAATGTAGACCAAGCATTAGTCAAGACAAGACCCAAATGATTTATAACCACGAATTAAGCCCTGCCCCAGAGATACACAGATATTGTACCATTGCAAAAATATGTAAACTTAGGTACAGAAAGGTTGAGAGACTGTCCCAGGTCTTACAATTAGTGGCATAACATTAAAACCCAGAACTTTCTTCTCAGTACTAGTCATTAGACCACATTCCCTCTTCCCATAAATGACACACTTTTTCCTCCATACGTGTCTGCCAAAACCCAAATACAGGTTTCTCTGTGTCCCCTCTAAGTACTGAGGGCAGCACTAACATCTGAAGAGTGGGTGAAAACATCCCTTTGCAGGGAAAACCCCACTGAATTCCTGATAAATTATCCCAGGCCACAGCCTCAAAAGGCCATTGAGCAGTACAGGAAGAGTCTTCTAGGACCTCATTATTTCTGAAGCAGCAAAGAATGGTGGAAGCAAAGGATACCCTCCCTCTTCCCCGCCATTAAAGAACAGCATATGCATGGGGTTTGGTCCCTCTGTGAATGTGTCCTCATAGAAGACATTCAGGCCCAGAATGAGAAACTGCAGCTCCCTAAACCCTTTCAAACAATTTCGTGTTGTCAGCAATTAAAGCAGGGATAAAGACCGCTGCTCTCAGAGCCTATGGGTACATCTATATTACAAAATAAATAAATAAATAAATCTGTGGCAACTGAATCGGGCTCATGTTACAAGGCTAAAAATAGCAGAGCAGACATTCCTGCTCAGGCTGGAACCTGGGCTCTGAGACCCACCCCGCTTGCTAGGTTTCAGAGCCTGGGCTCTACCCTGAGCAGGAATGTCTACACTCCCGCAGCGCAAGTCTTGCGAGCCCGAGTCAGTTGACCTGTATTCGGACTCACTGCCAGGGAGGCTCGGTTTTTTCCCCTCAATGTACACATACCTTAAATGTTTCTCAGGTCTGGTCTACACTAGAGAATTAGGTCGGCATAACCACATCACTCGGAGGTGTGAAAATTCCACACCCCTGAGCAGTGTAGTTAAGCCAATGTAAGTCCCTGTGTAGACAGCGCTAGGTCAATGGAAGAATTCTTCCATCGACCTAGATCCTGCCTCGTGGGGAGGTGGATTGCTTATGCCAATGGGAGAACCCCTCCTATGAGCTTAGGTAGTATCTACACGGAAGCACTGCAACAGCACAGCTATGCTGCTCTAGTGTTTTAAGACCTACCCTCAGACAAGCTAGCCATAAAAAAGCAGGTTGGACAGCACCACTGCTTTTCACGATGTGGTTGGCAAAGTCAAAACCCAATATAATTTTAGGAATTCAGACCTTTCAAGCAAGTTGACCCCACAAAATGTTTTTGACCTATTACCATTTGTTTTTAAAACCCTTTTTTCTTCCTCAGTGGACATCTGTTTGCTTTTGTCAAAGGTCAATAGTTACAGTTTTCATCATAAAAAGAACTGCTGTCAATGCTTGCTGCTCCACTTTGTTTCCTTAATATGTAAAAGTTTTGTACATGTTTAGTGTGAAAACTTCACAAAGTATAGCTTAAAAGACACCTTCCCATCTACTGCATATAATTTAACTCCAAAACTGATGGATTTCATTCATTGCAACAGACACTAAAGTTTCTCCCTCTCAGGGGACCGGTTCATAGGTGGTCTGTCCTAGTGGTCGGAGCAGGAGGTCAGAACAAGAGTCAGAGTGTGAATGCCAGAGTCAAGACAGAGTCGGAGCCAAGAACCAGGGCCAAGGGTCAGAAGCGTAATCGTAGCCAAGGGGTGAGAGAGTCAGAGTCAGGAATCAGAGCGACAAGTCAAAACCAGGTTAGCTGGAATCACCTAAGGCCGGTGCAGGGCTGGTGCTGAGGCAGTAGCAAGGCCGGGAGCAAGGCCAGGTGCAAGGCAAGGTCTAGGCTGGAGCAGGGGCGAAGCAAGGAAGGAGAAGGGTTAGGAGTGAGGCAAGCACAGGAAAGCAGAGAATCCACAGGCATGTACGTTGAGCATCTGGTGCTGAGCTACTGTTGCACTGGGCTTATAAATCAGGCAGCTGATCCTGTAGCCAATCAGGCACTGCAATTAATCAGAGTTCCAGGGCAGTGTAGCTGGACCTATTAGTTGCCTAGCAGCAAAGTTAGCAAGGGAGCAGGCCAGTAGCTGGTCTGACCTGGCCTGACCCCTGACACTCCCTAAAGTCCTCTTGCATAAGGGGACAAGATACTTTCAAATCTTGGGGGGGGAAAGGCTTTTGTGTGTGTCCTTTGTTTAAGGGGTTGTTCGCTCTTGGGACTGAGAGGGACCAGACATCAATCCAGGTTCTCCCCATCTTTCTAAACAAGTCTCTCTTATTTCAAAATTGTAAGTAAAAGCCAGGCAAGGCGTCTTAGATTTACTTTGTTTTCTCAACTTGTAAATGTACCTTTTGCCAGAGTGCTTATCTTTGTTTGCTATACTTTGAACCTAAGACAGAGGGGATTCCTCTGAGCTCTTTAAGTTTGATTACCCTGTAAAGTTATTTTCCATACTCATTTTGCAGAGATGATTTTTACCTTTTGCTTTAATTAAAAGCCTTCTTTTTAAGAACCTGATTGATTTCTCCTTGTTTTAAGATCCAAAGGGGGTTTGGATCTGTATTCACCAGGAGTTGGTGAAAGGAAGGAGGGGGGAAGGGTCAAGTGGGTTGTAGCCCACGAAAGCTTATGCTCTAATAAATTTGTTAGTCTCTAAGGTGCCACAAGTACTCCTGTTATTTTTGCGGATACAGACTAACACGGCTGCTACTCTGAAACCAATTAAAAACAGCCACTTTAAAATGCATCCCAAGTCATCTCACTATGCTGCTAAAGGGAAGACATTAGAAAAATCCACAGGTTCTTTGGAATTTCTGCTTTGTTGTTCTACTTTTAATGATTATGCACCACCATATGTGTGCATGGCACTTTATAGACACAGTCCATATATGCAAGTGTATAAATTAAGTTACATTTTTGGCAACCATCCACATAAATTGCAATTCTCCTCTGCTAAAGATACATCAGATGTGCTTCTCTATTCCCTTCTCTAACCCTTCTGGAAAGATCTGGAAAGAGTTTTGCTTTGGACTCACTTTATAATCAGATCCTACATCAGTAATCAGAGGGGTAGCCGTGTTAGTCTGAATCTGTAAAAAGCAACAGAGGGTCCTGTGGCACCTTTAAGACTAACAGAAGTATTGGGAGCATAAGCTTTCATGGGTAAGAACCTCACTTCTTCAGATGCAAGTGTAGTGTAGACTCACTATTTAAGTCTCTTGCATCTGAAGAAGTGAGGTTCTTACCCACGAAAGCTTATGCTCCCAATACTTCTGTTAGTCTTAAAGGTGCCACAGGACCCTCTGTTGCTTTTTACATCAGTAATGTTTGTCAAGTGCAGTATTCCTAGTTGAAAGCAGGTAACTCCTAACTCATCCTGTCCTTCCATGTCCTAAACCTTTGTAGATAAAAAAAATTCTCAGCATGGTCCAGTAGTAGGATGCTAGACTAGGAATCTGAAGACCTGCATTCTGTTCCTGGCTGTACCACTGACCTGCTTGTGACCTTGGACAAGTCACTTAATCTCTCTATGCTTCAGTTTACCCATTTTTCAAATAAAGAAAAGAATACTTTACCCTCCATTGTGAAATGCTTTGAAATTTAAGGATGAAAAGTGCTACAAAAAAGTTAATTATGGGCAAATCCATAGTTCCATTTACTTCAGTAAGGCCAGTATTCCACCTTATATGTTATTAATGGATGGTCCCTCACTCGAGATATCAAGTATACTGAAGAATTAAACAATTCAACTGTTTGCAACAAGTTCAAGGTTATTAGATATTAATTAATTTACTATACTTTAGTATGGTGAGAAAGCAGTCTAATACAAAAATTATACATTTCAAATAAATCAGTTTTTGCAGCAGACTAAATTAAAGCAAACATGGTAATATTGTAGACAGTATGTACCCATGAATCTTGATAAAATTTAATAAAAGCTAAATTTAGATGTAGACTCACTATTTACTAAATATTCTAAAATGGAATAAAGATCTATAGGTTATTTGACTGTAAATTTATCACTGTGCATTAGTTGCAAAAATATGGGCAAAAAATAAAATAAATAAATAAATAAATAAAAATCTAGGGACAACCACTAGTTACAGTTCTCAACAAGGTCTTCCCATTTACATTTCTTTCTCCCTCTCCACCCTCTCACCACTAGATTTTGTCCCTCACCCCCAGCTTCGGAGATTCCAACAATCCAGAGGATGAGTGGGCTGATGGCATCAATCCAGTTTTGACCTATCCCCCAAGACATAACACTCAACTTTTCGGGGTGAGTCCTCCCTCAAGCCAGCTCTACAGCGAGGCACACCCAGAAAGACACTAGTCAACAATCCTGAGACACTAAACTAAAGATTGTTGGGGAAATTCCAATTAAATCAGACCAATTAGCAGGTACACAGCAGACTTGTGCACAGATGCCCACAATGGAACCACCAACCAGTTTTAAAACAAACGTTTTTTGTATCCTTCAGGCAATAATTATGGGACAGCTGACCGGGTCTAGCAGCTTTAGTTTCCTTTGAAAATAGGGGTCCTAACAATTTCTACTTCTTCCTCCTCCTGATGCAGTAACAGTAGGAGGAAAGGAATTTTGTTCTGACTGATTTACGAGCCGCCTTGGTTCCCATGCTGTAGATTAAGCGTAGCAAGACCTAGGCTATCTCAAAAACTAAATTTTTTTAAACAGCCAGCCAAAAATGGAGCTTTTTTCTTTTAAATTAACTTGTAAAGGATCCTCTAATCTAAAACATATGGTTCCAAGAGGTGTTTCCATGAGGTGGGGAATGGGTAAAGAGAACTCTTGCTATATGTGACACTAATGATGCTAGAACTAGTTCTAACATTTTTGTTTATTTTTAAAACAGACAACCCCAAAAACTAGATTTACTGAGAACTCTCATCTGCCATCATGCCCACTTTGTAGACAAGTCAAATAGCAACTTAAGAATAAGTCAAAATGCTAACAACTGTAGCAATATGTTTCTTATATTTGGAGAAAGAAGATTTATTTATTTATTTAAACAAATATACTGCTTCTCCCTCCCTGGCTTGAAAATTTAGAGTGTACATTTCAAGGCTGTGCCAAGTAGCTACAATCTTGCAGTTCACTTATGGATTTGTGCACATAATGCCCCAAGAGTTGGTAACACTATGCTCACCTCTAACACAGAAGCGTAAGAAAGCACCTAAGCATCAGAATCAAGAGGGTGCATTTCTATTGGGGTCCTACAGGGATCGGTTCTTGGCCCTAAGATATTTAACATTTTTATCAATGACCTGGGAGAGAACATAAAATCATCACTGACAAAGTTTGCATACATGACATAAAAATTGCAGGAGGAGCAAATAAAGAGGACAAGTCACAGATTCAGAACATCTGGATCACTTGGTAACTGGGCACAAGCAAACTGTGTTTTAATACAGCTAAATGTAAAAGTATACATCTAAAACAGAGAATGTAGGCCATACTCACAGGGTGGGGAACTCTATCCTGGGAAGCTGTGACTGAAAAGATTTGGGGGTCATGGTGGATTGTCTGCTGAACATGAGCTCACAGTGAGACAATGTGGCCACAAGGGCTAATGAGATCCTGGGATATATAACCATAAGAATCTTCAGTAGAAGGAGTTATTTTATTTCTGTATTTGGCACTGGTGCGATTGCTGCTGGAATACTGCTGAATCCATCGTTATCTTTATATCTTTTAATAACACGATAGCAAAGCCTTAATGTTGTTTGAGATTGCTGTCAATCGGTGATGTTTTTGTAGTGGATGATTCTGGGACAATGTACACAAATATGACCACTATGCATCTGAAATAAGAATTAACTATGCAGTGGTATTCTAATACAATCCTATTTCTATACAGTCTTTTGTTAAAAGGAGCTCAAAGCATTTACAAACATGAATGAATTAAGCCTCATGAAAACTAAGTATTATCACAATTTGCAGATGGGGAAACTGGGATACAGACTGCCTAAATGTGTGATGCTAATCCTGTGACCATAAGTATTAGCGGTGGCACACGGTGCCTTTTCCCATCTATAGTTAAGGTTGAATCTACCACTCTCCAACACAGACCTTTACACAAAATCTTGTGTCTTTGTGACTGTCAGACTACATTACTGTCACGTGTTCTCCTTAGGGCTATCTCTGAAAGGGACTCAACCTTCCATTAGTGCAGAATACAGTGATTCACTCACCTCAGAGGGCAATCTGCTTGTGAGCACAGAATATCTATGTATTGTGACTTGAATTGGCTACCCAATCACTCCCCAGTGCAGTTCAGAGAATAGGTTCTAGTCATTAAAAACCTAAGTGGTCTCAGACCCAGTTATCCAAGATCACCTTTTCCTCTATTAAAGTTACAGTCAAAGAGGCTCCCCTACTCTTTGTTCCAGGGTTTAAATCACATTCAATTCCATTCAAGGGTTCAAGCAACCTATGCAACGTTTGTCCAGAAAAAACTCATTCCATATGCAACAATACTGTAACATGGGAGCACCCAACAAGATACTTGGTAATGTGAACATACTGATTGTATGGCAGAATGGATCTTACCTGCAGATGCTGCATTCTGCTAAGCCAGCCTTTCCTATCAGAGACTTACAGAGGAGCTGCTTCCAGCAGTGTCAACTCTGAACTAAAAAGATTTTAAAAACTGGAAGAACCTTGATCTACTTATTATATTGCACGTTTGTCTAGTCTGCCTGCTGTTGCTGAAATCCATACCCACAAAAAGACCACTTCAAACAGTGCTAAAACCATACTAGTTTAAAACAAAACACTGTTGAGCAAGTATAAGCAGACAGATGCAATTCCCAGACGTAAGACTTCATATAAGTAAGAACAGATAGACCATTATAAACAATATTATTGTATTTTAAAAAATGATCTACAATTAAATGCTAGGTTGGTTGATTAAGTCACAGCAAAAAACAGCCTTAACCTTTCTCATTTAAGTCACCCACAGATTACAGACTCAACATAAATTGCCACACTTAAATTGCCCTACTGACTGTATTAATTCCATCAAGGTAGTCTTTAGTTGTGCGATAACCCACATCTATTCTGCTGGATTATATCTCATATAGAAAGACCTCTGCAATGTATCAAAAGAATGTCAAGGCTTTTTAGGATATGAATGATTTTTTTTAAAAACAAATTCTCACTATTCAGTGAGTTTCTAATGATTAATTTGATGTGCAAGAGAGACTTCAATTAATTCTAAACTATTGATATGATAACTATAAAAGGGGTCCTTCATGTCAGTAAATCAGCAGTAGTAGAATCCTCAGTGTTATTTTATATAGTTTGAAGTTCCTGAGAATCAGATACAATATACAATTGTTAGAGAATCAATACACTCCTCTAGAACAAGTAAAAATCTCATTAATGAGGCATGCCAGTCATTGGCATGAGTTCAGTATTAACCAAAGAAATATTTAATTTGAGGACTCACTCATATCTTACCTCAGCATATTCAAAAGCTGAAGATTTGATGAAATGTAGCTACTGGAATTTATGCAATTCCTTTCATCCCGAGACACCCTTCCAAAACACTTGACAAACCAATTACACACTAGACAGGCATCCCCTTTGCATAGTCACCACAGAAATACAGCTAACAAGGGAGAGTGGGAGCAGTGAATGAAAGATGACAGAATTTAATTAATACATACCAGAGAAAGTTCAGGTCAGAAAGTGACAAACACTGAATCCACCTGAATCTACTGAGGAATTTTAGGAAGGCACAATGCAATTCCCAATTGGAATTTGGGCAGAACACCAAGGGTAATGCCGCCTCCTCTGCTAAAAGTGCTTTAGAGCTCTTTGAAAAGATGGCATCTTCTACAAATTTCCTTCACATAGATGCAGATGTGCTGATTCAGTACTAAACTGCAGGAACAGGTCACCTACTGAATCACAAGTTCTTGTCTGGGGGTGTCTCAATCAAATAAACTAGATTAGATTGGGTCTGGTCTCTACGGAATCTAACAAGATTTACAACCAAAGATAGAATGGCTGTGACTGTACATCAAGCATCAACCCAGAGCCAATTTTTGTAACTAAAACAAGGCTCTTAAAACAGGGAGTTATTCTGGAAATGCTGACACATCTTTAGGAGTGAGAGTAGGCGCCAGTACAATATACACATTGTGTACACATATGTTGCTGTCTTCATGGGAAGTTTAGCACAAAGCCCAGCTGGTTGATGTGGGACAGCAGGAATGCCTCTTAAAACACTCCTCTGGCCAGTTCATAATCTCAAATGAATCTCCATACATATGCTACAATTATGCCCAACAAAGAGTGGGCATGACAATTAATCCTTTTGAATTAAGATTTAGCCTTGACACTTCAGTGCATACCAGATTGTGGGTGCATTTTGAAGCCTTAAATGTGTCAATCTTCATTAAACATATTGGGGGGGAAATCAGAGAGAAAGGTAGGAGTTTTTCAGCTAATCAGTACAGTTTACTAAATTAAATTGCATCCGTTAAATAAACAATGTTCTGTTATTTTTAGTTGTTTTTGCTACAGTACACACCCACTACAGTGGGCCAGACTCCCAGAAGACTAGTGGAATAATAGAAAGACCATCTGCTACAAAAGCAAACTGAAAAGCCAAGAGCTACAGTACTTCTGCTAATAGCCCACACTAAGTGCAGCAGGACCAATACCTGTACATTTTCTCCCACACAAGATTCCCATCTCAGTTGAGCTTTAAAGACTAAAAAGGTCATACGTTTCCAGGCATAAATGCACAACATAAAATAGAAAAAGAGGACATGTTCTTTGAAGAATGAAAGAACAAACAAACAAGAGAAGAAATGCAATTAAGACAGAAAGGGTCAAATAATTACTATTTCTTCATGTTTAATGGGACAGTTCACAGATATCTGCATAATTCTGATGCAAGATCATGCATGGATTTTACAGGTGTTGCATAACTACACAGCACAGTACACACTCAAATTTCATCACAGTTGTCAATTGATGGCACCATACAAGGCTCTTAAAAACACTGCTTATTTGTACAGGTTAATATTTAGGGCAGATAGTATTTCTTGTCAATGACAAAGTCAAGCACTAACGAACAATAGCCTGAAGCTTTCCTGGAAAAAGAGAAATATAAAGAACAGATGACACATACTTTTATAATAGAGTATACGCTGATACTGATTTTACACTTGTGTAGCCACAATGCATCCAAAAGCAATGCTCAAACTGTTATACATACCAGTGGTTACCACCATTCCTGAGTTCCATGGATTGGCACATGGGTACCTTCCACCGTATCCTGACAGAGGCCAGTGTTCATTTTCTCTCTTATACGTTTTGTGTACGTTTCCCCTCCTTTCCTAATATTTTTGATAACTTCCCTCCCACTCACCCTCCTGTAGCTGGATTGAGCCTGTAATTCCAGGGAATCTAATTATAGCAAACCTCTTTCAGTCTCCCCTCCAGTAATGCATTACATCTATAGAAATCTCCAATTTTAACTTTATTGCCTTTTTAAACATAAGAGTAATCATGTGCCTGCACACAGTTACCATAAAAAGAGCGACATGTTGACAATGTGAGAGTTTTGCTTATTCATGCTATATTCACACACTACAGAGAACAAGTACAAAAAAACCTAACATGTATAAATCTTTCAGAGGGGCACTCTATGCAGATACTTTTACCAGCCAGCTCTAAAAACCAAGCTAAATCCAAACTCACTCCTTTGCTGGAGTTCGGCTTGATTAAAGATTAGCTCAATCTATTTGACCAGGAGTGGCTGCTCAGCAATCACCTGAAATTAGGGTGACCAGACAGCAAATGTGAAAAATCGGGACAGGGGGTGGAGGGTAATAGGAGCCTATATGAGAAAAAGACCCAAAAATCGGGACTGTCCCTATAAAATCGGGACATCTGGTCACCCTACCTGAAATCTTCTCCCCCACACCCACCCCTCAGAGAGCCACAGCCACTGCCAATTCCCTTTATCCAGAATGGGAAAATGAGTCACCTGCCTTAATGAGTAAGGAAAACCTACTGAGCCCTTTCTCAGCAGGATCACACTTTTTAATGAGGCACGTTTCTCAGGCAAACCTTGCTGGGCTGCTACAAGCATATAAGTAGGTGGCTAATGGCCGCATTTATGAGCCTACTGGAGGCCAGCTGTTTACCAACTGGTATCCAGTGAACCCTACTGCTGAACACCTCCCACTTGAGCACTGTCCTTTTACATTACTGTGCTCTGTAAGTGATTAGAACCCGTTCCTCATAGGGCATTCATTCAGAGGATTAACAGAAAAAGGAAACACATGAACAGGATGTTGCTTACTTTTTCCTTTGAATCTTGGTTTATTTGCCTATACTGTAAATTACAGAGGGAAAAAAAGAGATATGCAAACTGAATTGCAAATCAAATAAAGTAATTCTAACCTGCTATTATCCTACTTTAAAACAAACAGAAAATTATTTCAGTCTGGCAATAGGCAACTCTCTCGTTTAGACAGAAAACAGTTTAGAATATAGTTCCCCATGTTATTTCCTTGTGGAAAATCTGTTTTACATTGCACACAACATGCATCATACAGACTAGAGGGTATACACCATTGTAAAAAATTGCAGAATTCAGCCAATAAAGAGGTGCTGCTAGTACCTGCTTGGAAGATTTATTCATTAAGCAGGAACGCAAATGTGAAAATTGTGAAGTTATTACAGTCCTGGGACTGAATTGTGTAAATTGTGCCTGTTTTTCCTACTATTTGGTTACCACAGCAATGATCACATCACATTTGGTATACCACTGTATTATTAAAACAATACTGTGTTAATAAAAATACTTTTATCACTCCGTATACAAGGTCCTAGAAGTGCCTTACAAACAATTAAACCTCATAATAATAGTTAGGTTTACAGAGGGATAATTTATAGACAGATTTACCTGTGATTGTTCAAGGTCAAATAGTGAGTGGCACAGCTAGGAAAAAAACCCAGGAGTCCAGAGTCCTTGCTCTAACAATTAGACAGCACTCCTTTCTGCTTTATTATTCTGTATTATTTATAATAGAATTAGGGCAATGTATCAACTATACACATGTCCTGCAGTTTCCAGTGATAATTTTTAATAGATGAAAGTACACCTCTACCCCGATATAACGCTGTCCACGGGAGCCAAAAAAATCTTATAACGCGGTTTCATCTATAACGGGGTATCAAACTTGCTTTGATCCGCCGGAGCATGCAGCCTCACACCTCCGGAGCGCTGCTTTACCGCGTTATATCCGAATTCATGTTATATCGGGGTAGAGGTGTAATTAGCACAATATTTAATTGTTAAAAATAGTTTCCCCCCTCATATTAACATTTTGGTAAAATAAACTACTGGTAAATGGGGGGAATGGATGCATTAAAAGCTAAAATACGATGGCATTGTCTTCTGTATTACTAATATGTGGCTGCACCAGAGATGATTGCAACAATGTAGTGGCTGATAGTATTTGAAGAGCTCACAAATATGCCAGTTGAGAGCAGTGAAGAATGCGTAACTAGGGGTTATCACCTTTATATTCTTTTTTGGATTTCCACAAGGGAAAAAGTGCTCTCAGAAAAGTCCATTCACTGCTATGTACCTGCGTGAATATAAAGGGGGATTAGCTAAGAAAAGATAGCAGAATCTCCTTTCTATGAACAGAGTCCAAAAGCAACTGGCTACATTTAAACTGCCATGTCTACTTTTGGCAGGATTTCATCCTTAGTAAAGTATGGTAAGAGACTCCCAATGTACTTCCATTGCCATAATCAAGGCTTGTACGTTCTATGGATTCAAAAACTAGTCGAACCATTTAGTAAATGGGTATCTAAACCTAAACTAGCCAGGCATAAATCACGCTTTTCTATTGGGCAGATTCAACTAATGCATCCCTACATTCAGTAATCACTTTAGCAAAAGTTCCACCCATTACTTTGGCTAAATTAAAACTAGTGAGTTTGCAAGAATTGTTGGCTTTTCTTCCTTCAAAACTAGGTACTAGATCTCCTGAAAGATAGTTTGCCTGAAAGATTCAGTGCATGGCAAATTTGGACTCAAAAACAGCCTGAACAAAAAATAGAATGATTATACAATTTTTTTTTATATAATATAACATTTATAGAATCTCACGTTTAACCCTTTGAGGCTACTTTAAAAATTGAACACAAAACCAAATAACTTCTGGATGTTTCATCAACCCCACCTATTCAATAACACATCATTTTAAGTGTATTCATGTATTATACCTGCTGAGGGTTTGCTTCAACTTGCAGGTTCTTATCATACACTGTGTCAAAACTGAACAAACGAATAGCCTAAATTCTGCCCTCGGGTACAGATCTACAGCTCCCACTAATGTGAAAGCAGATTTGGTTTGGTGATATGTTACTTGAAAACAAATCTTAGATGTTTAAGTAAAACAGGTTTCATTATTAATCTTACATTTTTATACCATTCTGCTATTGATATTCATGACTAGGAACCAACTCTGAGATGGATAAATTGAATGTTTTGTTTACTAACCTACTCCACTGCAAAATAGTCCAGAAACAACAGAAATGAATACAAGCATGTCTGAGTTGCATTCATTCTCCTTAATTGGTAATAATAATGCACAGATTTTTCTAGTTTAGTCATTTTGGAAACAATTCAATACAGATAAGAAATGTCCTGTTTTAAGCAAGATAACTTCTAGAGCTTGAAATCAGGTTCCTAACAGTGTAATGTAAGTAAACCTCCTTAAATGTGTTGAACATTTTAGATGCGGAGACTGCAAGGAATAATTCTTTTATTGGACAAAGAAGAGAGGCTGGTAGAAGATGATAAAATGCCACTGACGTCTGGTACCAAAAAAAATAGGAACATAGTAAACATAGCATCCGAAGAAGTGGGTTGTAGCCCACGAAAGCTTATGCTCTAATAAATTTGTTAGTCTCTAAGGTGCCACAAGTACTCCTGTTATTTTTGCGGATACAGACTAACACGGCTGCTACTCTGAAACCGAACATAGTAAACTTATTTAAAAGGTTTCTCAATTTCTTTTTCAGGTGAGTCTAAAATTTCCAACAGCAAATTTTCCTACCCAGATACAGAAGCCATTAGGGCTCAGCTATCAGAGCTATACACAAATTGCTCATTTGTATACACAAATGATTTTTGCACAAGCTTAGTCTATGTATATTTAGAAACAGATGAAAACCGGACCCTAGATATAATTAGCCAGGCTTGTAGAGACCCGAGACATCCACATGAGCTTACTTCACCCACTTCTAATCAATTGTGTTGACTCTTTCCTTCATCAGACAGCAACTCAGGGCCCAATCCTGCAAACTGCAGAATACTTCCCAGATGCTGGGCATTCTTAACTCCCATTCAAATTCATGAGAATGAACGGTGCCCCGTGCCTTGTAGGATTGGAACCAAGCAAAGGATCAATACCAGTTCATTTAGAGATCATGTGACTTTCATGAACTATGACTCTGGCTGCTGTTTTCCCTCCTATATGGTATAATCTCACATTTCGATGCAAATCTAAGGCCAGCATGATAAACAAGATAAGGTTGTGGGTTTGGTTTTGTATGTAACCTGTTTAGCACCAAAGCTCCAGAAGAAAGTATCTGAACCCAGTTTTATCTGTTTAGGAGAGGCATACTAGGATTACAGAATGAGGGGGGCAATTCTGAAGACAAAACTCTTCTGATCATTATTAATTTTTACCTAAAACCTCAAAACCATGTAGTTTTGTTATTTTATCCTAGGAGAAGGGAGAGAAGAGTCTTGTGAATTACCTCCGCAATTCTAGTGAATTGTGTAACAGTCCTGATTGCTTGTTATGGAGAGAGATTTTTCTGTGCCAGTACAATTACAAGGCTCTTATAGGATCATCGAGATGGAAGAGACTGGCTAGGTCAGAGTCCATCCCTCAGAGGGTACACACAATGTAGTCACCCAGAAGAGGATGCACCAGACACTAAATTGAAATTACACTTCATCTGGATAGTTCCTAGAATACTCTATACTTGCTCAAGAGCCCTTTCTAAACAATATCCCTATAGTGGGAAAATGGAACGTGAGACCATTAAAATCTCACCTGCACAGAAGCTGCCCTATTAAATTTAGTTGAGCTGGATAAAAAGAATACCTGCCACCCTTAATCATAATCTCCTTTTATTACAGGTTTCAGTGCAGTCTCAAAAGGTTTGTGTTTCTCACTAATAATGTATACCTGCAATATTTAAGATTCCTCTTCAGTGTACAACACTACATCATATCAAGAAGAGCCCACTGAATTTCACATATGCTAGAAAATTGGTAAAAATTGGTTATTTTTATTATTTTATGACCAAATATTATTTAATAAACAATTGTTTTAATTTAATTCTGGTATGTCAAAACCTTACTAATTTCACAAGGTCAGTCCACTTTTCTGTATCAACTCAGTCATATGGAAGTACACACTGAAAAGAATTTAGGTAGTGAACAGAGATCATGGTTAAAAGTCTTTTAGTACAATACAGGACCACTTAACAATACCCTCACAGGTAATCTGATCAAATTATGGTTGAAATGCACTGTTTTATAATATGCCAGAGACAAATCCAAGAACATCTAAATAATAAAAATCCTTTAGCGCCACATCGGCTGCAAAACAAAAATGCCCTGAAATGTATTATTCATGTTCATTACAAAATGAAACAGTGATGACAGTAAATCGTCTCACTGCTTGCTATGTTCTCTGTTCCATAAAAAAGGGACAACCTATCAATTTGTTTTTCATTTTTTATATAGTTAAAAATACTCAAAAAAAAAAAAAAAAAAAGAAGAAAATTCTTAAGAGTTGCTTTCCTTACTCTTTCCATTACATTATTTTCTGCAAATAGCACTTTTCCCTTTAATGCTGATCTAGCAAACAAAACAATGTTCCTAGTAGACAGAAAGTGCATTGTTAAAAATATATAACATGTTTGGAATTGTTCAACGAAGTAAATGAAGGGTGAATGAGAAAAGGATGAAAAATGCCAACATATTAATCTCACCACCTGTGTAAAATAACACAGCTGTAAAAGAGATAGTGTCAGTTTTATACACAAAATGTTATTACATCTTGATATTCCGAATTTTAACGCAAGAAAAGTCTCTTTCTATTAGATAAATATTTAAAATGTGATGCGATGGTAAGACCTACAAAAACAAGGCTACCCTGCGAATGTGTGGACATCATCAATAATGCAGGTGCACAAAATAAAGTTGCTCTGCCATAAAAGAATCCTTTGAATTTGACTTGTTAGACAGTAACAGCTATAATAACTCAAGCCCTATTTAAAAAAAATGGTAAAAGAAAAGAACATTCACTTAATGTTAAACAGGGGCGGCTCTATTTATTTTGCCGCCCCAAGCACGGCGGTCAGGTGGCTTTTGGCGGCATGCCTGCGGGGGGTCCACTGGTAACGCGGATTCGGCAGCATGCCTGCGGGAGATCCGCCGGTCCCGCGCCTTCGTCGTACCCACCGCTGAATTGCCGCCGAAACCGCGGGACCGGCGGACCTCCCGCAGGCATGCCGCCGAAGGCAGCCTGACTGCCGCCCTCACGGCAACCGGCACGCCGCCCCCCGCGGCTTGCCGCCCCAGGCACGCGCTTGTGCGCTGGTGCCTGGAGCCGCCCCGATGTTAAAGGACATAATGGGGGGAAATTTTTTGTGACAGTATTATAGGACATTTTTTAAGAAACAATACTTAATAGAACCTTTAAACTTTCTTGCACATTATATTTCAGTAAACAGAACGGTCAATCCCTAACATTTTCCATCATTAGATCCCCCCCCCCCCCCCAACTTTCTTTCTCCATTTGTATGGATAATTTTGACAGGTGGTATATAATTCCATTCCTTTTCAGATAAGGGTTATTTTGGACTTTGTATGGCTTCCTGGTGCACCTGTTCTGATTAGTTAAATTTCTAACAAAAAAAAAGTATATTCCTAGCCTCACTTCTGACCAGGAATTCTTTGGGCAACAGAATTATCATTGCAGTGTGTCTGTTTTTATAAACAATATTTACTTTATTTTTGTTGAAGGGTGCCAAAAGAGCTTTTATAAACTATACAGCAAATGTGCCACTGAAAAGTGATTATTCACCAACTTCCTTTGTATTTTTTTTAAATAAAAACAGACTACATTCTTTCATGTTTCTAGATTGTAATTAAAAGCAATGTCAAGATGCAGAGGGTGGGGAGGGAGAAGAGGGCAGTGAAGAAAAACATTTAAACAGCCTAAAGATGAAATTAGATAATGCTAAAAATATTTCAGCACATACTTTTCATAAATCTGGGCTCTCTTTTCTTATGGGTTTTCTCAGTGTATCCTGATGTCTGGCAGGATTAGGTGCTCTCACTTAGGGTTACCATACGTCCGTTTTTTCCCGGACATATCCGGCTTTTTGGTAATCAAACCCCCGTCCGGGGGGGAATTGCCAAAAAGCCGAACATGTCTGGGAAAATACCGGCCGGGCACTTCCCCTCCCGCGGCTGCTCTGCTCCTCCCCTGACTCTTCGGCTCTGTTTAAGAGCCGAGCTGCCCGAGCGCTACCGGCTTCGGGCAGCCCCCTTGCCTCCGGACCCCAGCTGCCGGCTGGGCACTTCCCCTCCCGGGCTCCAGCTGCTCTGCTCCGGTGGCAAGGGGGCTGCCCGAAGCTGGTAGCGCTCGGGCAACTTGGCTCTTAAACAGAGCCGAAGAGTCAGGGGAGGAGCAGAGCAGCTGCGGGAGGGGAAGTGCCTGGCCGGGGGCGCAGGGTCCGGAGGCATGGGGGCTGCCCAAAGCCCGAGCGCTACCGGCTTCACAGTTTGCCGGGCAGCCTCCAGACCCTGCGCCCCCGGCTGGGCGCTTCCCCTCCCGGGCTCCAGCTGCACTGGGGAAGCACCCGGCCGGGGGCGCAGGGTCTGGGGGCTGCCCGGCAAACCGTGAAGCCGGTAGCGCTTGGGCAGCCCTTTTCGCGTGGCTGGGAGGGAGGAGGGGGAGTTAGGGCGGGGACTTTGGGGAAGGGGCGGGGAATGGGCAAAGTTGGCGCGGGGCCGGGGGTGGGAAAGGGGCGGGGCCAGAGCCCCGTGGAGTGTCCTCTTTTTTTATTTTTTAAATATCGTAACCCTATCTCACTAGGACCATTGACCAGCATTAAAGATATTACAGGCCTATACATAGAACACTGCCTAAGGCAGAAATCTTCTGAGGTAGAAAAACGAGAAGCAGTCTTTCCACAAAAATCATCCACACAATTGACTGTGGGTGAAGGGAGCATCTTCATGAGAGAGGTAGAAAACCCAAGGGCCTGCTCCAGTTTCTGATAAGTTTACAAGTCAGTTCTGTCTACACTACTAGGCCACAGTATGTTGTCACCACCGCTCTGACCAAATCCCAGAACACAACAGTATTTGTAGTGAGCATTTGGCCACCATCAGAAGACAAGATACTGGGCTAGATGGACCATTAGTTTGACCCAGTGTGGCCATTCCTATATTCATCTGTGGCTCTAGGTAGAGGCACATTTGCACAAGCACAGGTTAGTCTTGGATGGAACTATTCTGGTGTGTGCCATGGGAAGAGGTAGCAAGGGCTGCCACAGATCAGGAACAGGTATGGGCACTTCAAGCCCCAAACCAGATTTAAACATAATTGAGTAACCAAGAAAGTGTCATTGTGACACTGGTAAGCTAAATGCCAGCTCTGGCCAAGGCCATAGGCTTTAGTTAAGAATTGACAAACTAATAGCTGGAAACTAACATACAGATGACCTAGTTTGATTAAGTTCAAAAGAGCTATCAGTCTTATAAGAATGTATTTAGTGTTTAGACTCTATGAAATGCTTGTGAATTGCTGCATGCATCAATCTCACTTGTAATGTCTGTGTTCCATAGAAGAAAAAAATATAAGCTTGTTTTATAATTGTAAAAATGCCTGCTCTGCACTTGTCAAACTCCCCCTGTACATCCAAGAGGACTATCAAAAATTAAATGGGCCATTATAGGACAAAAGCTTTGACAACCCCATACACCCATGGGCAAGTACATGCAAAAGGCCTCGTCCCATTAGGCTGAATGCTGGAAGAGGGAAATAAAAACAGCTAACATGAAGACTTTTACATCTCTTTGCTATTTGGATTATCTCACAGGAGGGAGCTAAGAAACAAAAAGCAGAGATCTCCAGGGAAGACCCCGGGTTAAGCCGTGAAAAGACATTCACTACTGACAGATCACTAAATCTCTGTAACCTTTTCGAAACATAGACTGAACTCATTTGTGTATATATGTTGCCTACTTTAATTCCCCCTCCCCCCTAATTACAAAATCTATAGTTAGTTTATTACAGGACTAGCTACAACCATTGTCTTTGGTGTGAGCTCTAAGGTACAAATTGATCTTGGGTAAGTGACTGGTCTCTTAGGACTGGATGCACCCTGAATATTTTGTGATTTTTGGTGCAAGGGACCATTTATCACCAAGTCCATCTTGTCTGGGTGGCAAGAGAGACTGGAGATCCCAAGGAGCCATAGACTGACTCCATGGTAAAACTGTTACTGTGGTCTAGGAGTTCACATTTATTACTGGATTGGTGAAATCTAATTATAGAACATAGCACCAGTTTGGGATGTCTGCCCTGCTTTTGACAGTCTGCCTGGAGGTTGGCACTCTCAATTATAGAATCATAGGACTGGAAGGCACCTCGAGAGGTCTACTAGTCCAGACCCCTGCACTCATGGCAGGACGAAGTATTATTTTCCAGGGGTTCTCAAACTTCATTGCACCACGACCCCCTTCTGACAACAAAAATTACTGCGTGACCCTGGGTGGGGGCAGAGCTTGAGCCCCAGGCTAAAGCACTCAGGCTTCATCCCCAGATCCGAGGTAGTCTAATGCTAGCTGTGGCGACCCCATTAAAATGGGGTTCTGACCCACAGTTTGAGAATCGCTGATCTAGACCATCCCTGACAGGTGTTTGTCTAACCTGCTCTTTAAAACCTTCAATGACAGAGATTCCACAACCTCCCCTTATGCAATTTATTCCAGTGCTTAAGCACCCTGATGGTTAGGAAGTTTTTCCTAATGTCCAAACTAAACCACCCTTGCTTAAACCCGTTGCTTCTTGTCCTATCCTCAGAGGTTAAGAAAAACAATTTTTCTCCCTCCTCCTTGTAGCAACCTTTTATGTACTTGAAAACTTATGTCCCCTTCTCAGTCTTCTCTTCTCTAGACTAAACAAACCAATTTTTTTTCAATCTTCCCTCACAGATCATGTTTTCTAGACATTCAATCATTTTTGTTGCTCTTCTCTGGACTTTCTCCATTTATCTACCTCTCTCCTGGAATGTGGCACCCAGAACTGGACACAATATTCCAATTGAAGCCTTATCATGGATTAGAGTGGAAGAATTACTTTTCATGTCATGCTTACAACACTCCTGCTAATACATCCCAGAACGATGTTCGCTTTTTTTGCCACAGTGTTACACTGTTGACTCATATTTAGCTTGTGATCCACTACAATCTCCAGTTCTCCTTCATAGGCAGTCACTTCCCATTTTGTATGTGTGCAACTGATTACTCCACTTCGGAAGAACTACTTTGCATTTGTCCTTATTGAATTTCATCCTATTTACTTCAGACCATTTCTCCAGTTTGCCCAGATCATTTTGTATTTTAATCCTATCCTCCAAAGCACTTGCAACCCCTCCCAGCTTGGTATCATCTGCCAACTTTGTGTGTGTGCTCTCTGACATTATCTAAATCATGTATGAAGATATTGAACAGAACCGGACCCAGGAACAATCCTTGTGGGACCCCACTCATTATGCCCTTCCAGCCTGACTGTGAACCCACTGATAACTACTCTCTGGGAACGGTTTTCCAACAGTCATGAGCCACTCCAGGCAGCACGACAGTCATACCCCAGAAAACCAGGGCGGGAGGGATAGCTCAGTGGTTTGAGCATTGGCCTGCTAAACCCAGGGTTGAGAGTTCAATTCTTGAGGGGGCCACTTAGGGATCTGGGGCAAAATCAGTACTTGGTCCTGATAGTGAAGGCAGGGGGCTGGACTCGATGACCTTTCAGGGTCCCTTCCAGTTCTATGAGATAGGTATATCTCCATATTATTATTATTATTATTATTATTATTATTAACCACCCATTTTTCTCCAGCTGAAACCCTCTCAAATACCTCCTTTTCTCTGCTGAAACTACACAACTAGGATGGACATCAAATTAGTTGCCTTTCTTAGTCCTAAAGCAAGCAACAGCTCTGCATCTATCATTAAAGGAGATTAACAAACAGCAAATGAAGAGTCTAGCCAGGGCCCAATTACGCACTGCTGTGTGAGAACACTTCTTTATACCTGTGCAAAGTGGGTGTATAATGCTACCATTCTGATTTGACAGCATTTTATATCCACTTAGCACAGTGTAAGTGATTACGCAAGGTGCAACCAGTGGAGAATTAGGCCCTGGATTTCCCACCACAGATGACTGAACTGTGCTCAGTTTTGATCATCAATACCATATTCAGAAAAACTCTTAAAGGAGAGTTTATATAAAAGCTGAAAATGCTGCCTCATGTTTATAATAAAGTTCCATATGAAAACAGCAATTAGGCAAATGTACCATCTGCCCTTCTGAATCTGGAGTTAAGACAATAAAAACATTTTCAAATCAAAAAGATCTGTGGTTTTAAACCTTGTTCTTCCTTCACTCCAATTTGAATTAATAACTACCATTTGGTTATTTTTGCTATTAATACGTTCTCATTTTGTAATGTACTCCAAGTAGTGAAAGGGATCAAAAACTCTACACCGAGGAACTGAAAAATTGCTTTATAACTGGGGCAATGTAGCCTACTTGTCCATATGTAGGCTAGAAATTGTCTATTTTGTGGCCTCCCCATGCTCTCACCTGCCCTCTGCAATAAAACTCTCTTTGTCTGGCTCTCTGAAGAGTAAATAAATAACCTTTCTTGTTTTAATTTAGATTAGTGCTATAGAAAACAGCAAGCAATTTTTACTTCTGCAAAATTCAAATTCAATTATTCACATGCTTAAGGTATGCAAAAATGCTTTCTTACACTGTTTTGTTTCAGGTCAGGTTTGGGGGGAGGGAGTGGAATCTCACTGCAACCTAAAAGCTTTCAGAGAATCTAATTTCCATTTTCACCTCCTGCATACCCACCCACCTGCCCTCCTACCTCAAAAGAGGATTTCTTCACCTTGCAGTTTTATTTTGCAAAGTAACATTGCTAATTATCTTCCAGTTACTAATCTATTTTAAAATGGATATAGAAAATCTTGCCTGTGGTACTGAAAACGAATTCAAGATGTTGATAAATATCCAAAATGGGGGAGGGGGCATGGGAGGCGGACAATTGAGATAAACATATAAAAATGGCAGGTGACTACTTAAATCACAGGGAAGGGCTTTGAAGCCTAGATTCCGGTGAAAGCTTCTCTTTCTGAACTCATCAGAATAAAACATGTGTTTCAGAAATAAAATTTAATTTTTAGACTTAGCCTCAATATAGGAATTGCCAGATCACAACAGACCACAGATTCATCCTACTTTATGATATGTAACTCTGGACTAAACAGTTCAATCCAGGATTTACTGAAGACAAAAGACATCACCTGTCTGGAAAACTGGATGGCTCAGGGGACTGCTAATGGGATGTGGAATTTTTCACCTCAAGGTCACAGATTCAAATCCAGTCTAGGTTGGCAGACACCAAATTTCATTACCTTTCAACAGCTGCTCAGCAGTCGATGTGAAATGAACTAGTGGCCGAAGACTATTTCTCTAAGGACAGCTGTGAGCATCCCAATTAGTGTCTTTCTTGAATGTCTGTATTCCATTTATATAATGAATCTGTTGATCAACGTCTAGGTGCCTTTACTAAAACAAAAACCACCAGCCAATCAATTTGAACTTGAATTTTGAACTCCCCTAAACTTGAGATACCTTCGTAAACATCTCAACACCAAACTCTGACTTTGTCACAGTAGGGAAGGAGAGGAGGACAGTAATTTCCAGAGTAAGAACATAAGAACGGCCGTACTGGGTCAGACCAAAGGTCCATCTAGCCCAGTATCCTGTCTACTGACAATGGCCAATGCCAGGTGCCCCAGAGGGAGTGAACCTAACAGGTAATGATCAAGTGATCTCTCTCCTGCCATCCATCTCCACCCTCTGACAAACAGAGTCTAGGGACACCATTCTTTACCCATCGTGGCTAATAGCCATTAATGGACTTAACCTCCATGAATTTAACCAATTCTCTTTTAAACGCTGTTATAGTCCTAGCCTTCACAACCTCCTCAGGTAAGGAGTTCCACAAGTTGACTGTGCGCTGTGTGAAGAAGAACTTCCTTTTAAACCTGCTGCCTATTAGTTTCATTTGGTGACCCCTAGTTCTTGTATTATGGGAATAAGTAAATAACTTTTCCTTATCTACTTTCTCCACATCACTCATAATTTTATATACCTCCATCATATCCCCCCCTTAGTCTCCTCTTTTCCAAGCTGAAAAGTCCTAGCCTCTTTAATCTCTCCTCATATGGGACCCTCTCCAAACCCCTAATCATTTTAGTTGCCCTTCTCTGAACCTTTTCTAGTGCCAGTATATCTTTTTTGAGATGAGGAGACCACATCTGTACGCAGTATTCGAGATGAGGGCATACCATCGATTTATATAAGGGCAATAATATATTCTGTCTTATTCTCTATACCCTTTTTAATGATTCCTAACATCCTGTTTGCTTTTTTGACCGCCTCTGCACACTGCGTGGACATTTTCAGAGAACTATCCACAATGACTCCAAGATCTTTTTCCTGATTTGTTGTAGCTAAATTAGCCCCCATCATATTGTATGTATAGTTGGGGTTATTTTTTCCAATGTGCATTACTTTACATTTATCCACATTAAATTTCATTTGCCATTTTGTTGCCCAATCACTTAGTTTTGTGAGATCTTTTTGAAGTTCTTCACAGTCTGCTTTGGTCTTAACTATCTTGAGCAGTTTAGTATCATCTGCAAACTTTGCCACCTCACTTTTTACCCCTTTCTCCAGATCATTTATGATTAAGTTGAATAGGATTGGTCCGAGGACTGACCCTTGGGGAACACCACTAGTTACCCCTCTCCATTCTGAGAATTTACCATTAATTCCTACCCTTTGTTCCCTGTCTTTTAACCAGTTCTCAATCCATTAAAGGACCTTCCCTTTTATCCCATGACAACTTAATTTACGTAAGAGCCTTTGGTGAGGGACCTTGTCAAAGGCTTTCTGGAAATCTAAGTACACTATGTCCACTGGATCCTCCTTGTCCACATGTTTGTTGACCCCTTCAAAGATCTAATAGATTAGTAAGACACGATTTCCCGTTAGAGAAACCATGTTGACTTTTGCCCAACAATTTATGTTCTTCTATGTGTCTGACAATTTTATTCTCTACTATTGTTTCAACTAATTTGCCCGGTACCGACGTTAGACTTACCGGTCTGTAATTGCCAGGATCACCTCTAGAGCCCTTTTTAAATATTGGCGTTACCTTAGCTATCTTCCAGTTGTTGGGTACAGAAGCCAATTTAAAGGACAGGTTACAAACCCTAGTTAATAGTTCCGCAATTTAGAAAGCTTTCCACTGAGAATACATGTCATCAATAACTGGATGTTCCAGTTCAAGGTCTGTTAATTCAACCATCCTAGGCTGTGTCTACACTGCCACTTTCAGTGCTAAAACTTTAGTCGTTCAGGGGTGTGGAAAAACGCCCCCCCACCCCCTCCAAGCAACAAAAGTTTTAGCACTGAAAAGCTACTACCGCTCGTTTGGGGTGGGGTTTTTTTTGGTTTTGGTTTTGGGTTTTTTAAATCACCGGGAGAGCTCTCCCCCAGCAAACACTGCCCACGTCACAGCACTGGCGTGGCTGTGCTGCCGCAGCCGCGCTCTAAAGTGGGCAGTGTAGACGTACCCTTAGTTGATCTCAACTATCAATAGAGACAGTATGGAGAGAAGAGGAATACACTACGAAGACCCTAAACCACTGATCTCTTTATAGGGCACACCACCATCCAGAAACAAAATGGAAGCTTTTCTAGTGCATGAAGTACACATATAATGAAAAGGCCTCAGCAAATAAGCAGTTGCATTCTGCACTAACTGAAGTGTCCAAGTGGGTTGCCTGTCTGAAAGTGCTAAGCCTCATCAAAGAAGCCAAAAGACTAAGTGGCCATGGGAACTGAGAGGGATTTTGTCCTCGCCTTTGAAATCCTACATAATTCTACTCCTCCCTAGTTACTAACTTGTCTCTTCTCACCTCACCCCAGCCACCCCTACCAATAATACCAGCCACAACCCTCTCTCACCCAGTCTCCCCATTTGTCTCAACCATTTTCACACCTTCCCATTACCCCGGGGGCACCCTATTTCAGCTGATCTCCAAAGGCCACCAGCCTCTCCTCCACACCCACTTTTGTTGTGTCGCCTACAAGAGAGTAGCTGACATTGGCTAGACCAGTGGTCTCCAACCTTTTTACGCACAAGATCACTTTTTAAATTTAAGTGCAACCCAGGATCTACTCCACCCCTTCCCCAAGGCCCCGCTCACTCCATCCCCACTCCCTCCATCGCTCACTCTCCCCCACCCTCACTCGCTTTCATCGGGCTGGGGCGCGGGCTCTGGGCTAGGGCCGAGGGATTCTGAGTGTGGGAGGGGGCTCTGGGCTGAGCCTGGGGCTGGCGTGCAAGCTCTAGGAGGCAGTTTGGATTCAGTAGGGGACTCCAGGATGGGGCAGGGGGTTGGGGTGCAGGAGAGGGCTTGGGGTGCAGGCTCTGGGAGGAGGCTCAAGGCTGGGCAGGGAGTGCAGGCGGGGGTATGGGGTGCTGACTCCGGGAGGGGGCTCAGAGCTGGGCCAGGGGTTGGGGTGCAGGAGGGGTACGGGCTCCCGCCAGGCAGCAGCACAGCGGTGCTAAGGCAGACTCCCTGCCTGCTCTGGCCCCGTGCCACTCCCGGAAGCTGATCGCACGTCTCTGTGTCTGTCTGGTGGGCGGTCTCCACGCACTCCCCCCTCCCTGCAGGCAGTCATCGCAGCTCCTATTGGCCACAGTTCCCCGTTCATGGCCAATGGGAGCTGTGGGGGCGGTGCCTACAGGCAGGAGTAGTGTGCTCCCTCTCCTCCCCCTCCCATGCAGGGAAGTTCCGGCCACTTCCAGAAGCGGTGCGGGGCTTAGCCCTGCTGCACTTCCGGATTTTTAGTGGCCGGAGACTGCGACCTACTGGCAGAGGCTCCACGATCAACCAGTCGATCGCGACCTACCAGCCTACCGACCTAGACTGAAGGGCAGTGAGGGATTTATAAAAATAGGTATATATTTTGACTGTATAGTTTATCCCTCTCAGTTCCCTTCACTTGCTGATTGTCCTCTCAGACTGCCAGGTATGCATACACAGCACAAACTGCAAGGAGGGCACTGCTGGAATATAAGTAACCTAAATCACTAGGAGGCATCTCTTCCAGGACATGATTTGCAGGGTACTGGAGGAAACTGGAGGAAACTCACCCTGTCATCTCTCATACTACACTGAAACTAAGTGGTTTTAACCTCCGGGCCTATCAGTTCAACATCTTTAATGAACATAAATGTAACTTGCCCTTCACCCCTTTTCCAAACCCCTTCTTTCTTTCTATGGTAACTCAAATTCTGTGCCTGACTAGCATAACTGTCTGAAAAAACAGACAGCCTGCAGAAGTCTTATTTTTTCTGGATGGACAACTCTAAAAATACAACATCTTGTGTTTGTTTGGATTAATCTAAAGAATATTCCAATGAATATTGCATTACGGAAGCGCAGACCCATGATACAAGTGCACCCCCATACATATCTTTTCTAAACCAGAAGTGAGCACCCAGTAAAACTGATGAAGGTAAAAGCTAACAAGTAAGTGCATGCTGACTGCTACACACAAACAGGACAACAGTGTCCCATTAACAGCACCAGCTCTCAGCAAAGCAGAAATCAATTAGACCTTTCAAAAGGCTTCTCAGCACCACTCTGAAAGATCAGCACCCTACGCGACTCTCCAAGAGTTCTAAGCATCGCACAGTTTTGTTCCATTTTATTGCTGGGGAAAATGTCAGTCAACATCCATAGTGGATCTCTCAATTTCTCTTTGTAAGCAGTAGATTACATTGGCAATGCTCTAACTAGAGGGTCTCTCTCTCTTAGGAAAGGAGCTACATACTGTAGGTCAGCGGAAGGAGTAATTCTGAAGAAATACATGTTTTATAAAGGAAATGCCCTTAGTTTTAAATTCCTGTACAGTGACACATAAAGAGTACCTAGTGGAACAAAACCAGTGAATTACTGATTGACTTGCAGGGTCACTGCATCCAAACAATAAATATTTTCCTCTTTAAATAACTAAAATGTCAAAACATTGTGGATATAGATAAACAATGTTAAAAATGCAGACAAGCAAGACAATCTGCATTGATATGTAAATATTTCTCTTACCTGTCCTGAGACTGTTCCTCATACATCCGCTCCTTGCCTTCTTTAAAGAGTCTTATAGCCCGTTTTGATTTTTTCATGAGACTGTCAATGTAGATTTTAAAATATTCATTCTCACTGAGTTGTGCAAGTTTCTGGTTGTCGTCACAGTTGCCCAGTATAAGTCGCAAATGTTGATAAGTGTCTGGTAAAATGTCAAGTATGTAAGGTGGGCTGTTTTTCAATTGAAGTTTGGGATTTTGGCACAGTCTGACCTAGAAGCAAAAACAACAGTGTTTAAAAAGGCACTTTCTGATCACTGCACATCTGAAAGAAATATGTAGGGGCAAAAAGTGATTTGACATCTTGAAATAAGCAGAGGCAAGTATACTTCTCAGGCCTCCAAGCAGGGAGGTCTAAAAATTCTGCTTTGACTTATATCCCATGCAATGCCACTGACGTCATTGTTATTGTCTAGTTTATGGAGAACTTAACCTTCTATTGGCATTCGTAAGAATCATCAAGTAGTCCTAGCCACTCCTCTCCACATTTTATGCATGTGTTCCTTTAATAGGAGCATCTTTGCCTGCCTGCTCTGCACCACACATACTACAGAGACCCTAAAAAATGCATTATTATAAACTCAACATTTGCAACTTCAGGGTTCTACTAAAAGATGGCATCTACATGCACCTTGAGTCATTACGTTTTTAAATGGGACCCATTATATATAAACACTTCAGTTAATTTCCTTTTAAAAACAAATGACAAACAGAATAAGCTTCAAATGAATAGTTAAATTTCTATTTTGTACATATTTATTTGAATCAAATCTACCATGCAAAGTGCTTCTTACACCAACCACGACAGCCTGCTCCTCTATGGGGAATGTATGCACTTATTTAAACTACTGCCTTCACAATTTAATTGACTTTTTTAAACTGTCTTGTGATCTCGTTAGATCTCATGACTAAGTAGGTTTAGGCCTGACCAGTCTTGGATTAAAAAAAAAAAAATCCAGGTAAATCCAGGTGCAGTAAGAAATTGTGTTAACGACCCAGTGAGCACCATTCTTCACTCCAAGCTAAAACTAAACTAATGTCCCATATGTTCGCAGGGGACACTGTGCCACTAAAGATGCAAACTTCAAGATTACCCTTATTATCCACTTTGAAAGAGCAGAATGTTAGTCCTGTGTTCTGACCATATACCAGTTAAAGGCAGTTCTATTCTGGCTACCTAAATTCTCCTATAATTTCAATTGAAGATGGTATTTTACTGTTCTAAACTACTGTATAGACTTGACATACAGTTCCCTAGAGCCGCTGCATTCCACCCTACAGATGGTTGTATTTCACTGATGAACTAAGTGGTCCCCATATGTGTGATTCTATACAGAATTACTGTGGTACATATGCACACACTCTACATATGTATATGTAGTAAATCAATGAAAATACTTATAAAAAAATAAATTGTAGTGTGATATACAGGTTTTATAGGCATGAGTTGAGGATTGCCTTTTTTGGGGGTAATGTGGCTAAATCACTAATATGTAACTGTGATGGGGTGGACTAGGCCCAAAGGCCCCCTTGCTGGAGCCTCAGGGGCCTGCCACACCCATCCCAGGAAAGGAGCAGTGGAGAGGTCCTCCAAGCAGGCTACAGTGGCTGCAGGAGAAGCAGCCGATCAGAGAAGCTGCAGGGAGCAGCCAGTGAGTGCCCAGCAGGCTCATATAAAAGGAGCTGTAGGGCCAGAGTGAGTGCAGTCTACTTGCAGGGGCTGAGGGAGCTAGAGGTGCTCCTGGCTGGCTGCGAGGGCTAAGGCGGATATCACTAGCAGGGACCAGGGAAGCAAGGAAATAGCTTCTGGCCAGCCACCAGGACTCACTGAAGACAGGCCCAGGGAAGAGACTGTCTGTAGAACTGCTAACCCCGGAAGGGAACTGATCTAGACTGACCCAGCTGGAGAGCCAGGGTCAGAGAACTAAAGGGCAGGCGACAAGCCCCCAGGGAGGAAACCATGGGGGTGCTGCTCCACCGCAGAGTAGGAACCTTCATATGCTTACCAACTAGAGTACTGAGATAGTCTGACCAACAGGGCCTGAGGACCAGAGCCCAGGGAGGACTACTGGGATAGTGTAGGTGGCAGGGCCAGAGGACTGAGTCACTGAAGACCCGCCAAGAGATGCGTGCCGCCCTGCTGAACAGAACCGAAAGATTGCAGGCACTGAGAAAGGGAGTGCTCAAGAGAAAGAGGGTGCTTGCGAGAGGCAGGTGCTGACCCTGTTATAGTAACTAAACATGTTTTTTAACCTTCAAATATTGCCTGGGACAGATTTTCTATTCATACTAATGTCATGACTTCAAAGTCCAATATCTTGGACAATTCCAGGGGAAGAGGCATCCCCCTAGAAACTCTAACCTATTTCCTGTGGTACAAAGCCTGAATTCTAGCCCTCCAAAGTCTTGAGATACCAACCATACCTTAAAATTGTCACTAATTCCATGCTGCAACATAAACAAAGTGGAAAATTCCGTATTTGGCAGGAGTGGAGACAGAAGGAAAGCACATTGCAGTTTTTCTGAATGGAAGTGTTATGTACATAGATTGTAATTAGGTCTAGGGTGGTTTTTGTACTGGTAAAACAGGGTCAAAATTTAATTCAGTTCTGCCTTTTAAAACTTATTACTAACCCAAGTAGGACACAACAACAGAACTCAAACTGGCAACCGTTGATGATAAATTTTTATATTACAGAGGGGAAAGCATTTAAACAAGATTTGTATGGGTTTTCTCCCTTATTTTTCTTGGCCCTCATTCACTGTGTATTTTTCAATTGTAGTTTTCCTCTTTCCACCCTTTCACTTTATCTGAAGTAAAAACGATTTGTGTCATCAGTTACTTTTTATGGGAGGGATTTTAGAATCACAAATAGAGGGTGATGACGTCCTTGAAGCATCTAGCCCGAGAAAGAGTGCTTATTCGGACAAAATATCAGCAAAAAACAAACCCAGAAAGTTATAATCATGCTAAATTGATCCACTTTTTAAAAATTAAACTGAAATTATCAACTCCTAACTCCTCCTAAGGAAACGGGATGATTAAAATAATTAGTTCTTATGAGGAAAGACACGCTGCACAAAGAGAAAAGTCATACTAGTATAAGTGAAAGAAAGGTGGCTTTATGTATACCAGAAAGGTGAACACACTGTTTCACAGGGTATGCTGCCTGTATATACACAAGTTGCTTATTTTGGTTGAGGATTTTCTATGGCTGGATGGCCAGACAGTTGAACAAAGGGGACACTATGAAAACAAGACTCAGTTCCTCTTTCAGGTGCTTTAGAAAGCCTCTTTTAGTCCAATACAGTCATATATAGCTAACAACAGGATTCTGTGGTCGGTCTGGTTTACCATGCTTCACTTTCTGCAGACTACATGGAGACCAATTACAGAACAGTACTAGACACCTCAAGATTAGCACTAGCCCTTCAGTTATATGAAAATATTTCGACAATAAAACTCAACTCCTCTTAAACTTATTAAAATGATAAAGTTATCACAAAACACGTGCTGGAGTTTAGTTCAAATGCTTAAAAGTCCAAGCACCCACTCACTAAGGTTGTGAAGGATTTTCTACACTTATTTTTATAGTGGACCAGATTTCAGTATGGAGGAAATGTGTCTGTAAAGAGATGGTTGTGTAAACCATATGGCTCCTAGAGTCAGGATGTCCTGAGACTTACCACAAGGGTTCACATTAACAGTAAGCAACAAGAAATGACAACAGCTGACGTAAAAGGCTTCCTAAAGCAACCGAGCTCTCGTAGTACATACCTTTCTGAAAAACAAAAAGTCACACCTCGCTGAGCTTTATGACGCAAACCTCACATTAGCAATAGCACAGGGTATGAATCAGATCCCTGATTATTTTTTTTATTGTGACTTGGATTAAGCATGTAGGCATTTAGTAAGCATTTAGTCTAAGAAAAAAGAAACATTCATTCAGCAAGTTGAAAAAGAAACTTTTCCTTGATTGAGGCAAGTTAACGCGTATATAAGATCCTTGAGGTATCCTACGCATAACAGGATATCAACATATTATACCATGTTTATCACGGTGATACTGGGGCACCTACTTCCTCTAGTGCATGGCCACAGTATGCAACCCATCCCATCAGAAACAGATTTCGTCATAATGACCCTTATATCTGTAATCTCCAGGCTTGACTACTGCAGTTCACATGGAATGAAACTCTCACCCTGAAAAACCATCTCTAGTTAGCATAAAAATGCAACAACCCATCTACTCATCAACATGGCTCACTGTGAACACATTGCTACAATTCTCCATGTTCTCCATTAGATATAAAGGGCAGACTGTGATATCCTCTCTCACATTGGGATGTATCTTAACTCCAACAATGAAATAAACATGATTACATTATTAGTAAGATGCTACCTAAATTGCAGAATTAAATGGGGTCCTTATATTCAAA
This sequence comes from Emys orbicularis, assembly GCF_028017835.1. NCBI lineage: Eukaryota > Metazoa > Chordata > Testudines > Emydidae > Emys > Emys orbicularis. Next base: position 170,540,074 of record NC_088683.1, read on the forward strand.
GGTTTCCATGGGACTGCTCAGAGCTACCCTAGACATCACATCCTTTTTTCCCCACCACTCTGACTTCCCTTCACAGCTTCTCTTCACTGGCTCAAACAGTCAATGGTGTGGGAGACCCTCATAAGGCAAACTTTCAGGGGAACTGGACCTAGACTATGGAATTTTCTCTCTGCACGAGACAAGGAATACAAACTTCAAGGGCCACAGGCCCAAATGCAAAGCCTATTTCTTCTATGTAGCTTTCCCTCCCAATAGCTCTTCTCAAAAAAATCAATTCTACACATACAAAAAAAGGTGATACCTATTCAAGTTCTATCTTACTGGCAGGGAAGGGAGAGAGAGCATTCACTTTATTTCTCTTTAACTACATGGGAGGTGCTCAGTAAGTATGCTGATGAGGGTCATACACAGTAAGTACCTAGACAGATAACACTTTGAAGTAGTAGGATAAAAAATTTTAAGCAAATATGACTAAGTTAGACAGTATTTTAAAGTATCTGCAGATTAGAGGGAAGAGATTTCCATTGCATGTGTTTAGCCATTTGATTTCATGTAGAAAACTGTGTGTTCTGTTTGTTCCATGATGATCTTTCTGAAAAATTGTTTTTAAAGGTCACAGGTTTAATGCTTTGATAAAACCGCTGTACACTGCCAAGCAAAGCACAGCAACACTTACACACCAGGATATGTTTAAATGCCACAATGCTGGTCAAGGCCCATGTGAGAAAAGTTACTAATGGCAACAGAATAAGTATCTGCTGACTATGACTCCTACTAAATTCTCTCTAATCAGCTGAACCCAATGGACGTGACAATTAGAGTATCAGTGACTAGTACATTTCCAAGGTTACAATTTGAAAGGCTCTACTTAACCAGCATCTTCTGCCACACAGTGCAGAAACATCACAAGATGCAAACAAATTGGCTCAGAATACCATACACGGGTTGAAAGTGGCTATGCAGCAAGATATTGTAACACTTCTGATCTCCAGAAAGCCACAGCGCACACAATCCCAAAGAACGAATCCTGAAGAACAAAATGGCGGATTGGCTACTGGGAAAATGGGGAGATCACAAGGTGCAGAATCACCCATCAAAGCCCACTGCCCCCAAGACAGCATTAACTATCAATGCATTGGCATTGTACATTGCAGATGGGTATATTACCAAAAGGTAGAAAGAGACTTCTGGAAGAGGCCATCTCACCAGAATGGATGAAGAGGTCTTTGCTAGGTGACTTCCACCCGAGGGAACAGTGGGTTGTCGAAGCTTCCATACCGTACCGGTGCTTGTTTTAATAAGGGCACGAGGATGCAAACGTAGCAGTGTTACTTTAAAAACAAAAAGTGCAGTGCTTTGATACGCTGTTCATGCCATGTATCTGCCACATAGATATTCAGAAACAGGCAAAGGGATGCTCCCCTGGTTTTTCACCTGATTGCCTGTGTAACTAATTTTTTTTTAATTTTGATCCTTTTTTTCTCCACAAGAGAGGTGTGTGGCCATAAGACTTTCAATCAATATTTAAAACACAGTGTAAGGACCAGTTCATATACCAAAGAACTCTGTGGTTATGATTTACTTAATTGGTTCCTTTGTGGCACTGTGAAGTTAAGTGACTTGGAAGGTTATACATTTCAAATGTTATATTGAGTGTTATAAAGAATAAAGAATGTATACATTGGGTTTCACACGTTAACTGTACTCAATAGAGACACTGAATGTTAGAGAAAAAAATTGGATTTTGGCATCCCCTCATTTTAAAAAATGCATCACTGCTATAACTCTTTTAGTAATGTGGTTCTGCATAATCACAAAGCCAGTAGTGCAAGCTTTGGGTACACATTGTGCTTTGCTCTTAGACTATATTAAACAGCAAATTAAATTGCTCTTCCTGCTTTCCATTATCTGGATAAAATTTATGGTGTGGACCATGATAAAACAACAATACAGTTTATACATGAATTTTACTTTCTATCGCACTGCTTAACAACCATACTTCCCCCTAGTACTTCAGAGTACCCTATAGTGATTGAAAGTTGAAGCACTCATACATAGGAGCACAAATACAATTTTCGTTCAAAACATTTCACAATTTCACTAACTTGAAACACTTAAAATTAATGTGAACTCTCAGCTCTGAATAGCCAGACTATTAAAGGTGTTAATCTACTCTCACATTTACATGGTAGGTGTTTCCCCCCTGCTACTCTCAAGTTAAAGCAGGGGTGGGCAAACTTTTTGGCCCGAGGGCTACATTGGGGTTGTAAAACTGGATGGAGGGCCAGGTAGGGAAGACTGTGCCTCCCCAAACACCCTGGCCCCCGCCTCCTATCTGCTCCCTCCCACTTCCCGCCCCCGACTGCCCCCCTCAGAATCCCCGACCCATCCAACCCCCCCGCTCCTTGTCCCCTAACTGCCCTCTCCCAGGACCCTCCGCCCCTAACCGCCCCCTGGGACCCCACCCCCATCCAACCCCCCTGCTCTCTGTCCCCTGATCCCATCCACACCCCCACCCCCAGACAGGCCCCCTGGGACCCCACACCTATCCAACCCCCCGTTCCCCATCCCCTGACCGCCCCCTCCCCCAGAACCTCTGCCCCATTCAACCGCCCCCTTCTCCCTGTTCCCTGACTGCTCCCGGGGCCCCCCGCCCCTTATACAACCCCCTGGCACCGGCCCACTTACCATGCCGAGCAGAGCACGTAGAGCAGCATGTCTGGCTGCCGCCGGAGCCAGACACGCTGCCGCTCTGCAGGAGCGTGCAGCTCCGCCGCCCAGAGTGCTGCCCGCACGGCGGTGTAGCTCTGCGGGGGGGGGCGGGGAGGGGGAGGGGCCGGGGGCTAGCCTCCCCAGCCGGGTGCTCAGGGACCAGGCAGGACAGTCCCACGGGCCGGATGTGGCCCGCGGGCCGCAGTTTACCCACCTCTGAGATAAAGGCATGCTCCTTATAGGAATGTACTTTTGTTTTCTAGATTTTGAAATCTATTATGCTTATGATTTTGCTGCAATATCATCAGATGTTAGAAGGCCTTTCCAATGTATCTTCAATACACTTTATAGAAAGACTTTAATGATTTGTAATTATTATTTTACTATCACACCAATATTAACTGAATCTGAAATTTATTCTCATACGTAGGTGCTGCATTTTATTTTGGGAAAAACAGTCATACACTATATCAAAGAATTAACTTTATTATGAGTCCAAAGATATCAGATGTATTCACTAGCACAAAACTACCACTGGAAATTATGTCCAGCTCTCTGGAACATGAAACAGGAGCATCACCCAAAGCTTGGTATTATGCAAGGTAATGAAATAAACCAATGCTCAAAAACATTTTGATGTAACTACTGCTTATCCATTCAAAAATAGGAGTTTGTACAGAAATACAAAAAATTGATTGATATTAAATCTATTGTTAATCAGGAGTTGTTAAACATATAACTTAACTCTCTTTATTGTGTATCAGTAAACTTTATAAAAAGTAAGTTTAGATTCAGCTTGACACTGCCCCATATGCACTGATGTGTTTACTTGTAACTACAAGACTCGGTAGAGACTGGATCAGGAACAATTAATTTTGTATTTTTCGCAAGTATTCTCAGTAGTAAATATTTACCAGAGGGGACTTTATCTAGAATGTCATGCCATCACATTTTGTTCTATCAATTTTGACAGAGTTCTTTCAACTACCAAAGGAAAGTTGTGGGTTTTTTTAAAACTGGTACCAAAGAGATTTCAAGGTGAGATACTGTATATGAAGTTGCAGCCTTAATCCTGTTCTCATAGCTAAAATATAAAACCATGAAAAACAGAGTAATCATGAAGTCTCAAAATTGACAGACCCTTAACTATAACAATTCCAATCATGGCAGGTAATATGCACATGTAGATTTGCATGATGTTGCTAATGAACTTTACATACAGCATTACGTATTCTCCAAAAACCCTAATCCCACAATATAGTTATTTTACTTTGCATGATTTTATCAAGAGTGATTTGTAGTTTTGGATAATCCCACAATGCTTGTAAATAGAGCAACAAATATGTTTTGCTACTCAAGTTACTTCATATATGGAATCTCAACCAGTGAGAAAGAGCAGGGACAGCATGGTGATGAGCATAGGAAACAGAAACCAGAAATTTCTGAGATCTAAACGCAGTCTTGACAGTGGCTCTCTGTGTCCTTGGGCAAAACAACCTCTCTGTCTTGTTCTCTACAGATAGGGGAAGAGGAGAGATTATAGTTAAAGACAAATATTACCGCTAGTAATTTAGGCCTTGAAACCACAGTCTGATCGCTGAGTGGGGACCCCTATGATTATGCAGAGACCCACTGAGTTCACTGGGACGCCGTGTGGGCATGCATATACTAAGGTTCACCAGACTGCAGGGTACAGGCCCACAACAGTATTTAAACCAACAGTTACTTGGGAATGTTTCTAACTATTTCTGGTTTTAATCCCTGTTTTTGATTTAGATAGAGGAGAAATTTACCTTCCATTGCCTACTGCTGAGAAAGGCAAGATGACTTTGTTATTTGCCAACACATTATGTTTATTCAAATGTGCTCTCTTCACTACAAGTACCAAATGCTTAACTCAAGCAAGTTACAGCATTTGGACACCATTACATCACCCTGTCTGGTATACTTTAATGTAATTTGGAAATAAAATTTGATTAACTGACAGCATCTTAAAGAGGATACATTGAAGATCAAAATTGAGGACACTTATCCAGTGAAACCAAAAAGAAAACAAGTGCAGCCTTTCCAAATAATTCTGAAGAACAGGCCACACAGTCTGTTTTGATGCACTGATATAATAATGACGAAGTTATTCTATGAAAACTGAGTGACAGCAATCCATAATTCTAAACAATGAGATTAAGATTCAAACTAACCAAAGGAAAAATGCACTGTAAGGCTTTTTGCATGGTCTAACATACTACTGCAAAGAGGGAAATATCAAACTGTACATTCCCTCTATTGTTTCAAACATGATATAGACAGATGCCATCTTTTCAAGATGAAAAGATCTTGCTACTGAAGAGTAGTGTCTGCCTCCAAGTGCCTATATTTGTGATATTAATTATGACACATTCTCTGTTTACAGAACTCAACCAAATTCAGATCTGGCAGTAATAGAAACAACTCCACTAAGTCTTTGGAGTAGCACCCATTTACATCACAGTTTAGAATTAGCTTTAGGGGCTGTTTTAATAAATACAAGTAATATTCTAGTGCAGTGGTTCCCAAACTTTTGTACTGGTGACCCCTTTCAAATAGCAAGCCTCTGAGTGCGACCCTCCCCCCCCCCCCCGCCTTATAAATTAAAAACACTTTTTTATATATTTAACACCATTATAAATGCTGGATGCAAAGCAGGGTTTGGGGTGGAGGCTGACAGCTCGTGACCCCCTGAGGGGTCCCGACCCCGAGTTTGAGAAACTCACACCTTCTTGTCAAACTGTCTTAAATGGGCTATCTTGATTATCAGTACAAAAGTTTTTTTCTCCTGCTAATAGCTCATCTTAATTAATTAGCCTCTTAGAGTTGGTAGGGCAACTCCCACCTTTTCATGTTCTCTGTATGTATATATATCTCCTCACTGTATGTTCTATTCTATGCATCCGATGAAGTGGGCTGTAGCCCATGAAAGCTTATGCTCAAATAAATTTGTTAGTCTCTAAGGTGCCACACGTACTCCTGTTCTTTTTGCGGATACAGACTAACACGGCTGCTGCTCTGAAACCTAACACTAGAGTTAGCTTCTTAGGACATGTCTACACTACAATCTTAAATCAATCTAAGTTAGATTGACTTACAGCCATCACAGCACTTGCACCAACTTACAAGGGGCAGTGGTGGGGGGGGCGCTGAGAGCCTGCCCAGACCACAACTGCCCTCTGGGGCTTCTTGCCTTCCTGCTCCCAGCTGGGAGTGGGGGGAAGCTACCGGGGGCTTCTCATCTCTGGTGGGGAGATCCGCAGCTGGAGTCTGGCTGCTGTGATCCTGGCAGGCAGCGGGGATCCTGGGAGACAGTAGGGCTCCCAATGGGGAGCTTGGGTGACAGCCCAAGCGGGGAGCCTGGGTGGCAGCTCAGCTTGGAGCAGAGACAGCAGCCCAGAGCCATAAAATTGACAAGACAGACAGCCAACAGACGATGTAAAGAAGACACTGTGTCGCCCTAACTACACCAACATAAGCCCTACGGCTCTTGTGGAGGTGGAGTTTTATGTCGGTGTAGTAGGGCACTTATATCTGCAGAAGCAAGGCTGTAGTGTAGGCACTGCACTTACACTGGCGTAGCTGCCTTATGGCGACCTAACTCTGTAGAGTAGGCCAAGCCTTAGGGTCACGTCTCCCTTGGTTCTAGGGCCTGATACTATCAGGTATTAAAACCTCAATGATCTCAAAGGAAAGCTTCCCTGTGCTGATTATCCTCAAAAATTAAGCCCTTTCCTACCTAATCACTCTGCCTCCTGAGGCTTTTACCCAGACTGTAAGCAAACTATTCCTAACTTTAGTATAGCACCTTTTTAGCTAATTTGTACTTCGTTTATAGAAAGCTGTCACTTCCATTGTGTAGTATTTAATAAAATGTGTGACTTTGAGAAAGCAACATGTAGATGCTACAAGATCTATAAACCAACCCACAATAACTGTCAATAAAATACATTTTCGGATCCAAAATAAATAGTTAAGCAAAGAAGATGTAAAGTACTTTTAAAAAAATCCACGAAAAATGGAGACAAAAGATTTAAAAATCAAAGATTTCTTATTAATCTGTTTACTCCATTAAGGGATAATCAGAGAGTGATTTTCTCCTCAGGCACAATTCTTACAAACAAACATGTATGCATATGACTGTCATGAGAGTGCTTTATAGGATGATTAGCTTAACTAAAGTTTCATGCTCAAGAGGTTTTGTTTGCAGACTGACTAAACGGGACCCACGTTGAAACATAAGGAATATTTGATGCAAAAGAAATAAATTAAGCAGTTTTCTCCCAACAGGTTTACAAGTCTGAGTTATTCTGACGAACTCGGACCAACAAGAGCAGCAGGACTTAAGGCAAACATGTACATTTCCCCACTCAAACAAGATTTAAAAAAAACATAGCCAGAGGCCAAAAAAATGAACAAATAGGTTTATCTGACCTAAAATGCAAGTCCGTCTCTTTTCAAACAAGGACACACATGGCAAAGGAATAAAATCTGCAGGAAGATGTAGATTCTCACATGGACCCACGTAAATAACTTCCTTCCCCAACAGGAGAATACAATATGTACACACACAAAACTTACCACTTTGTCCATTAGCTTCCAAGTCTTCTCCACAGTTCTGCGGTCAGCAGCTGCTTGCTTGGGGGGCCCCACAACATCCTGAATAGCATCTATGATGCCCAGAATACGCCCTTTGCGGGGGTTTCCTCCTCTGCCACCTGGGTTCCGGCCATTCAGGGAATTGGCCATCTGGGATCCGATCTTAACAAAAATAAAGAAATAAGAGAATTATCATAAGTTGTCCTAAAGACATTTTGTCATAAAAAACAAAACCATACAGTGAAGTACCATTTCCTTTCCCCCAATCAGAAAACAACAAGAGTATGTTTGGGAACTGGCTTAACTTTTTATGATGAAGAGTATAAACCCACCTGGGCTGAGTTTACACTGACAAGTGACCCTGGATTTGTTGTCAATGTATACATAAACAAGTTGAGGGTAAATTTATACTTGTGAGTGGATGGACATAGACTTGATTTTACCCCATAAACAAAAACAAACAAACAAACCCATACATACACAATTGGGAGTACACACTTTCTGCTTCCACCCTCCCTAGATGCCTCATAAAGAAATAAAAGCCACTGGTGAACCTAACACTATTGAAGATCACGTACACTCCCCTGTTTGGTTTTCCAAAGACTCCAATAAACATACAGATGATCATGTACACTCACAGCTCACCAGGGACACAAGCTTGTCACCAGACAAAGGCATATGGACTTCCATTTGCCACGTTTAAAAAAAAAAGAAAAGCCAACATGCCTGCGACGAGCAAATGTTTAGGACAACAAAATGAGCCATACATACGGTGTATTATCTTGTATAAAGAGTGAGAAACTGAAGAAGGGGAAAACCTTAAGGAGCAGGAAGGAAATTTCTTCTGTAAATCCAAGCTCCCTGAAGCTTTGTATCACAGTAGAGACAGTTTTGCCCCCTTCTCTGTCCAATCTGAGCGGATGGTGGTGGGGGCTAGAAAGCCAAAAAAGAAGTGCCCCCAATAAGTCTTCCCCTCCTTCTTTTCTCCCTCCCACCTTGTGCGCCTAGCTTCAGTCCCAGAGGCAAGGCAAGGACGCGTCCGTCCACCCACCCAGCAGCGTGTTAAATCCCAGCCGCGTTCCTGGTTCCGGAGGTTAGCTCTCTGCCCCTCGGCAGCCACACATGCTCCCGTCTCTTTGCACGCACCGGCAGGCAGCAGAGCAGTGGGACTCTCCGGGGTGTCGCTTGCTGCTCGGGGGCGGCCGCTGCCCCCACAGGAAAACAGGAGAGTTAATTCATCATGGCCCGTATCTCGCTAGTCACCCGGGGGGCAGGGCTGGGGGCGTGCACGAAACAGGAGACACCGCACAGAAATCCCCCCGCAGTCTGTGCTACCCCGCTCCTGGAAAGCGAGGCGCGCGCACACGGACAGGCTTCAGCGAAAGCTCCGCTCTGCCCTCCCCCTCCTGCAGCTGCTGCGCTCCTTGAAACATACACACACCCCCCGAGCCCGTCACTCCCACGCATGCGCACGGGAGACGAGGCGGTGGGGAGGGGAGAACGGGCGCTTTTCCAGGGGGCGGGACCCTAAGGCTCAGAACGTTAGCCAATCGGAAGGGGGAAAGGGCTTGCTTGACAGGGCAGGCAGCAAATGGGTGGGAGGCAAGGCTGGGCTGAACGGGCTAGAGCCCCTCGGAAGGCAAGGGGGGGCGGGGGCAGAATAGGCTGGCCTCCAGAGTAGGATTGATGAGGGAAGAGGCCAATGAAAGGGCTAGCCTGGGAGAGGCGGGGCTTCCGGTGCCGCCTCTTTCCCCCTGGCTTCTATCTCTCTGCTTCTTGATTTGGGGGGAGAGAAGAAGCAGGGGATAAGGGGAAGCGAAGGGGCAAGTGGAAGGGTGGGGGAGGAAAGGAAAGAGGAAGGGTGTAGGTAGGATGGAAGGGGTGGGTGAACTAGAGAGCCAGGGAGCTACAGGAGAGGGAAAGGTGAACTGGGGAAGAGGGGACAGAAAGAAAGAGGAAGGAGTTGATGGGGATAGATCTAGGTTTTCTATAGGGCGTGGGAGTCAGTCCTACGGTGAGCCAGGCCCAGAGGATCTGCCCTAAGACCTCTTATGCACTGGGAGAGGGCTTTGCTGTTTTACACTAACTAAGGATCTTGCCTCAGGTTAGGAGGCACTTTTTATAATCTGCCCCGGGGTAGAAAGGGTTGTACCTGTTTTACTGACATACACTGTATTTCCAGCCCCAAGTTAAAAAAGTTAGGTCCCAAAAAGTCATGAGATTTTTAACAATAATCAATTGGGATATTTATATTGGCATGCTGGGTTTTGAACCTCTAAGTGTCACATTTTCAGGTATTTCTCTACAGCCATGAGGGCTAGAAACTTACTTTTTAAAAAATGAAAGCTAAGAGTCTTTCTTAATTATAACTTCCAGGACAGTTAAGAAAAACACCAAATATTGTGAGGCTTGTAATAAAAATTTTGATAGGTAATAACAGTGAATACATAAAAACCTGTTCCACATATTTATTTGAAAATTTCTCTTTTACATCTATATCCCTTGATTCCCACCAGAGCTCTCTGAAGGTTTAGTACTAGTAGTGAAAACTTCTTATCCTCACATTAACTAAATTGTATGTCTCTGAAACATGAGCTTCATGCATAGAATGGATGCAGAATATTGGAATTCAGACTTACCATGGAGATCTGAGAGCAGAATTGTTTCCTTAGATTGTTACTCTTAGGATGAAATATCCCTTGCAGACACTAAAAGTTAAACATTCAATATTTTGATGCAAATTTTGTTTTCATGGAAGTCAATTATTTTTGGGATGATTTATTTCCAAGCTTTAGTTTTCTTTTTCTGAAAATTAACTTCAAAATATGTTTTTTCCTGATTGCCCCCTCCCTCAGGATTAAAAAACTTTCTGCCATTTTTCTCAATTTAGCTATTAAAATAGAAATATTGGACAGGAAGAATGACTGGAGGAAGCTCTTGACAACAGCTGTATTTCAAAACAGAGGTCTGCCTCATCATCATTCTTATTTACATTGTCATTTATTAAATACTGTAAATACAGGTGTCCTTTCTGTTTATTTAAAATGTGTCTAGTTATTGCTTTAGGCACATGTACAACTATAAAATCCTATTAATAAAATCTGTGCTCAGTGGTTATTGTTTCTCTGCATCTTTAAAATGGAAACTGGGAAACACAGTCCTAAGTGCATTGAAAGCTTTCTCGTTTCACTATCACCTCTGCAAATAACTCTGCTTCCTGTGTTGAAATCCTGGTTTAAGACTTTCTCTATAGATGTCGTTTCTAACTTTTTTTTTTTTTCTGTTGGAGCCCTGCGTAGGATGAAAGGTGTCACCAGTCAGCGTATAACTACCCGCTATTATAACTGCCACCATCTCTTGTTTTGGTTAAATTTTATTATATATTTTTGGCCTCGTATATTTTATTTTTTGCTGTTTTCTTGTGCAGTTTGGTTCTGTGGTTCCTTTCATGTTCTCTTTGCAGGAAAAAAGCTACATGCTATGGGTTGCCAATTGTTAGCTCCATGGGATTGGGTCATATTCCTTTGCAGTTTATATGAGTGCCTATGTAACCCACACATCTCCTGGGTGTGGTGTTCTGTCCCAGCTAGTGGCACCGAGACCACTTAGAGAAAGAGAGATTAATGAATCTGCTCTACAGCCTTGGCTAATAGGCCTATGGCTTTTGGCTGATGCACTAAGCTCCAGAGTCCCCAGGTTCGATCCTGCCAGCTGATGACCAGGGTCTGTCATTATTACACCTGGCAGCAGAGGTAAGAGACTTGGTTCTATGGGCTGCAGCCCTATACATGTGTATTGCTTTGTTAGGAGAATTGCCAGCTTCATTAGGAGAGTCAATGGGATTGCTACAAGGTGTGTGGCTTTCAAGGACTCAGCCACTTACTTTTCACTGTAAAACAGTGTGTACTGTACTGTCCCCTTTAGGACAGGCATTGGATCGCTGCTGTATGTTCTGGTCCTGAAAGTCCAGTCCCCAGAGGGTCATGTGAATGTGGGTTAGAAGCAAGGCCTGCTGGGAGATGGGAGTTAGTCTATAAAAAGATGCACAAGAGAAATTAGAGATGAGGCAAGATCTGGTTTGTTTCATTGTGGGAAAGCTAGAAGGTACAGCAGTAGCTTGCTGGTGTGAGTAATGATTCCCCTGTGGGATAGGCATACTGAAAGGGTCCTGGAGGGGGTTGGTGGAGGACTGCTAGGAAGATGGCTGAAAGGAAGATGGATGGACAGACCAGCAGACAGCTGCCCTGTGATTGAAGGGTCCAGGGCTATGTAGTGTAGCAGAGGAGAACATAAGTCCTGCCTATAATGCCAATTAGACTGGTAGTGCAGAAACCCTTGTATGTCAGGAGTGAAAAAGCTGGGGAACCTGCCAGCAGAGATCTTCACCTACTCCAGGCTATTGATGGAGTCCTGAAGAGCCCATCAAACAGCAAAGAACTGATGGAACCCTGCAACCAAGGAAGGACTCCAGTTGGAGAAAATGAGGGACCATTTGTAGAAGCCTTGTTTAACTTCTTATTTGGCCTGGGTGCAGAGGACTCTTGACTTAGCCACTTGGCTGGAAGGCCAAATTGCTGCCTGATTGAAATATCCAACTGTTCAAGAGCAAGCAGGAACTGAGGCTCAGAAATTTGACTTGATGTTAGATGAGGTAAGCCAGCCTTGTTACATTCACCACAGCTGCAGCAGTAATATAGCTGCCTTGGGGGTGAATGTAACTTCATTAGAAGTCATTCAACTTTCTCTCACCACCCCAATGTTTTTCTTCTCTACCCATAACACCTACCACCTCTGAGACTACTCTGTGATCCCTTCAGTCTGAAAGATGAAGGTTTACAGTTGTATTCCTGAGTGAATCTCATCAGAGATTATATCTCATCAGATACCTTCTAAGGTGGCAGGGAGCTAGATAAATATATCCTCTTACCAGGAGTTTTAAAATGCTATTAAAGTACTAGGTGCAGCTAATCAGTGTATGTGGTTTGAAAGCCTTTCCTCCTTATCCCCAGCCCTGATGGGGTAGCTTTTGGCAAGTACAGTCAACTAAAGATGAAGGGGCTTCATACCCCTGTAAATAAGATTGTATGCTGGCCCTGTGTATGTTTCCTAAAGAGCATAGCTACTATAGCATACAATAGATTGATTTAAGCCCTTATGAGAGTTACTCTTGTACAACTAATATCAATTATTTCAAAATCAGAATATTAAGAGCTGCTCTTTTCTAATTAAATCACTGATTACTCCATTAAGCATCCAAACACCTTTAAATTTTCAAAGGCATTTGTCAATGTTTTGACTGGATATGCAGAGTATTTCCAAGCAACAATGAGAGTACCACTTTTAGGATGTATGGATTCTGCAGTGCACTGTTCAATGGCAGCTCAACGGGTTACATGTTTAACAAGGTCAAGCACTTATACAGTGCTTTTCACTCACCAGTCATTGTGCACTAACGAGTCCAGATTCCAGATCAAGAGAGAGACTATAAATAAGTGCTTTTTCCAGAGCCTTAAAATCCCACCTTTCTGCAAGAAAGGGAACTCTCCCTACAGGTGTTTTACAGCTCCAGGACTATTTTTTTTTCAAATATATTTTAATTATTCAGTTATAGAAAAAGGTATAATGTAATGCCTTACACTTAAAAATACATAATATGTTACTGTGTCCATAAACAGTAAATAATGTCATGTTACTGTGTCTAGTCATGTAGTCACCATTATGAACCTTTAATTGGCTCAATAAGTAACAAAAAACACTTTTTATATTATCATTAACTACTTTGTAATGCCTCTAGCTGTGCTAGATTATTCAGACCTATAAGGCATAAGAAAATGTAATCTGTTTGTTTATGGTTTTGGGAGTAGTTCGGCTGCCAGCCAGTATTAAGTATAATTATACCTGACTATGCATTTAGAGTAGAACATATTTACATGTTTTAATGCAGTGAATTTATAGAGACAGCAAACAAAACTAATCACCTGTGGTATTAAGGATTATCTCTTACCCATTATTAATGCTTGTATTAATAATAGACTCAATGTCTATTACAGAGGCTAAATATTTCAAGAGAGAAATCCAGTAATAACAATGGTAAACTTGGCTTTACATTGCCACAGTAACTTGATAAGTATTAAAACCAAATTGTTAAAAAGAAATCGTGGGCTAAATATCTGCACATCTTCTCCTTTATAGCTCTCAAATACTCAGTTCTAGTTTTTGTTTTTAATTTGTGTTTTTAATGCTTTCGAGAAATTTAAAAGCTGACTTTCAATGATAGCATAGAAATGTCTTTTCCTTATAGCTTGATCTAAAGCTTTTCCACAGGACTACTGCATCAAAGCTGTCTCTTTTAATCTTTATACAGTGGCCTGCACAATAGGGACCCATTCTTGTTTGGACACGGCAAACTACTGAAATGCAAATAATAATAATCAATACAGTAATGCAACATTAATTCCCTCTGATAAAGACTCACTTGCCTCCCTTTTCCTTGACTGGGATGTTGGGTCAAATTCAGGAATCTTTTATCTATGTATTGTAATATGGATCCTCTTACCTGTAGGTCAACTCTGTCTGGATTCAAGATGGTAAAACTTGTTATCTCATAGCTGTTTAGTGTCACCTATGTGAAATGAGCTCATTGTCAGTCCAGTTCCTCAGGTACAAATATCCACATCACAAAACACTATTGTGTTTGATGCTCACGAGCAGGGCCGGTCTTAGGGGTGGTTCACCCAGACGACCGCCCAGGAGCGCCATGATCAAGAGGGCACCATGCGGCAGCGCAGAGGTGCACGCTGCTGATGTAGTGTCTGAAACTGCTTCAGGCTGGCAGGAGAGCGCCGAGTCGGGGGGCACCGAGATTTCTTCATGCTTCCTCCTGGAGGAACATGGGGGGAGGGGCAAGCGATGATGCAGATACTGCTCACACACCCCCAACATTCGGGGGCTGTGAGAGGGGGAGCGAGGAGCAACATCATGTGCTCCCTGCGTCCAGGTCACTTTCCCCACCTGGGCTCTCCTCCTGTTCTCCCCTTATGCAACCCAGGTGGGGAAAGTGACCTGGACGCAGGGAGCACATGATGTTGCTCCTCGCTCCCCCTCTCACAGCCCCCTAGGGGGGTGCAGAGGAGAAACATTTGAGAGGCAGTGTAGTGAGGCAGTCACCCCGCTCCAGCCCTGAAGGGGTTAAAACAGCCCTGGGAAAGGGCTGCCCCTGGGGAGCCAATAGGGTAGGCTGATTGGGAAGGCAGCCACAGCTGGGGCCATGCCCAATTAGGAGATAGCTGGCCCTATAAAAGGACTGTGAGCCAGGAGCTGGGGCAGTCTCTCTTTAACACAGGAGTGGGCAAACTTTTTGGGCCAAGGGCTACATCTGGGTGGGGATATTGTATGGAGGGCTCTGGCAGGGGGTTGGGGTGCAGGAGGGAGTGCGGAAAGGGGCTCAGGGCAAGGAATTGGGACCCAGGAGGGGTCTGGGGGGTATGAGGGGAATCAGGAAAGGGGGTTGGGGTGCAGGAGGGGGCTCAGGGCAGAGGGTTGGGGTGCAGGAGGGGTGTGGCAGGGGGCTCAGGGCAGGGAGTTGGGGTGCAGGAGGGGCAGGGCCGGCTCTAACTTTTTTGCTGCCCCAAGCAGCAAAAAAAAGCACCGCCCCCCGAGCCCCGCCCCCCGAGCGCCGCGCCGCCGGAACCCCCTGCCGAGCGCTGCGCCCCGCGCCGCCCCCCTGCCGAGCGCCGCACCGCCGGAGCCCGCCCGCCGAGTGCCGCGCCGCCGGAGTGCCCCCGCCCCCCGCGGAATGCCCCGCCACCCCGCCGAGCGCCGCACCGCGGGAGTGCCCCCCCCCCGGAATGCCGCGCCGCGCCCCCCCCGCCGAGCGCCGCGCTGCCGGAGCCCGCCCCCCCTCACCGAGCGCCGTGCCGCCGGAACCCCCCCCCAAGCGCTGCGCCCCGCGCCGCGCCGCCGGAGCCCGCCCGCCGAGTGCTGCGCCGCCGGAGCGCCGCCGGAGCACCCCCGCCCCCCCGCGGAATGCCGCGCCGCGCTGCCACCCCGCCACCCCAAGATTGGCCGCCCCTTACCAGGTACCGCCCCAAGCATGTGCTTGGTTGCCTGGTGCCTGGAGCCGGCCCTGAGGAGGGGTGTGGCAGGGAGCTCAGGGCAGGGGTTGCGGTGCAGGCGGGGTGAACGAGGGGGGGTGGGGCCTGGAGGCAAGGGCAATGCATGGAGCCCTCTGCCCCCCTGCCTAGGAATTCCAGGGACGTGGTGCCAGCCGCTTCTGAGAGCGGCGCGGGGCCCACGGCGGGCAATCCCGCGGGCCAGATCCAAAGCCCTGATGGGCTGGATCTGGCCCGCAGGCCGTAGTTTGCCCACCCCTGCTCTAGCAGTGGAGATAGAAGGACCTAGCTGCCTGGGAGCAGGGTATCAGAAGTAGAACAGTGCTGGGGAAAGGCAAGACGAGCTGGGGAGCTCCAGCCTGGGAACTCCCCAGGCTGCAGGCCTTGTGCAAGGCCTAGAGAAGGTACTGGGGCTGCAGAGGTGCAGTCTGGGGTTAGGCAGAGGCATCTGGTCCAAACCCCATTGCTGATGATGAGTGGCCATGATGGGCTGCAGTTTGCCCCGGTGAGAGGGGGCTAGATGATGACTGGCAGTAGCCACTGAGGCAAGGGGGGTGTAGAGGGTGGGGGTTCTCCTGGGAGGGGAGACCCAGAGCAGGGGAACTGCAGGGGCAGAACCCTGAGGTAAAGGGGTCCGAGAGGGACACGGGGGCCCTAAGGCAGGCGAGACACCAGCCGGCAGAGGGTGCTCTGGAGCTGGAAAAGAGCTAATTCCCAGGACGACAAGCAGGAGATGCTGTGCCAGTGACCCTTCGCTTCGCTACAGGCAGCAATGCCAGCTGCTCCATGCATCCAGGTCAGTTTCCCCATGTGGGTGCAGGAAGGGGATGCAGGTGTTAGGGGCACAGTGCAGGAGTTCGGGGTGAAGGGAGGATGGGGAGTCTGGAGAGCCACAGGGGTCAGAATACAAGTTCACCCAGGGTGTCATTTTCCCTAAGGCTGGCCCTGCTAAATGGCGTGGTCCTTGGCAGTCTCAACAAAACATCACTGATCAAATGGACATAGACTTGGAGCCTGAACTACTAAGAGGAGAGCTGTAAAGAACAAATTTAAGGCAGAGTGGCAAGCCAGAGTGATAAAACTTGTGCTTCCACAGTCTATGCTGTACCTATTTTGTAGTTAGAAGTCATATGGCTTAAGGTCTGTTTGTTTTCACAAGGATTGCATTTCCTTCCATTTTGTCTGGTGCAAGTTAAAAGGACAAACCAAAGTAGTTACTATATTGTTTTCTAATTTGCTTTACTACAAGGCAGTATAAAATATAGCAGCTCTTTGCAGGATACTGAAAATGAAAACTAAATAATACAGGGCAAGACCTGTGTGGCTACACCTCACTGGACTGATAGCTGTAAACTTGACAAAAGGACAACCTACTTCAGAGCACCTCTCCTTAATATATTAAAATGTATGTCAGCTTAATTTTGAAACAAACTACCCCGAGGGAGTAATTTCATATGCATTGTTATGTTTCATTTCTGGGTTTAATTGAATCCAGTTGCTGAAGCGGGTGCAAAGGGCTGCAACCAAGACTTGTCATTCTAACACCAACTCTTGAATTTGCCCCATCTGTGCTGTGACATAAAAATCCATCAATCTGAAAATCTTTTTTTTTTTTTTTTTTTTCCTTCTTTTCTGGCAACTGCATGATCTTTTTATAATGTCTGGCTGATAAACAGCGGTCATGGTATTTCCTCTCTTCTCTTTCCTATAGCTTGTATGGTTCCCTCCAGCATCCTATTTAATATCCTGCACCAATTAGATTGATTGGAACATTTTCTACTTTAAGAATCAGAAAGCATCACCCTTTCCATCAAATATCTCTGCTTCATCCAAACTTTCCAAAATTATGAAATTGTGGTAAGCACTGTGGTAAATACTGTCTTTGTGGCTGGACTTTCCCTGGCCATTTTGCTGTGGTATAGTAGCTGCTTTTTTTTATATATTTAAAAAAAAAAAAAAGTCTTCATGAGACCAATTAATAATCAAAGAACCCAACTCTGTCTTCATTCCTCTGGTGTAAATCTGGAGTAAACCACTTAGCCAGATTTTGGGCCCTACATTACTACTAGAGCTTGTCAAAAGATTTTGAATAATATTCTCTTTTATTAATCAAACTTGGAATAAATTTCAATTTAAAAAAAATATTTTTTTTAAAAAATCAATGAAATTTGGAAAACAACAAATGAATCATAAAACAACTTCAGCATTTTGAAATTTGTTGTAAAAATATTTTTCACTCTTGGATCAACTATAAGTCATGGTTTAAATATAAATTTTATTCATATCTGCCAGAGAGGAGAAGATATCTTGCACTGTAACTTGCTTGGCCACTTATATGATGTATGTAACACTGTATCTTTTGTGTCTTCCTGTTTACTTTAAATTTCTGAGAACTGTGGCTGTGGGTAGAGACTGCCACCATCTTGTTACAGGAGACACATGCTGTTCTCTATGGAGACTTTACTTTTGTTCTTTCTTATTTGCCTTAATCTAAAATAAAAGCTCCTCTAGACTGAAAGTATATGGATGATCTTTTGTATGGCAAAAGCTGTTCAAATACAATTCAATTGTTTTGTTTTGTTTTGTTTTGTTTTGTTTTATAGCATTAGTAAACACTAGCTGTGAATGTACATAATATTGCAAGTATTTGCTGAATACTTCAGATGAATAATTTTCATACTGAGTTCAAACTGTTCGCATCAGCTAGTCATTACTTGTAGTGTGATTGGTCAGATTGCACTCTTTGCTCCATGATTTGGAGGATGTAATTTTTTAAAAGAGAATGACAAATAGTGAATAGGATGCTTCTGGCAAAAACTTGAGTCTTGCATCTGTGAAACATTCATTTTAATGGATACCAAGTAGTCAGCCAAATATGACTATTTGTTGTTTGCATATATTAATAACAGTGAATGCTATTTGTGAATATATTTTTCATTATTCAACTAATTTCCCGTGGGAGAACATAACATCTTGAATTTCCAGTAGGTCTCAGATAAAGGCAGTGATGAGCTGCCAAAATCTTAACAACCGGTTCCCTATAAAAAGTTCTGATTTAAGGGATGTGCCACAGTATATATATATGTGTGTGTGTGTGTGTGTATATATATATATATATATATATATATAATTTTTTTTTTTTTTGGTACCAATAGGGTTACCATACATCCGTATTTTCCCGGGAGGAATTTTTAAAATTTAAAAATTTTAAATTTTAAAAATTCCTCCCGGACGGCGATTTAAGAACCAAAAAGCCTGACATGTCCGGGAAAATACGGATGTATGTTAACCCTACCTAAAGTTCTTTTTTTAAAAGATGGGCCTGAGCTAGAAATGAGCTCCAGTTCACATGTGTGGGTCCCTGCCACTCCCTGGGGGTGTGCTAGGGTGACCAGATGTCCCAATTTTATAGGGACAGTCCCGATTTCTGGGTCTTTTTCTTATATAGGCTACTATTACCCCCCCACTCCTTGTCCCGATTTTTCACACTTCCTGTCTGGTCACCCAAGGTGTGCACATGTGTGGGTTCCAGCTGCTCCCTGCCCCCCTCATTGAAGCAGGTGTGCAGGGTCACTGCCCTGGGAACTGCAGGGCACCAGTGGACGTGGGGCCGGCTGCAGACAGGGGCGTGGGGCAGGGCTGGCTGCGGGCAGGGCAAGGGGGTGCGAGGCTGGCTGGAGACAGGGGTGTGTGGGGCTGGCTGGCTTCAGGCAGGGCCGCAGGGGGGTGCGGCAGGGATTGGCTGGAGACAGGGCAGGGGGTGTGGGGCTGGCTGAAGACAGGGTCTGGCTGAGGGCAGGGGGGTGCAGCAGGGATTGGCTAGAGACAGGGCAGGGGGTGCGGGACTGGCTGAAGACAGGGTCTGGCTGAGGGCAGGGGGGTGCAGCAGGGATTGGCTAGAGACAGGGCAGGGGGTGCGGGACTGGCTGAAGACAGTGTCTGGCTGCGGGCAGGGTGGCGGGTACTCACAGGGAGAGTGGCTCGGAGCAGCTCAAGCAGCAGGACACAGCCCAGGCCCAGCAGAGCAGCCGGGGACCCACCAGGCAGCAGCAGGAGCCCCAGGGCCAGGTGTCGGGGGAGCAGCAGCAGCAACAGGGCCAGGCGGTGGCTCACATGGCTCCCGCAGCGCAGCGCCCCCAGCGGCTGGAGGAGGAATTACACACTTCCCGGCCAGAGCCCATCAAAGCCGCAGCACCCCCTCGCAGGGAAGCGGGTTAACAAGCGGTTCTAAAACCGCTTCAAAATTTAACAACCGGTTCGCGCGAACTGGTGCGAACCAGCTGCAGCTCACCACTGGATAAAGGTATGATAAGACTTGAAGAGGTCATACTGGATGTAATAACAGAAGTGGATTTTGAAATTCCTGTTTTCTATTTTCTCCCTTAAGTTTTCAACATATCCACTGCTACGTGCAGGTCCTTATTGTTTCAGCAGTGAATAGATGTCCAGCAGAACAGTTTCACTCTCTCCAGGAAACTGCTTAAAGGCGTCATGCACTATTGAAGATACAGTTTATACTGATGCATCTGCAGATTGTCAACCGAACTATACTCGCCAGTTTTGCCATTGAGTTGCCATTCACTTGCAAGGAAACACAAAGCAGAGTTACACTGGCCTATAAGCTTGTATTACCAGCAGCTTACTTGTGTTCATGCTTATTTTTAAGAATGTTGGCTTTATACAAAATTTCCAGTGCAGCATCAAACTAATTATCAGGCATAGCCAAACATTTTCTTCTCTAATTGTGGTGTAGCTCAATTCTTCCATGAAATTATGTCTGTCTTGGCAGAGATAAAAATAAACAAATTGTGTAGGACCATTCCCCTGCACAGCCAACAATCATGGCAGATCCTTACGTGCTTTATCCTCCTCTTGCTGGAATTAGCAAAATTGTGTACTAAGTCCTGCTCTTTGTTGAAGTATAGAAATGCTCATGATTACAGTCGTGCATCTCTGAGAACAGATGGATAATTTTGGCACAATGTACAATACCCATTGATACACAATACGTAGTCTATCGGTCCAGGTGGAATGATCTCTTTAGCAGCTAGTTTTGACATGAGGATCTGATGGGGAAGATTCTGGACAGAAATTGGCTAGATTACCATCAGTTTTTAAGCATACTTCCTCTGTTTGTTTTTGTCTGGGTGAAGGAGGGAGGACAGTCTAAATGATGCTGCATTTCTGAAGAAATGTTTGCAGCCTGCTTAGATTCTATTTGTGCTAGCTTCTGTGGTATAATGAACTTATCCATCCTGCTGTAAGCACATATACGCAACTGGCCATTATGAATTCTGGTACTCTGGCCCAATCTGATAAAGGGAGACTAAGAAACGTTTTTTCCCCCCCCTCTGAGTTGGCTTAGTGGATTCATGTACTTTTTGCTTATATAGGAATCATGGCTCATTTTTCAAAAGTGAATAGTGGACTTTTTGCGGGTGAGGGTGCCTCATTGTTTAGATGCCTAATTTGAGACCCCTTAAAAAGGGTGTGATTTTTTCAGAGGATGCAAGCTTGGTAATTTCTGAAAATAGGCCTTTTTAAGAGTACCTCAAAACTGAGCTACCCAATATAAAATCTTCGCTTCCTCCTTCTGACAGGCTGTCCTTCTGAAATGGGAGTCTTGAGAAGGCTATAAAGAACATAGACATTCATCTCTGGTTTGGACATGGAGGCTTTTAGGAAAAACAAATTTTCTATTTGAAATGAGCTTGCACTTTTCAACAGATCAAAGCCAAAGAAAAACTGGATTACACCATTCCCGTCATGCTCATGTGAAATTGGTAGTAGTCCAAACCCAAGACCCATTATGGATTATTCCCGGTCTGCTCCATGACTGTGATCTAAGTTGGTGACAGAGAGCACAACCATGCCATTTAAGCATATAGCCTTTCTCGGAGCGGTGTGGATGTGCGTGTGTGTGCATACTTACATGGTGCAGGAGAGATCTCAAGAGGGGATTCTGATGCATGGAAGCAGAATTCGTCGAAGCGCAACCAAGCTTGTAGAGGGGGGGAACATACCCTTCGGGGGTTCCGTATGCTCACCACTTTATACCTGACCAGCTTCAATGGGTGAAACAGATGAAGTGGATTGTAGCTATGCCTAGCTTCTGCACAATAGAACTAAAAGGGGAGAGGGATCACTGTTCCCTACCTCATGTACCTGTGTAGCATACTGTTTGCAGCAAGTTTCATGGCAGACATGGAGTGGATTTTTTTTTTTTTATTAAAGTATTTAAAATATGGCCATGATTGCTGCAACTGATCATGAAACTAGTTACCATTAGCCCAGTTTTAGTACAATTTCAGTGCCTACTGGATATGAAGGCATTTCCAAGTGATCATGGTTAGTGGCTCAAACATGGTTACAAGCTCTGTTGTGGACAAGGCCTAACGTTGTGCAATCCCTTCTTTTTTCTATAAAAGGAATCAACGTCTTGGGGTCCCAAGCTGGGCTTTCAGAGATGGGGGATGGAGGAACTTCCTCCCACCCTACTTCCCTGCAACGGAGAATGGCTTCCCTAAGAAGGAGTAAGAACTGGTGTAAGCTCTTTAGCCATGGAGAGAGATTTGGCCTGAAAAGGTGAGGGAGTCTTTCGTTTTGTTGGTCTTTTTTGTTCTGTGGCTGGAGGGCATTGAATTAGTTTAAGGGAATTGGTGTTATGGAAGGGGAAACTGAGGCAGTGCCATACCCTGATCTTAGATGAGGTAATCTGATCCTGTTGCAGGCCACTACCATCCTCCAGAAGTTAGAACAGCCTTCTAATTGCAGTGGGAGCCAGTGCAGCTGCTCTGTGGATCAGAGGAGTGTACAGTTGATTCTAATCCCCCTTATCCCCATCAGATGCTGTGCTGAGCAGTGCTTAGCTGAATCCCAGGATTTTTAAACATCAGAAATACTCTCCTCAACATCTTGGCCTGAGGCTATTTTAGCTATAAGGTGTCAAAGATATGTAACAAGATAATTCCAAAAGGGTGCATTCTACAGAAGTTGGTAAATACTTCTATGAAGAATTACTGTGCCACATTTGAAGACTAATTTCAGTCCTTAAAGTGTGAAATGGAAGAATTGTAGCCCAGTTTAAAGTGCAAATTTCAGCATAACCTTAACAATAGCCACCACTGACACCTCCGTAATATCAGCACAACCCATAATAATGTAGAAAGATTACCTTTTTTTTCTTGGCTAATTCTGTTCAGCTAAAGTAATGCAATATGCTAGCAGTTCACATTTTAGAACCTGAGTTAGGACTATATTCTGCCACCCTTTTGCTGAGTAATACCTTACTCCTAGAGCAGGGGTGGCCAACCTGTGGCTCCGGAGCCACATGCAGCTCTTCAGAAGTTAATATGTGGCTCCTTGTATAGGCACCAACTCCGGGGCTGGAGCTACAGGTGCCAACTTTCCAATGTGCTGGGGGGTGCTCACTGATCAATCCCTGGCTCTGCCACAGGCCGTACCCCCACTCCACCCCTTCCTGCCCCCTCCCCTGAGCCTGCAGTGACCTTGCTCCTCCCCCTGAGCCTCCTGCATGACAGGAAACAGCTGATCGGGAGGGAGGGGGAGGTGCTGATCGGCGGGGCTGCTGGTGGGTAGGAGGCGCTGGGAGCAGGGTGGGGGAGCTGATTTGGAGGCTGCTGATATATTACTGTGGCTCTTTGGCAATGTACATTGGTAAATTCTGGCTCCTTCTCAGGCTCAGGTTGGCCACCCAGTCCTAGAGTTTTCCCACTGATTCCATCTGGACCTCATTAAATAATGAAGTCTAAGGAGCTACACTGACTTACAACAGCTGAGGATCTGTTATTGATGCTGGAGACCTGTTTACTTTTTTGGCACTGGAATCTTAGGCAGCTGTGATTATCTCAACTAAATCAACAGACAGGTCACTTTGGAAAACAGAGTATAGATATTCTCTGTTAAGTCTGGGTAAGAAAGCAACGCAACAGTGTGCAAACATTAGATATATAAACCTGCAAAACTTTTTTTTCCAATGCAAGTGCACCCAATTTTTTTCCTTGGCAAAGACTGAAAATACTCCCCAGTAAACCTGCCTCCCTTGACTCCTTGTTTATTTTCCCTTCAACCTGACTAAATTATACTAACCAGATTTTAAATCTGTTAAGTGTGATTGGTGAGCAGTGAAGCCTATAAAGAGTTGTTGTCCTTTGAGTTGGAAATCAGAAATACAGCATATAAACTAATCATCTCATCAAAATAAGTGGGAAAAGCTGGAGAATTCATGAAGAGTGAATACTAACAACTGAAGTTTTGGAAGGGCAATTAGAGTAATACAACCTGGAATGCCATTTAGCAAAAACTCTTCAGAAATGTTCAAGGAAGACATTGTTATGTATTTTCCCTGAGGATGTTTGTATATAAACCCAATCTTTCTTAGGCTCCTTTGCTACTCGTGAGGAATCAAACTGCAGTGCATGCATACATCTTCACTCAAAGTTGTACCAATCCTCCATGCAAAAGAAAAAGTGGGGTGGAATGTGGTAGGGCAGGGCAAGGGAATCAGAAGAGGAGGAGACAGGAAATTGTTGCTCTATGCAGCAAGTTTCCTGAGCTCCACAGATTAAAAAAGATAAGGCTAGATCCTAGGCTGCTGTAAATTGGTATGGCTCCATTGACTTCAGTGTAAGGGTTAGGACTTCTCCAAGCAGGGTCTTGGACCTTCTGACTACTCTTGGGGGAATCACAGAGCCAGGACCTTAGCTGGTGTTAACTGATACTGCACTGAAACTAATGGAAGAGCTGTGCTGATTTATACCAGTTGAGGATTTGGCCCTCCCAGTTTGGCAACACGGTCAGTCCTCCTGATTATATGAAGGGAGAATCAAGTGCAGTATGGAGGGAGAGTCCTTGCATGAAGCTAACTAGGGTCCATGGATTTGGAAACTAGATTTCCCAGGGATCCTAAAGTCTCCTTGACAGACAGCAGGGCCAAAAACTGTTGACAGCAGTCCTGGTTTTTATTTTCTCCCACCTCCCTCCTGTGAATTCATATATATATATATTTTGTCCAGAAGGAATGCAGGGACCTTCATTACCGCTTACTAGCTTTGTCTCCAGGTCAGATCCTCAGCAGGTCTAAATCAGTATAGCTCCTTTGAAAATGTAGCCCTATATATCTTCACTTAATTTCTATTAGGTTTACTTACTTTGCCCCTGGGTTTAAATGAAGTTTGGCTTCCATTAAGTGCAATCACTTTCTCCTGCTACTTTCACTGTATGGCCCTAATTCAGCAAAGCAGATTTGCACCTGTTTAAACTTAATGTTTAAGTGCTTTACTAAAATGGGACCTAAAGGAAGACAGTAAAAAGTTACACCCAGAACTGGCTTTTAGTACCCAAAAACCTTCTTGGGTGTAGGGGTCCTCAGTTTTTGAGTAGGACCCAGTTTCACATGTAACTGTAGAGTTTACTTGCTGCTGCTGGAATACTACTAGCTCTTCCCTAGCAGGAGGAGTGGGAAGGAGAAACAGATGGAGTATGTGAGGCTTGTTGGCCCCCTTATTCCTAATCTATTTTTGTTTGGTTTATAAACAAGGGTGGTGACCACTTGGACATTTTCAAAGTCATTAAAATCTTGTGTCATTTAGATCACAATCTGAATTCTGCCCCAGACAACCACTTTACAGTGCAAATGAGGGCAGAATTTGGCCCATTTTTCTTAATTTTTAGGGGCTGGAGCTGTGTGTTACAAACAATAAACTACAATATTACCATAGTTCCTATCTTATCCTCAGTTTTTGGTTTTATATGAATAAAGCATGTTCATAAGAGAATGTGAGGCAGTGGATGTTAAAGTGCTAAAAATAAGAAGCTTTCTCTTGACTTTATTCAGTCCTTATTAGGCTAACCCCCTATTTTCTTGAGTAGGGGCTGCACACTGGGAAAACTATACAAACAAACTCGACATGTGAGTTCTAAAATCTTAACCATAGAGGCAGAACCACAGCCTGAGCAGAGTAGCCATGTTTGGCTCAGGCTCCAGAGCTTTTCATAGTTTTAGTTTGCTGAAATGCAACTTAAAATGCTCACTGTTTTGCTGAAGTTGTCTCTAGTGACTTAAATTAACGTGGATGTTTGGGGTTGCTTAAAAGTAAAGCTGACTCAGCTTCTCAAGGAGATGGTCTTAAAGCTAAAACTCTGCCCAAGCAGCCAAATAAGTCCGTTCCCTCTCCCCCGTCATGTAGATAGTGTGATGAAAAGAAATGATCGTTTGGATATCACTATCATCTCCATTTCCATGGGAGAGTGTCATGGCTACTATAACAGCCTAAATGAAAGAGAAAAACAAAGGACAGGGCTGGGTCTGGGCTGGAGGTAACTAGAAACTTGACTACTTATAGCAAAGACACTGAAAAGAAAGTTTTGCCTCCAATAAAAATCTTAACATTACCAGTCCTAGCTTCCGATTACAGGGTGGCATCTGGGTTGTGAAAACATGAATATGTGAAATGCACTAAGGGCTTGTCAAGACTACAAATATTTTGCCGGTGTAACGATGCCAGCAGAACCTAGTGTAGTGTAGACGCAGACCAGGCTGACAAGAAGAAGTTTTTCTGTTGGCGTAGTAAAGTCATCTCCCTGAATAATGTTAGCTACAATGATAGAAGCACTCTTCTGTCCGCCTAGTTGCATCTCCAGTGAGATTTTTGCTGACATAGTTATGTCTGTTGCAGCAGTGGCTCTCAACCTTTCCAGACTACTGTAACTTTTTCAGGAGTCTGATTTGTCTTGCGTACCCCCAAGTTTCACCTCATTTGAAAACTCTTTTCTTACAAAATCAGATAAAAAAATACAAAAATGTTACCACACATTACTGAAAAATGGCTTACTTTCTCATTGTTACCATATAAATATAATCAATTGGAATATAAATATTGTTTTTACATTTCGGTGTATAGTGTATATATAGAGCAGTATAAACAAGTCATTGTCTGTATGAAATTTTAGTTTGTACTGACTTCGCTAGTGCTTTTTCTGTAGCTTGTTGTAAAACTAGGCAAATAGCTAGATGAGTTGAGCTACCCCCTGGAAGACTGCTGCGTACCCCTAGGGGTATGTGTACTCGTGGTTGAGAACCACAGGATGTGGTGGGGGAGGGAGGTCGTTTGTGTGGGTGTGTGTTTTTTGTTTTATTTTGTTGTTTTTGTTGTTCTCCACACTGCTAGCCAACATAGCTTTGCTGGCCAAATCTTCCAAATGTTGACTAAACCTTGGTATTTTAATTAGGCTTCTATGATCTGGTACAGTACTGAGTGACAGATGAGCTTTTTTCAATAATAGATACACAGCTCAGCTGGGAGCATGACTGAAATATTGAGTTTTTAAATCACCTACGGCTTGTTTTAAAAGCAATGAAGTTTGCCTCTTAGTGAGAGTGCTATTTCCAAGTGTCAAAGATATATGGGTAATCCTCTTCCATTGACTTCACTGAGAGCAAAAACGGGTCCATTTGTTACACATCATACAAAGTTCAGTAACAGTGGCATCTGATCCTCCATTGAGAGTGTGAACATGATTCTCTGCTTTTCCCACAGCTGTATTCTCAGTTTCTTTTACTGCACCTCCGTGAGGCACGGGACCGGCAGATCACCCGCAGAAACGCCGCCGAATCCGTGTGACCAGCGGACCGAAGGCCACCTGACTGCCGTGCTTGGGGTGGCAAAAAACATAGAGCCGCCCCTGCTAGAGATGGCTCTCTTTAAATAATGGTTAAATACTTACTAGTACTTTCACCAAAGATCTTCCAATAAGGAATTGGACAAAATTGTACCTCACACTTCATTTTAAAGTGAACTTCAACAAAATTCCTAACCTTCAAATGTCAGTGTGCAGGCTATTAGATCCTAAAAACCAACCAGCCACCCTTTGCTTCTGTTGCTGCTTGATCTTTAGAATTTGTATTTCTGATATACCCTTTTATTCTTCACTCCCCAGGGATCTTTGCTTACAGGGTGATAGTGACATTGTGACTATCAAGGACAAGCACATACAGTAGATTAGTTTACAGGTTACGGCTGATCTGCCCACACAGTTTCCTGAGCTCTCTTCCCCTAAGTCTGGAAATTTTGAAGGACAAGTAATGCAAAGTGGAAAGCCACCCTGCCAGATCCCTCGTTGACCCTCTCATCCTCTTGTTTCGGTATGGGGGATGCAAATATGCTCCTTTTCCACATACACAATAGGAATCTGGCAGCAATTCTTCAGACTTCCTATTGTTACTTCTTGAGAGGAAGTCTTAGGGCCTGATATTTCTTTCTCATCACCCCATTCCTTGCAAAGTGCTGATCACACACTCCCTTCATTGGGCTAGATGGTGGAGTGATCACTAGCCATGAGTAAGGGACAGTACATAGTTATGCTGCCCCAAGTGTAGACCAGAGATTAGATTGTGACTTGCTTCAGGGAGGATCTTGTAAACTGTACCAGCCCTACACCTTGCACAAGCTACATCCCATGCCACACGGGCTTACTTGTACTGGCTGGAGCTAAGGCTTCACTGCCCTTGTCTGTCCATTAACCACCCATGCAATAGTAACACCTCATGGCAGCTGCTCTTCCTTTGTGCACAGACTAGCAAGCGGGCACTTCACATTTTGTTCCACTGCACACGTGAGTAAGGTGGCTTATAACTGAACCTATGCTTTACACGGTTGAAAATTGGGCATCTGGTTACTACCCCCTGCTCCTTGGGGATCTTGTATTTGGTTATCTCATTCCCCCATTCTGCTGCTACACTATCAGGAGATGTAGTGAGATGCCTTCCTCTCAGCAGGGCCAATCAGAGGGCGGGCCAGGAAGGCCATTTGGCCTGGGCCTCAAGCTCAAAGGGATCCTCAAATTTAGACACTTGTTAATTTTTTGGCATTTGATAAGTTTCGCAACTTATTTTTATGCGCATCCCTATTGGACCAAAATGTGACGCAGCTCTAAGCTGAGAGTGTAAATTTAAGCAAATAAGAGATGTGATTTGGTAAAAGACATAATTTTTTTAACTGATATAGATTTTGTCATATTAAAGAGTTAAAAATGTTCATAAATATTAATAAAATATATCAGTTCTGATGGCACAAGATTAGACCGTGATGAATGTGTCCTCTCAGATCCGCTGATTATATAAACTGCTACTAGTGGCTGGTGCTGGATCAAGTGCATGTTGAAAGGTAGAGAATTGTTACATTTTAGTGTCTTTATAGTTTTACGTTTCGTTGACTAAGGAATTATTTATGTGAGAATTCCTCATTCTTATCTTCATATGGTAGCTAAAAGCGGTGACTGGTTGGCTGAGCCCTAGCTTGGTACCTTGGACATCATAATAGGCTTTTGTAGTCTGTAGGCCCAGATTCAAGGTGAAAATTTGTGAGGACAATCTTGTACAGTGAGTTTTGTGAGGAGACATGTTTGAAATTTTTGGACATTATCCTTCTGTCTATATCCGTGTCTGTTTTTGCGCACACACACACACACACACACACACACACACATAATGTCATCCCTTTGTCTTCAGCTCAGCCTTTTATATTATACCTTGCATGCTTGAGTTTTGATTCAGTGAGGATAATAACCTGTCTGTTTCATTTTGTGTTCTTAATTAGTATTCCTTCGTTTTAAATCTTTTCAGCATTTATGTACCATTCAGCATTTGTGTACATGTTTACAGTAGAAGATTTCAAGTGTAGATAAGCTACTTATTCACAGCAGAATACTTCAAGTGTGGACTGGCTCCATATTGACCAGATAGATCACTGTGAATTGGAGATTTGAAAGTGGTGCAAGCAAGAGATGGCGAAAACTGAGTGAAGCAGCAGCTAAGAACTGAAAGCCAATAACTTCATTTCTCAAACCACTGGAAAACACACCTCACCCAACAAACAATGCTACAGATAATGAAAACACTGCAACAGGTGATATTTCAATGCCAATACCTGAACATGAGGACAGTAGTCAAGAAGGAGATGTGCCAACAGTAACAGATGCAGCAGAAGATCCTGTGTATGATCAAGAAACTCAACAGCAACAGGAAGATGTAGATCTTACACAGCAAGAGCAATTCATGAGTACTACAGGTTTGACTGTGACTGACATTGGAATTATTGACAAGGGCAATCTTTTCTTCAAATTAGTTGTTTTGAAATTCCAAGTAACATTCCACAAGATGCTGATAATCATGCTTTCCCTACTCATCTGCTGACAAAAACTCTTCCAAATGGTGAGACCTGCACAAGACTGTTTTTCCGTACTCCAACATAACCAATCTCTGTACTGTGCGCCTTGCTTCATTTTGAACAAAAGTGCTGCAAATGCATCAGTTCTCTCTGATCAATCAGGATGGAGCATCAACAGAGGTTGGAGGACGTTGAAAGACCGAATACCATCACATGAGAGTTCAACATCACACAAAGAAAACTATGTTGCATGGAAATCAGCCAGTAGGGCAGCATCAGCTGAAAGTTCAGTTGAGAATTTATTCTTGACTGAACTCTCTACAGAAATTAATAACTGGAAAAAACTTCTTGAGTGCATCCTGAATGTCATCCTATTTCTTTCCGAGCGGGGATTGACTTTCATTGGTTCCAGTCAACGTATTGGTGATCCTGCAAATGGAAACTTTCTAGGAATAGTTGAGCTCCTCAGCAAATATGACCCACGTGTTTAAACGTGTTCGAGAATCACAAGAGAGTCAAAAGCGCATGCAAGTCCATTATCTCTCCATCCGCATACAAAACGTGTTTATTGAGCTATGTGGGTCATTCGTACAAACAACAATTCTTGAGGAGATTCAAAATGCTAAGTATTTTTCAATCATTGTTGATGCCACTCCAGATTGTTCTCACAAGGAACAGACGACTATGGTTATTCGACATGTTAAGATTGTAGACAGCTCAACATTTTCAATTGAAGGTTTATTTTGTTTGATAATTTCACGAGAAACTGGAAAAGAAATTGCTGCTTGAGTACTAGCAGTTCTAGAAGGTTTTAAGTTAGATTTTCAAGTCTGCATTGATCAAGCCAATGACAATGGATCTAATATGGGTGGGGAAGTACAAAGGTGTACAAGGAGTTCTGCTTGAGCATAATTCAAACTGTTTTCTCCAGCTGTGGAAACCAGACACTAAACCTTGTACATGTTGACTGTGCTGAATAATGCAAGGAGGCAATTACTTACTTTGGAACTATTTAGCAAATGTACAATATCTTCAGTAGCAGTCCACAAAGGTGGGAAAATTTGAAGCAATATCTTCCTGTCTCACTGCATGGGGTGTCCAAAACTAGATGGTCTGAACGGATTGATGGTGTTCAACCAGTTGCGCAGCATTTGAATTCAGTGAGACAGGCTTTAAATGAGCTCGAATCTCTCAATCTCACTGCACAGGCTTCAAGGCCGGCTCTAGGAACCAGCAAAACAAGCTGGTGCTTGGGGCGGCACATTTTTAGGGGCGGCATGGCCGGCGCCAGAATGCCGCCCCTAAAAATGTGCCCTGGCCGCCCTAGCTCACCTCTGCTGCTGCCGCTGCTCCCCCTCCCTCCCAGGCTCTCAAGCCTGGGCGGGAGGGGGAGATCCCGAGCGGTCGTGGCGCGCGAAACAGCTGATTCACGTGCCGTTGCTGCCCCTCCCTCCCAGGCTCTCAAACCTGGGAGGGAGGGGGAGATCCCGAGCAGCCGTGGCGCGCGAAACAGCTGATTCGCGTGCCGCTGCTCACCTTCCCTCCCAGGCTTGAGAGCCTGGGGGGAGGAGGCAGGGCTGGGGATTTGGGGAAGGGGCGGAGTTGAGGCGGGGCCGGGGGGTGGGGTAAGAAAAAAACGGGGGGGGGGGGAGGCGGCCAAAATTGATTTTGCTTGGGGCGGCAAAAATCCTAGAGCCAGCCCTGCTAGTGGCCTTAGCATGTGTCCCAAAAACAAGAAATGTTTTAAAGTATTTTGTTTTGCTATCTTAGATCAAGTTTAAACTGTGGAGAGGGGATCAAGGAAAAAAGAGATGGGGGTTGAGTGTGCCACCTTTTATTGCTCCAGGGGGAAACCCTGTCTGAATCTAAAGTTGCACCTGAATAAAAGCATACAGTGCAGTTCCAGCGGTCATGAAGAATCTGCACTGTACCTGGAATCGCCAGCATCTCTTATGAGAATATCATTCAGGAATCCATTTAGTATCTACAGTCAAAGAATAATACTTCACTGTAGGTAACTCAAACCAAAACCAGAGACTCCATTCAACAACTTCCTTTAATTCTGAGTGTTTCCCTATAGAAAGCACAGACCTTACAACCCCTGCTGTAAGCATCTCTCTGTGTGAAAGGAGCACATGATATGGCAATTGAAATGTAAAGTTTCAGAGCAGAACAGGAAGAGAATTAGTAATCAAGAGGTAATTTTAAAATATGAAAGTAGAGTGGAAAAGGGGTGGCTCTGTGACCTGCAGAAATTATCATAGTGTGTTGCTTCTAAATAATGCTAATGTTAAGTTTTCTAGTGTTTTAAACGGTGTATATGCTTGTTTTGGGTTTTTTTTCTTTCTTTCTTTAATCCTGAAATTTTATATGGACCCTCGAACACTCTGCCGCAACTGCCTGTCATGCCAGGTCTGGTGGTGGCTTTGGTGATATTGATACTCATCCATGATGGGTTATATAATTACTTCAAGCATACTCCTGGCTGTGTGTAAGCCCAGTTACCTCAGGAGTAGCCCTGGGAAGCACTGTGACTCATACACACAATTGAGTCAAAATTTCTCTCATTTCCTTCCTGCTCCCTGGTGGTAGTAATTTACCTATGACTTAGACCAGCAGCAATAAACTTCTGCTCCCTCCCCCCTGGCACCCTCTGCACTGTCTTGCTTGCTCTGATCAGCAGGTTGAGGGGATGGGTGGCAGTGTGCACACATAGCCAAGGTTCTGGTGCCTACCACTTCTCATCTACCTGCTCTGGGGAAAAGAGCAAGCAGATATGAAGCTAGCTTATTCCTGTGTGCCAAGGTTCAGGTAGTCTTTACAGGGTAAAGAGTTCTTATACTTTGCCTGTCTGCATATTAGAGAGAGAATCAAGTGACAATATACACTGATAGGAACTGGACGGAGGAAAATCAAAGGCTACACAATTTTTTTTAAATGTATAGTTGTAGGAGAGACTACACACGCTCTTTCCCTGAAGGGTGCAGTGTTTTGCTTTGTTTTTTTTTATTTTCTTTTCTCTCGTTTCATGTTCAGTACTACAGCAGAAACTCAGAGTTGCGAACAGCTCAGGAATGGAGGTTGTTTGTAACTCTGAAATGCTCGTAACACAGAACAAAACATTATGGTGGTTCTTTCAAAAGTTTACAACTGAACATTGACTTACTACAGCTTTGAAACTTTACAATGCAGAAGAAAAATGGTGCTTTTAACCATGGTAATTTAAACGAAACAAGCACAGAAACAGTTTCCTTACCTTGTTAAATCATCATCTTTTTAAACTTTTCCTTTATTTTTTTTAGTAGTTTACGTTTAATACAGTACTGTATTTGCTTTTTTTGGGGTCTCTGCTGCTGCCTAATTATGTACTTTCGGTTCCAAATGAGGTGAATGGTTGACCAGTCAGTTCGTAACTCTGAGGTTCTACTATATTGACATTTTTGTGATAACAGATTATCTAAGATTCTACTTTCATGCAACACTTTTTTAGAAATGTTTTGAAATTTCCTCTTGATTTCAAGCCTGCTTGATATATATATTTTGTCCTGATCTATATGCAATATAAAAATAATTAGAACATCGTATGAAAATGCTTTGGCCTACATTTTTTAAAAGTGATTAGTGCTTTTGGGTGTCTCAGTTTTTGGTTGCCTGACTTGACACCTTAGACTGGGGGATCTGATTCTCAGAAGTGCTGAACAACCGCTCTTCTAAGCATTTCAAGTTGGGTATTCAAAATCAATAGTCACTTTTGAAAATGTAGGCCTCAATCTTTTGTATTGGTAAAATACCAATTTATGCTAACAACTGAAAAAGGAATGGTCTCTGCAAATAGGAAACCTGCATTATAGTGTATGTTTAGCCATCAGTAAGAAATAAAATGACTTGACAACAGCAGGAACAAATGGTCTGTGGTTAATTAAACCACTTCCTGTGTTATAAACAAAACAATTATCAAGTGATAGAAGTGTTATTCAAATCTAGTGAGGACAGCCCCTAAGCAAAAGCAGCAGGTATATCCACTGGTAATCATCTTATTTTGTCAGTCAAACACTCCAATCTTGCTATTGTTCTGCTCACACCATGAAAATGAATGTCTTCAAAGGCAGTTTCGTTTGAGCAATAATTGCAGGATTAAATAAGCAGAAATTCAACTGAAATATACCTTGCAAAACTTCTTAGAATCCTACTTAATCTTTATTAAAAAAACAAAAATAAGTTGTAAAACAGATTACATGGCTAGCACACAGAAGACAGATGTTGTCTCTGCTTCTGGCTAAGTAAAGCATAATCATTTCTAAACTTATGAGTACTGGTTATTAAAAAAATACCTTTTGCTTTATCAGAAGAACAGTTTTCTCTCTGCTAAACAGATAGGACTGAAACAGAATATCAAATCCAAAGCCCTGGCCCCCTTGGACTTTGATATGGTTTGAATCCAAATATACACCTACAAACTTGAAGCTGAGGAAGAAACAAAATTGTGTGGACATTATTTTATACAGGTGAATGAAGTCCATCAGAAAAAGAACTACACTGAGTCTCTGTCTCCCAAGGGTTTGTATTTTGGATTGGTTCCAGAAGTTGGCAACGTTTCTGAAATGTTAACTTTTTTTCTTCTACTTTGTTTTTCACTCTTCCCCACTGCTTCTACCACCTTTTATGAACCTTTGTGGTTCACCTAGCACTAATTATTTGTAAGAGAATATTTTTTTAGATATTTGTATACACAGCCATTCTTTATAACATAGGCGCTGATTAATAGACTTGTACATTGTCAGAATTTTACTCTTAGATTGGATGCGTGTATATTAGTTCAAGCTTTCACTATTTGCAATCTAAAACAATTCTTCTGTACCACTCATGAAATAATCAGGTCAGTAGTTAGTGAGGTTTTTTCCCAGAAGGCCCAGCTTTGCAACAATATAGTTGCTATAGTAACGGGGCACTTATCCACTTCACTGAATTATTTTATTTATGAGAAGCTTTCAGTAGTGGGCTGGAGGCATCTTATTCTGATTATCATTTTAAAAACAACATTTTTACAATCCTCAATGTGCTTTCAATACTATTATGCCTTGGAGCTATGAGCATAAAGCTCTACTGGAGATCAGTCATCTTATCTCTAGTTCAATGGTAAACTTTTCTACCTTTGATATCTTCAGGGGAACTCTTATTGACATACACTCCAGAACTTTGGCCATTATTTCTTTAAAGTTCTTTCCCGGGTATTTGGGTGTTCCTCCACGTTAGAACATCCTGGGGAAATCCTGAGACATTGAGAATAGTTTGTGGAGCTCACCTCTGATGATGATGGCAATTGAATAATTTCCATATGTTACAAAGTCAGGCATTTGTAATGGGGGCATTGCAGACCAGCAGAAAAATCTATTTTCTACTGTATCTAGTCCTGCATGTGCTAGGAATCCTAGAAAGCAAAGGTTGTTCTTGCTATGGGACAAAAATTTCAAAGGACAAACACCATTGTAGACCATACTAAAACCAGGTGAAGGATTCAGGTAGCCATATATATTGTATATTTCCTTGTTATGTTTATCTTTTCAAGAAAAGAAAATTACATTGCAATTGTGGTAGGCTGTTTTTATATATTAAAAATCAGTGTTTCTGGAAATATTGATAGTACAGTATGTACAACTAAAATAATTAAGCTTAGCAGAATTCAGTTTTTGTATGATTGATGGATCTGTTTATTTTAAGCTTTTTTTCCATTTTTATCCATTTAAATTTTCACAGTTGTAGGAAATCATGGGTGTTTGTGTGTCAGACAATGGAGAGTATGCAATGGTGGTGTAGCTATGTTGGTTGAAGGATATTAGCAAGACAAGGTGGGTGAGGTAATATCTTTTATTGCACCAAGCTCTCTTGGTGAGAGACAACCTTTCTGGAGACCTGAAGAAGAGCTCTGTGTAAGCTCAAAAGCTTCTCTCTCTCTCTCTCTCACCAACAGAAGTTAGACCAATAAAAGATATTCCCTCATCCACCTTGTCTCTCAGAGAATGGAGAGGCCAGACAATAACTTTAATGACAGTAGATGTTGGGATTAAAAAGTTAGCTTTATAACAGTTAAAACACAAATTGTTATCACGTGTCAAAATATACAAAGTAAATATCCTTAAATCCAAATTCTAATTTCTCAAGCAGCATTTTTCTTCTGCCTATCTGTAAATGTTGATTATCATCAATGGAAATATTTTTTTGATGGTGTGTGTATGGTGAATTGACCTTGACTGACATCTAATAATAAAAACAATCAAATCCCTCAAAACCTACATATAAGTATTTCCCTGGAAATCATTTAACAGGGTTTCTGTGAATGGAATTGCCTTATGAAAAATATTTTGCCAAGTATAAAGTATGCAAATTTATTCAGTTAAGAGGCATGCATTGTTTTATCCAATACATTTTGATTTGATACACAGAAAATGTATTCATCTAATAGATTATATTCCTTAGGCAACCCCATTTTCCAGTGTATTTTCTTTTCTGGTGTCCTTGCTGTACATGCTATTAACAAGCTTTGGATCAAATTTTGCTCTTGGACACATGCTCATGTGTCCCGTAATACTGAAAAGGAGTCATGTGCACTCATAGCCAGGAATTTGTATCCTGCTTGGGTATAATCTCTTAAAATGATTGTGTAATTGATTTTTGAGGTGATGTACAAGAAATGTATTTTTCTATAACTGGCATATTACTTGGTTTTCTTTTTAAATGGAGTCCCAGTCCTGGTTTGCTTATATTATATATGCAAAGAATGAAGTGAGGGAGCTTTCTGAGCTGTGGTAAATGATAGTAGCTGAAGTGGTCCTCCAGAGATAGAAGAACATATTTTTATTGGACCAAGAAGAAATAATACATTTGCAAGCCCCAAACATTCTTTAAGTATACAGGTGACAATATAGTAAGCTAATAATGAAATTGATAGTCCGGCCTAAGTTATGCTTTTTTGTGGGGAATGTGATTGTGTGCTGTTTTCTGTTTGAACTAGGCTACTGATTATATGGCTAAACTTCAATTTCTTATCCCATTTGCCAAAAAAAGCTATCCCTGTATGTATAATTTCATTGTGCACTTGTCAAACACTCATAGCGCTTAGTTTTATTACCTTTGGAAATGCAAGACTGAATTGCTCACATCCAGTAAAACAATTGGTGACCTTGAATGGTAGGAGTCAGCAAAGATAATACAGTGTGAGCTGACAAAATTCAGCTGCTATTT
The DNA here is from genome assembly GCF_028017835.1 of Emys orbicularis. Classification (NCBI taxonomy): domain Eukaryota; kingdom Metazoa; phylum Chordata; order Testudines; family Emydidae; genus Emys; species Emys orbicularis. The sequence goes on from NC_088683.1 coordinate 170,576,945, forward strand.
TAAAAAATATTACAAAGAAAAATATATAGGTTTGCTTGTAGACTTTGGACAGTTGTCCTGATTATCAAACAGTCATTACAGATTCCAATCCAAATCATTGAAGAAATTCTACTTGTAGTGCAGTGACAGCCAGAGATCTTTCTATCCCTAAGAAAGATCATGGCCTCTTGTGCTAGGAGGCACCGACTCTCATTTCCCTGGGGGTGCTCGACCCCTACTCTTCACCACGCCATGCCCCACTCCACCCCTTCCCCCAAGGCCCTGCCTCTTTCTGCCCCCTCCCCCACAGCACCTCCTGCACGCCGCTGAACAGCTGATCACCAGCTGGCGGGAGGTGCTGGGAGGGGAGGAGGAGGAACTGATTGGCAGGGCCTGCTGGAGGGTGGGAGGCGTGGGGGGGGGAAAGAGGGAGGAGCTGATTGTTGGGGCTGCAGGTGGGTGCTGAGCACCCACGTAGTCGGCAGCTATCCTTGAAAATTTAGGAAGACACAGCCTCTACCGTGACAATCTTGGATTAAAATTTTCAATTGTGCCTAAATCCCATTTTCTGAAGTAACTTGGGCATTTTAGGAACCCAAGTTCCATTCAGTGATGCGTAAGAACCTAAGCGCTTATTTTGTAGCTTTTAAAAATGGGAATTTGACTAAGTGATGTTGAAAACTTTATCCCTTATATTTTGTTCATAGTAGCTCATATATGGGTGTAATATACCAATGCTGCAAAAAATTGCACGTGTTTAACTTTAAGCACATGCACAGACTTATTGACTTCAGTGGGACTACTCGTGATTCAAGTTAAGCACATATATGGTTGCAAGACTGGGACTTAAAGTGGGAGAGGGAGGGTAACAGTATTGGGAACATGTAGCTAAAGCTTTATTTAACTTATAAGATATATATATATATATATAAATAAAATGGATATTGCAATACGTACTGGCCACCTACCAGAACCAGTCTGTGATCAGAGGGGTGTTGCAGCTTCCTGGGAAAAGATGGAAAAATTGCCACACTTGCTTCTGCTCCTGGAAGCATTGTTCCTATCCAAGGAGCTCTTGCTACTCCAATGTTACTTTAAACTGACAGTTGAGCCCCATATGTAATAAAGCGTGAAAATGCATTACCATGCATTTTCCAGCAATAATGCTTTCTGCTTTAGAAATTTGGAAAAGTAGCAAAGCTACAAGTAGCACTCTCTGAGTGACAAGTACTCCATTCCAGTGTGTAGGCAAGGATGGGAAGAATTGTTATATACAAAGACAAAATTAATTAGAAGCCTCCTGATGCTCTGTCAGTTTGGTGCTGGTATCAGAATGACAGCAGGAGAAACTGATATCTCCTTAACCACAGGATAGGGACAGGCAGCAGCAGCACAAGCTTCTTTGCACCAGTATATGACAATCTTGAACTAAAAAGGCAAACTTCAGGGTACTTTAGTCTCTGTGCCTAGTCTTTTGGCACTCTTGTTGTGACTGCTAACAAGGTGCCAATTGTTTTTATTGGAGCAGAATTTTCAACACTGCTGAATGGTGCTAACCTGACAGCCTGAAATCGTCTGTTTATCCACAGGTCAGATACAGCATCGACAGCGGTAAGTATACGTTTCCTGACACTGTTCCACACACCTGTCTGTACCCTGGCTAAGAGGATAATTTAATCTCCAGGCTTGTCCTGTCCTTGGACTCTAAGTGTGCAAGTCTATGCAAAATGTCATGGCACTATTGTCATAGCAATCCCATTCAGTAGACCCTAGACTCTGACCACTAATGTCATATAATACTGATCAAACTTGGGCAGATTTGAGCTAGTAACCTAGAAATGAAAAGTAACGAAAATTACTCTCAAGTGCTGAGACACTGGTTCCTCCTTAACCAAAAATGTATTTATTTCATTATAAAATACAAGACTGTAATGGATATACTGGGCCTTTTAAAGTAGAAGGGGCAAGAAGACCCCATTCCAGGGAGTTGGAATGAACAAAGGCCCAGGAAATGGCCTGGTAATCAAAGAGAGTAATTAGGAGTTGGATGGGGGGAATTAGAGGTTGGGGATGGGGAGAAAACCCAAGGATGCCATTCCTTTAAGGGCCTGGGTTAAGGGGCCCTGTAGTGTAGAGTAAGGCAGGGGTCCCCTCTCTTCCAACCAATCTGGAGGAGCTCTCTGGAGGAAGGCAGTATATAGTCTGCCTTGTCCCACAGAACAGGGGAGACACTGGCAAGAGAAGAAAGCCAGCAGGCTAAACTCTAGGGAGAGACAGCTAGGAGAGGCAACTTCATGAAGAGCAGGCTGTGGCAGGGGAAGCAGTCTGTGTGGATGGCAGAAGAGCACGAGGTAAGCCACATAAACCTTTGGATTGAAGTGATGGACTTTGTTGGTAGGTCTGTTTGAAGATATTAAATCATCCCCCAGTGATGGATGGTAGGACTGAAAAGAGAGTCTGTGGAGAGTCTGTAGGGGTCTCTGAAAAAGGAGAACAGAAGAAGACTGCTGCAAAGGGAACTCTGTCCATAAGGGACTGTTCAGGAAGTGGCAGTCCTGTTACAAAGACCTACAGTATAATATGAGAGGCTATAGTACCTAAATCTTAAGTGGTAGTAGTAGAAAGGACTCAGAAAAATAAGTCAGCACTTTAATTCCTCAATAAGCAGTTGCTCAAGTCTTCATTGCAAGGAGTGTGTAAAAATGACACTTATACTGGCAAGCTCTTTAGAACAGGGATCTTTCCACACATCTGTAAAATACCTAGCACATTTTTATATACCATGGGCTGGTTTCTGCCGCTTTTTATTCATGATTGGTAGTACAGTATCTTATTCTGAAAAATCCCATTGAAATCAGAATAGTGAAATATCCCATATACACTTGAATACTTAATTCATTTAGTTTATTAAATGAATTAATTTGATCTCATAGTGATACTTAGCATTTTAAAGCACTTGGTAGGAGAAATGGGTTGAGGCAGCAGGAATTAAAGGGATACCGTAAATGTTGTTCCACCTACAATCTTTGCATCATAATCCACACTGATGTTTTAGGAGTATCCCTGTATCTGCTCCAGAGCTTCATGATTCATAGTTTAAAAAAACAACAACCGTGTGCCCCCCTCCCCTCCACTGACGTGAAGAACTATGTAATTTCTGAGCCTTGTAAGTATTTGGGATTGTTCCGTAAAACGGCTCATTCCCATGTGGTACATATTTCTACTCCTTTTTGTGAATGAGTGCCCCTTCCCCCTCTTTCCTCTCCCCCCTTAACATTTACAAGAACAGGAAACAATGTTGATGTTACTAATCTGGGTTTGGATTTCCTCCTCCCCCCCCACCCCCCAGAACTCCCAACCATGAGAATAAGTACGTCACATGGCAATTTGATTGCCTTTCCATTCCTGGGGAATTTGAAACCTCAGGAAAAGCTTTACCTTCATGCAACAGACGTGACTTCCAGCAGCCTTATAAGGGCATGAGTTCTTTCTGTTGAGCAACAAGTTTTTGCTGGCATGGAATGTTATTTCTGTCTAATGTTAAACTGCTGCACATTCTAGTCAAATGACTGTTCATTTTTTCACCGTAATTTAGTGGATAGAGTGTCTAGACCGTTCTGATCTGAAAACTTGTAGCAAACTATATAGTTTAAAAAAATAGGAATAAAATCAATCTGTACTTCATCACTACCTCTCTAAAACTCCTCAATGTAACATATCAAGCTGGGCAATTTGTAGACTTTAACTTTAATGCACTAGATTTTAAAGGTCTCTTTCTAAATCATGCTAGACTTTTAATTATTGAAGTCAAAATCATATTGTGTAAACATATTACCTGAGCCATTTGTAATAAATAAAAATACCTTCTCCGCTTAAGATTTGTGCATATTAATTTTGAGTCTTGCTAAAAACTGCCCCTGGGATTCTAACTTAATCACGGTTCATGATTTTTTTTTTTTCTAGTCACTTTTTTCTTCCCCCCTTCATAATAGTTTATACTGGAACAGGGTATCTTAATTTTTAATCAAATATGTTTTGGATTTGACCATTTCTCTTTTGAAGCAAGTACATCAATGCAAAAAGTAGGGATTGAAAGCTTTACAAATATTTCAATTGCCATTTCAGCCTATAATAAAACAACTGTTTAGTAGCAGCAGAACAACGGCATTACACTTTAGGGAGGTTTTCACATTCTCTCTTCCTTTCCTTCCCCCATCTCCTCTTACTTATTTTTTTTTTGCTCTAAACGTAAGGATTAAAAATTCCACTGAATCATGCCATGCAGGGCTAGGGTGACCAGATGTCCCGATTTTGGGGTCTTTTTCTTATATAGGTTCCTATTTTCCACCCCCTCCCCCCCCCGCCCAATTTTCACACTTGCTGTCTGGTCACTCTATGCAGGGCAGTGACTCTATAGTCCTGGTTCACTGAAGTCCATTTAAAAATGTGTGACTAAGGGCCATAGCATACTGTACACTGCAAGGAACAAAGGATAATGAACTAGCACAAATTCTGGCTATAAGCATGGACCTGGGGGAGTAGCAAAACCTGTGAGGCATTCTTCACTCAAGACAGTAGAAGCCCCTTCTGAGATGCTCTGCTTTCATTGAAAACATAAAGTTTCTAGCTTTCACAGATACAGCAAAAGATCTGAAAGGTGACCCATAACCAATCCACCAGAAGGCAAATAAAAAAAAAACACCCCAAATTATTATTATTTTTTAAATCTTTTAATATTTGAATACTTGGGGGTGGCCATATTGGATCATCTATTCTGAAACCAAGAAATTAACCCCTAAATGTCCCTTGGATCAGGAAGTAATGGGCGTCTGGAGCTGGATGACCAATGACAGTACATTTCTTTAGAGTGAGGCATGCTATGGCAAGTAACAATATGGAGGGACTGGAAGTGTGTGTGTGTATATGTCCTGACCTATGTAGATTTAATCATGGGTTATGGGGCAACTGCATGTAGTTTTTTTCAGAAGAAGCCCCATAGCCACTCTATGCAGCTGGAAACTCCTCCCTCAAGAAAAAGAATGCATTGGTGAAATTTGTGCTCTTCTGCTCATATTAATGGGTCTTTTAATGGAGTATGAGCTCCTTCAAGTAACAGCGGTGTGTTCATCTGGTGGTGGCATGCTTCAGACTCTTGTCTTAAAAGGGAACCAAAACCACAAGGCAGTCTCCAGGATAGATGCACCACGTTTAACTTATTTAATGAAGAGGGATTTTTCTCCTACCAGGACGTGAGTCAACTCAGTAGCCAAACATTTCTTTGGCTTTCACATGATGATTTTTAACCAAGTGATCTGGCTTAAACAGAACCAGTCTCAAGCCTTTCTAAATTCAGCTCCCCAGGGCTAACCCCCATCTCATATTTCTCTTGAAGGAGTCTTGGGGATTCTCACTCTCGCAGGATTCAGTACTAGCCCTGCCTGTCACATAAAGGCCTAACAGAATCTCCTCCTTCCCAAATGAATGCAGGGAACAGTTTTGCTTGGTCTCAGACCTCTCACTAACTTTGCATTCTGTGCCCATTCTGGTCCATTACTACAGAGCCTAAGAAGCTTAGACCCCCATCTCTCTTCAACTGCAGTCTCTAAGGAAAAATCAGATGCAGACTGAAATTAGAATTAGGCACCTAGAAGATACTGGTGGAGTAAGTTTAGTCAACTGAGTTCACTTTGTCTATATGCTATACAACAAATGGTGCTGGATTAGCCATTGGCTGCATTTCTAAAATCATGATGGGTGTGGAGAAAGTGAGTAAGGAAGTGTTATTTACTCCTCATAACACAAGCACTGGGGTCACCAAATGAAATTAATAGGCAGCAGGTTTAAAACAAACAAAAGGAAGTATTTCTTTACATGACGCACAGTCAACCTGTGGAACTCTTTGCCAGAGGATGTTGTGAAGGCCAAGACTATAACAGGGTTCAAAAAAGAACTAGATAAATTCATGGAGGATAGATCCATCAATGTCTATTCACCAGGGTGGGCAGGGATGCAACACCATGCTTTGAAATGTCCCTAGTCTCTGTTTGCCAGAAGCTGGGAATGGGCAATAGGGGATGGATCACTTGATGATTACCTGTTCTGTTCATTCCCTCTGAAACACCTGGCATTGGCCACTGTCAGAAGACAGGATACTGGGCTAGATGGACCTTTGGTCTGACCCAGTATGGCCATTCTTATGAAAGATTTATTTCTCTTTACATGGTAAGAGAGGTCCTATTTAGCTCCCTGGGTAATCTTAGACCATGATCTGGAGAGGTGCTGAGCACCTGAAATCATTGCAGGCCTTGAATGCTAATGAATAGGCCATTCGTGAAGACATTTAAAGGTATAAATTGATTGGAAGCAGTCTTGGCACCTCAAGCATTTTTATCTCCCTGTTAATCTGGAATCTGGTTACAACTAAGTATTATATAGCTAGTCGAGTGTCCTGATTATAAAACATTGTCTTTTTATTTAAGCCGGATTTTTTTATAATCGGTCTTTTGATTCCAGTATTGGTGTAGGCCAGGACTCTCTAGCTGAGCTAATTGCCGCTGTTCGTGTCTGAGTGGATGCTAAAATATGTTTGATACCAGCAAATTGCCAAGTATAATTTCTTGAGGTTTTCATTGCAATAGTTCCAGGGTCTCTATTGGACCTGCAATAACATGAGGTGACTCATAAAAAAAATTAAAGGGAACTGAACTGGGAATTCACAGTAACAGCTTGAGATGTTGCTTTTCCTTTCTGAAAAGTAGGCTTGAGATTTTATGACTTGTATCACAGCTTAATCTTGCAGGGGTGGAGAATGCAGAGAAACTCCCCTGCCCCATTGTGCAGCTGTACAGAAGGCAGCCATGAACGGGGGTGCTTGTGTTCCTGGAGAACAAGAAGGGGCCCAACCCCAAACCTGGATGTGGTGGGGGGCAGGGCCCAGCCACTTCTGAATCCACTACTACCCGAAAGCCAGCAATGGCACTGGGGAGATTAAGGTGTACTTACACTCCTCCCCACACCCTAGGGATGTAGTAGTTGCCGCTTCTGTAGGCATTCTGCCTGCCTCAGCACTGATCAGAATGCCTCAGACAAGTGCTGCTCGGGCAATGCACCAGCATCCCTAACAGGGATGTGCCTGCAAAAGCCACAATCTAGCCTTATATGGCTTAGCCCTAACCAGCCTGAAGACTTCTTATCAGTTTGAGCAGTACATGAATATACCCCAGCTGTTGCGCAAGAAGCAAAATATCAGAATAAAGCTAGGTATAAGTTCTCATTAATGCAAAAAAAAAAAAATCTGCTGGAGTCTCTGCTAGCTTGTCTGAGATGTGCAATCCCATTTTGGTAAGTGAGATGCTCTGTAGTCAGTGGGATTCAGGATGGATGATTATACTGAATAACTGTGCATGCCTTAACCATCCAGAGAAGGCATCAAGCACATAGAAAGAAACACAGGCATCCCATGAGTTCTAAGGAAGCTTGTCAACTACAAGCCAGCAGCTGCTGGAGGGACTCCCTTCCTGCCCTCTATGTTGAGCTACATAAGCATAAGGGACTCTGTGTAGTAAGGCTATGCATGGTCCTTACTAAGAGAATTCTCCCCCAGCCGTCTCCAGGGTCTGCACAGTGGCATACAGGGGTGATAGAGGAAGGGAGAATCCCTTCAAATAATATGCCTTGCAAATTGCATTGAACTAAAAAAACAGGCACAAATTTACTTCTACCCTTCCTCCTCGCTCCTCCCGCCAAGGTTAAAGAGATGGTGCCAACATAAAAATCATGGGCCAGATCCTCAACTTTTCTGGGCAGTAATATCCAGGGCGGCTCCAGGCACCAGCACACCAAGCACGTGCCTGGGGTGGCAAGCCACGGGGGGCGGCCTACCAGTCGCCGTGAGGGGCAGCAGTCAGGCTGCTTTCGGCGGCATGCCTGCGGGAGGTCCGCTGGTCCCGCAGTTTCGGCGGCAATTTGGCGGCGGGTACGCCGAAGACGCGGGACCGGCGGACCTCCTGCAGGCATGCTGCCGAAGGCTGCCTCACTGCCGTCCTTGGGGCAGCAAAATACATAAAGCTGCCCCTGGTAATTTCCCCCCCCCCCCATTTCTCATACATCTCAAGTGTGCCTCAGTAATAGGGATGTCCTTTAGTTTGGACCAAATTATACCTCTGTACTGTGGAGTCTCTTTTATTACAGTAATTTATTGACATCAGAATGAAATGCTGATTCATGAAACTTGGGTAATGGAAGATATTCCTGTCTTGGTATTTTTCAGCAGGGTTTTTAATCACACATTTTAAAAATGAGGGTCATGCATTTTTGGCCCTTGGCACATTGACAAATATACTGAACAGTGGTATGTGGAGAGTATACTGGAATGTTTAACATTATGTAGATTACACTAGTATGAAATTCTGATTTTATATCTTATGCAGTATTCAATTCCATATCTTCATGCTGCTGCAGCCTATAACTAACAGCCTAAAAAGTAACCTACGCCTCAGCTATTGTATTCATGCCCTTAACTTCTGTCATTACTGTCAGTATCAGGGTAACTGCACTGGTAGTCTCCCTACGTAGTCTCTTGAGGGCACCCACTTAAGGTTTCTGGTTCCCAGCCGTCACTTTTCTTGGGTGGAGACCCGTGTCTCCTTCCCTCTCCCAACCAGGGTTTTAAGGCTGCACAGGTCCTTGCCTTACACTGTGATATCCCCAGCAAGCCAGTTTCCCTAAAGACCAGACTGTACTTTCCTTTCTCTCCAAGAGCTATGAACAGTGTATTGCCAGCAGTAACGAGTTACCGCACAGAACTTTTTAAGCAAGCACATTTATTCTTAAGATTAAAACATTACAAAGAAAACATTAAAAAACAATAAACAGAATTAAATAAAAACTAAAAATACTAGGAGTCGCCTGTCAATCTCGGGGGCCCTATAAGCTAAAGTCTTGCCAACCCTTCTGCAAGGCTTTCCTTGGACAGAAGGTCCTGTCCAGTTGCTGGAGCAGAAAGGCCATGTGTCAATTTAAACATAGCCTTTGTATGCCAAAAGCCCTTTGTCTACTGGTCTCTAGAAGATGCAGTTTGAACCAGTATATGCAAGACTCCCCAAGAGGTGATCTCTCTCTGGAGGTGTTTACAACCTAAGTGATGAACCTTAATCACATGCGCGCGCACACACACACACGCTCTTTTTTGATCCCTGGAGAAGTTGTGATTATCCTTCCCTTTGGAGTTGCGTATAATCCCTGGCTCAGTGTACATAAACTTAATACAATATTGTTCCCAAAGATAATGCATGGGATTGCAAGATCTGTCACAATTACATTTCTGGGTAATAGTCTTCAAAAGAAAGAGATGAAATTATTGTCTGAAGAGACAGGAAACAAGACTGCATATGTACAGCTGTTACATCACTCCCTCTGAAACCAAGGCAGAACATCCATTGACTTGAAGGGGAATAGGATTGGGCCCATACAGAGTGAAAAAACAAAACAGAATATGATTGGTTAGGCCCAGATCATTAGGTGCCTAAATACCTTTGAGGATCTGAGCCTTAAATCTAAGGCAATAAGCTTCTGAAGAGATGAAAGTACATTGAACATGAGCCAAATTCTGCTCTCATTTGGACCTAGCTAATTTGAAAATCTAGGTAGCTGCAGTAGTCTAAGGATTTAGGATGAGATTTTTAAAAGGTATTTAGGCACCCAAGGATGCTGATAGGCACATAAGCTGGAATCCACAAAGGGGCTTATGTATTGCAACACTCAGCATCATGACTCCTAACTTTCAGGCTCCTAGAAAAATCACAGGAACAACAGCACAATCCACAACGCCCGAGTTAGACACCTAGACTCCCTATACAATGAGTGGGGAGAGGTATGCGCCTTAGAATGCAATTCAGAAAAGCCATCATGTTAGGCATGGAGCTGCTGACAAGAGGGGTGTGTTCTAAGCCCTACCCCTTCTTGAAACTAGGCGCATATCTCTTCTTCACGATCCATGGATGGGAACCCACTATCCAAAGTCAGATTGTTCAGACACCTAAGTGGTTAGAGTATTTGCCTCAGATGTGGGAGAGCCAGATTCAATCCACCCATGCTAGAGGAGGAGAAAAGATTTGAATAGGGGTGTTTGTCCCCTCTAGAGTGCTCTGACCACTGGAGTTATAGGATGCTCTGCTGAGGGGCTCCCTCAGGCTCTGCTATCTAGGCTGTTCCACGGTGGATAAATAATGAAAGAGTGATTGCCCTATAATGTGACTTGCTTAAGTTCGCCCTTCTCATGATGAAATCCAAACTGTTTTTAGTCTCTTAACAAAGCTGTTCACCTCCTGGCTAATTACATTAAAATCAAAAGCTGTGAAACAAAATGTTACTGTATTCATTCTCCTGATAGCCATTTAGTCTCTAAAGAAAATAAAACTGCAGATGCCTTTACTCATTACTATACAAAAGCTTTGTAAGTTAGAATCCCCTATAGACCCTCTTGTCTTCTTCCAAATTCTTTGACACTTTCTTCCAAAAAACAAATGGACAAAAATCTTAGTTCATTATAGTATTTTCCTATCACAGAAGGAGATATAATACAGGCAATTAAGTCACTAAAATCCCAAAAGCGTGAAGTCCATATGGCTTCATTGCTGAATTTTACAAACAATAAGTAAGATTTTTGTTTACAAAATGCTTAGAATAACTTCCAGATTAGAATGCTGTTGTTCAAAAGCCAAACTAACCTAAAAGAAAGTTTTGCTGAAGATAGGTTCACTTTAATTCCCAAAACTGATCACACTCCCCTCTCTTTTAGTTTAATTTCTTTGACGAATTTTGATCCCAAAAATCCTGAGGCCTGCTGGTTTGGTGTGAGAGATCACTCACGCAGTGCCAGGCAACAGATTTCGGCTTGCAGGCAGCCATGGTAAGCCACAGTCTTTTCGCTTTTTTAACCTTCTTAACATGTGGGAATGGTTTCAAATAGTAGCGCCCTCATTTCCCATACCAAGCACCCGTTGGGTTGGCCATTTAAAATGGGTTTGCAATGTAAAAGGAGGGGCTGCGGTTTCCGGCTTAACATGCAGCACAAACCCAACTAACCCCCCTTCCCCCCACACCCAATTCTCGGGGATGATCACTTCACCCCTCCCCCCCACCGCGTGGCTAACAGTGGGGAACATTTCTGTTCAGCAGAGCAGGAACGGGCACCTCTGAATGTCCCCTTAATAAAATCGCCCCATTTCAACCAGGTGACCGTGAATGATATCACTCTCCTGAGGATAACAAAGAGTGATAAGGAATGGATGTTGTCTGCATGCCAGCAAACACCGGGACCATACGCTGCCATGCTTTGTTATGCAATGATTCCAGACTACGTGCTACTGGCCTGGCGTGGTAAAGTGTCCTACCATGGCGGACGGGATAAGGCAGCCCTCCCCAGAAACCTTTTGCAAAGGCTTTGGGAGTACATGAAGGAGAGCTTTCTGGAGATGTCCCTGGAGGATTTCCGCTCCATCCCCATACATGTTAATAGACTTTTCCAGTAGCTGTACTGGCCGCGATTGCCAGGGCAAATTAATCATTAATCATTAAACATGCTTGCTTTTAAACCATGTGTAATATTTACAAAGGTACACTCACCAGAGGTCCCCTGTGTGCCCTCAGGGTCTGGGAGCACACCTTGGGTGAGTTCGGGGGTTACTGGTTCCAGGTCCAGGGTGATAAACATATCCTGGCTGTTGGGGAAACCGGTTTCTCCGCTTCCTTGCTGCTGTGAGCTATCTACATTATCTTCATCCTCATCTTCCTCATACCCCGAACCCGCTTCCCTGTGTGTTTCTCCATTGAAGGAGTCAAAGCACACGGTTGGGGTAGTGGTGGCTGCACCCCCTAGCATGGCATGCAGCTCCGCGTAGAAGCGGCATGTTTGCGGCTCTGCCCCGGACCTTCCATTTGCCTCTCTGGCTTTGTGGTAGGCTTGCCTTAGCTCCTTAATTTTCACGTGGTACTGCTGTGCGGCCTCTGTCCTTCATGGCCTTGGAGACCTTTTCTAATATTTTGCCATTTCGTTTACTGCTACGGAGTTCAGCTAGCACTGATTCATCTACCCATATGGCGAGCAGATCCCGTACCTCCCGTTTGGTCCATAATGGAGCTCTTTTGCGATCCTGGGACTCCATCACGGTTACCTGTGCTGATGAGCTCTGCGTGGTCACCTGTGCTCTCCACGCTGGGCAAACAGGAAATGAAATTCAAACGTTCGTGGGGCTTTTCCTGTCTACCTGGTCAGTGCATCTGAGTTGAGAGTGCTGTCCAGAGCGGTCACAATGAAGCACTGTGGGATAGCTCCCGGAGGCCAATAACGTTGAATTCCGTTCACACTACCCCAATTCTGACCCGCTAAGGCCGATTTTATCGCTAATCCCCTCATCGGAGGTGGAGTAAAGAAACCGGTTTAAAGGGCCCTTTAAGTCGAAAAAAGGGACTTAGCCGTGTGAACGTGTCCAGGCTTAATTTGATTTAACGCTGCTAAATTTGACCTAAACTCGTAGTGTAGACCAGGCCTGACTCTGGCCAACTATATTGGCTGGTGCATAATGAGTAGAGGACAGAGCAAATGCCATTTTTATCCTCCTCTTTTCATCTTCCTTTTAGGCCCCTTTTTTAGAGTTACTAGACAGGAGCAGTGACTCCATTGCTCAGTGGGTTCTGGCCAAGACAGGCACAAGACATGGGAAAGCTCTTTGTGTGGGTCTAACCATTCTATTTTTGCAAGGGCTGGCCCTTATATTTAAACATAAGTGATTAACCTTAATCGCCCCCTGCCCCCCACACACACACTCTTTGTTGATCCCTGGAGAAGTTGTGATTATCCTTCCCATTGGAGTTGCGTATAATCCCTGGCTCAGAGTACATACATTTAATACAAAATGGTTCCCAAAGATAATGCATGGGATTGCAAGATCTGTCACAATTACATTTCTGGGTAATAGTCTTCAAAAGAAAGAGATGAAATTATTGTCTGAAGAGACAGGAAACAAGACTGCATATGTACAGCTGTTACATCACTCCCTCTGAAACCACGGCAGAACATCCATTGACTTGAAGGGGAATAGGATTGGGCCCATACAGAGCCATTTATTGTGCCATAAAAGCACACCCTCCCTTGGGCCTCTTCATCAAAGTACATTTGATTGGGTGGAATGAAACCTCTTTTTCCATATGTGGATACAACTAACCTCTCTTGTATACATATATTCATTGTAAGTAGTGCCCTAGGTTTTTTTGGCTTGTTTGTTTTCCCCCTTTCAGAAGCTTTAAAAAGCCATTCATATTACAGATAATACAAAATCAGAAGTGCAGATGGAAATAAAAGATGTTAGTCAAATTCACACAAATTATGTTCTTTTCATGGGTGTAAATCCAAGTTAGGATTCACTGGCACAGAACATGCAAAATAATTTCAGAGGTGCTGATCACCTTTGGGATCGTAACCATTTGACATAACTCTGGTACACATCTACTCAAGTTACAGCCTCCCTTTTTCTAGCATTTAGATGACTAAGGGTACGTCTACAGTACGAAATTATTTCAAAATTATTCTATTCGAATTTTCAGAACCGATTTTATACATTCGGTCTTGTGTATCCACACTAAAGCGCGTCAATTTGGCGGAGTGCATCCACAGTACCGAGGCTAGCATCGAATGTTGGAGTGGTGCACTGTGGGTAGCTATCCCACAGTTCCCGCAGTCCCCGCCACCCATTGGAATTCTGGTGGCTCACAAGGGACATTTCACCGCGTGGCTCCAATCAGGCTCTCACTCACCAGAAGTGACTTCTCTAGGGTCATGGTCCAGGAGCCCGCCTTGGGAGTGGGGGGAGGCTATTGGCGCCAGCGTTAAGAATAGTTCCTGGCTAGTGGGGAAAACGGATTCCCCACTTGCCGTCTGTACACTGTCCTCCTCCTCCTCCTCCTCCTCTTTGTCCTCCAATAACTCATCCTCCTCGCTCCGTGCAACTCCCCCCTTGCAGGTGTCCACGGACAATGGTGGGGTAGTGGTGGCGTCACCCCCTATAATTGCATGCAATTCACGGTAGAAGCGGCATGTATGGGGCTGTGACCCAGAGTGCCCATTCGCCTCCCTGGCTTTTTGGTATGCTTGCGTGAGCTCCTTGATTTTTGTACAACACTGCTCTGTGTCCCTGGAGTAGCCTCTTTCTGTCATGGCCCTGGAGACTTTAGCATGTGTATTTGCATTTCTTTTTTTGGAACGTAGTTCTGCCATTAACAGATTCATCTCCCTGACATGCGATGAGATCCAGTACCTCCCGTTCGGACCATGCTGGAGCTCGTCTACGAATCCGGGACTGCGTGGTCTCTTGTGATGGTGGACTCTGTATGGTCGCCCGTGATGGTGGGCTGTGCTGATGGTCACCTGTGCTGATGATGACCAAACAGGAAATGAAATTCAAAAGTTCCCAGGGCTTTTACTGCCTACCTGGCTAGTGCATTGGAGTTGAGAGTGTTGTCCAGAGCGGTCACAAGGGAGCATTCTGGGATAGCTCCCGGAGGCCAATAACGTCAAATTGCGTCCACAGTACCTGTAACCCAGAACTGCAATCTCGATTTTAGCGCTGCTCCACTTGCCGAGGTGGAGTACAGAAATCGGATTAAAGAGCCCTTTAAATCGAAAAAAACGCTTTGGTCGTGTGGATGGAATCAGTTTTATTTCGAATTAACTCGGCTAATTCCGAAATAACCGCATACTGTAGACCAGTCCTAAGTGGAGTCAAGTACCTTGAGTGACATTCACCTCAGAGCAGAGGTACTGTATTTCAGCCCCACCATAAACATTAAAAAGGGGCCATGTACGGGGTGAGTGTCATCATTTTTGCACAACTAATGAAGTCCAAATTAGTGCAATTTAGACTACTTTGCTGCTTTCCCTTATTTTTGGGCTGGTTGACGCATCTATTAAATTTACCCCATTGATAAATGTTTATTTTTTTAACACTAACACTCCCACTTCCATTGACCATCTCTTTGATCTGACAGAAACATTACCTCATGACTAAGTTAACGAGGACAAATGTGAAATACTTTTCCTATTAACTTTCCATAACTGCCCTTTATTATGTACTTAATTTCCCTTTAAACAGATCTCTGTGGGTATTAAGTATCTGGATGCTAAGAATCTTTCAAATCTCAAAGCAACTCTTCAAAAAAAAGCAGATTCAATTAATGCTAAGGTCAAATAAAGTATTTCTCATTGATCCCTCCTTAATCTGGCCTGGTTAGAACAAGAGAAGAATCCATGATGATAAATATTGTCCCTCAGACCGTCTTTATAATATGAGCAAAATTTAGGCCCCATTTCCTCACAATTAACATTCAACTATTGCAGCAAAAGTAGGGCTATTGTGAACCAGTATCCTGGCTTTTAATAACACCCCTGTTCAGATTATTCCTAACAGACATGGGGAGCCAGATAAAGGAGCATACTTGTCAAAATGCCCTGACTGACTCCCTGATATTTAATTCCAGACTGGATTAGCTCATCTGACTGGCAGTATGCACCTACAGGGTTTGTTTCTGCAGGGTTTGTTTCTGCAGGTTTTAGGGAAGTCAACAACTGCTTCTCTTCCTACCTAGCCATTTCCTGCTAGAATGAGGACTGAATTTTTCAGCATGATAACAATACTTTTTCCTCCCAATTTCTTCAGACAAGCTAAAAGCAGCTTTAAATGTTGGTATCTTCCAATTATAGGGGAACTTAGCTAGTTCACACAAGAAATTAAGAGACCTGTTGGATATTACTGAAATTTGCAAATTAACAAGTAAAGAATTGCAGTAAAATGCAAGAATGTCAAACAATATGTTTTATTCATCTATTTTAACACTTGTCATTTTAACTTTAATACTTTTAGATTGCTTCCTAACATAATAGGAAATGTATTTTATAAACATAGTTAAGTGATGGCTCTGAACCAAAAGCCTGAATCTGAGTCCTCCCAAACTTGGTGGGAATGTTTGAAATCCAAACCCAGATGTGGATTCAAATTTTGCTAATGGCGGAATCAAAAACTTGGATCTGACTTTTGGGCTTGAACACATCTCTAACAATAATGAAGCATTATTAAGATGGGACCGGCTACAACTCTCTGCGATTAAAACTTTGCTAGGAAGCGGGGAGGGGAAGCCAATTTGTGTGTGTGTGAATCATCAAGCGAGTGGAATAATGAAGTAATTAAACCTGTTGCATTTATAGAAGAGTGAAGTCTCCTAACATTTCTCACTGTCATCTATCATTTAGTCCCATTAAGGAGTTAAGCAGTTTGATTATAATGTGATCGAACTAGTTTCTTTGGTCTTGTTATGGAAAGAAAATTGACTTCACCCTCTTTTCCTTCCCATCCCTCCATAATCTTCCCCTCTCATATGTACTCACAGAGAGACCCAACTCCTCAGCTGGAGTCAGTCAACTGGGTTCTACTGAAGTCTCTGGAGCTATGCTGATTTACACCAGCTGGTGCTCTGGCTTTGAATATTAAGACTTTTATGAAATCAGAGGCTGTTACTGTGTGCCCCCCCACCCCCCCCGTCATTAAATGCACTTCTGAGACTTGACAAAGATCCCTTTGTTTGGAATGTTTGGCTAAAGCAAGGTGTGAGTATGTTCCCTCCAGCCCCGGAAACCCCAGCTGATAAGCCCTCCTGGTGATTAAACAGCACCCACACACATACCACTAGGTGCCTTCACCAAGGGTTTTTATTATTATTTCTTGCCTTATACCTCAGGTACAATGCAATCTAGTAACAGATAAAAGGGTCCCTGTTCCCTGGCTCAGCCTTTTATATTGCTTGCTTTCCTGTCCACACTATCCAGCTGGTGAGCTAATTACCTCATTAGCTCATCAGACTCCCTGAAGGTGCAAGTGATCCACACTAACCTTCCAAACCAATCAGACTACCTAATTCCCTCGGATTCTAATTAACCCAATACTCTGCATGTTTTAAGTGACCAGGGTGCCGGTTCCCAAAAGAGCCTGTATAGCCGCTAACAGTACACTGTCACACAAGCTATCCATTTTAATTGCTATCTGGATCACTTGTTGAAGCTATTCCACTGTGGATAAATAATGAAAGGGTGATTGGCGCAAAGGTACTGGACTGGAGATCTCCAACACATTCCAGGGGATGTCCTAACCACCGAACTACAGCATCTCAGTCTTGTCGCATCACTATTTAGTTATCCACAGAGAAACAGCTTCAACAGGAGAGACTGAGGGAACCCTATGTCAGATTAGCCTGCAGCTCAGTGCTTCTGAGATGGATGAGACAATTGTGCAAGTGTTTTATCTCCCTCAGGCAGGGGGGAATTGGGCCTGGGTCTCCCACATCCCAGGTAAATGCTCTAGCCACTAGGCTAAAAATTATAAAATGGGCACCACCATCTAATCCTCCTCTGGCTGGATTTTGAATGGGACAGAATCCACTAGGCAGGCTGTGAGCACATCTGCCACACGTGACATAGACAGCTAAAAACCTGTCTTCTTCCAGTTCGTGTATAGCTCTTGAGTAAGACAGGAGCTAGGCATCTGGATGCATAGAGGGAGGCAGCAATGCACATGCCCAGAAACAGAAACCTAGGCAACTTTTACCCTGAAAACTTAGACACTGAGTGAGTTATCACTCACAGGGTTCAGCAGGATTTCTGTGGCTCACAGTGGAGCCAAAACTTGGATCTGAGGCATATAAACTCAAGACTTAGGCACCTAAGACTGGGGCTTAGGTGCTTAAGTAGCTTTATGGATCTGGGTCCTAGAACTTAAAGACATCTTTCACAGATTCTGATTATTTTGGTAAGTCAAAAGATTGCCTGATTTACAAAAAGGGCACATTTCTGAATTTAAAAAAAATTCACAAAAAGACATTTAACTATGATGCCTTCATGACATCTTATCTTCTTGAAGGTTGAACTATCATCTGATTATTTATGGCAAGGGATTCTAGTTTTGACAAAAAGATAAAACACATTGATCATACATTTTCATGAACTTTTTTTTTTTAAGTTTAAAATAAGCCCCAGGGGAGAAAACAGAAATTGTCAAGTTTCCTTTAAAGGGAATGTCAATTGCATTTATCGTATACAGTGTTCTGGGGTTGTCAGGGAGGGGTAGTACCTCTGATGGGGGAGCAGTCGTACTCCTAGGAGTAGCTCATCCACTTTGGTCCCCACTTGACACCCAGCTCTCACCTGTGGCTCCAAGTAGCTGTCAGCATGCGACAGCGGCCACACCCCGGAGACCGTCTCGACTGGCGGGCTAAACCAGGTGAGGGTAGCCGATGAGTATGAGACTCTCGGTGAGTTAGGGCCTGTCTACCCATTGCATGCGAAGGCTGGATCCGGCTGACTGAGGCAACCTGGTTCAATGGTCAGGAAGGCGGTGACAGCAAGCATTGTGGAACTCTTAAGAGCACGACAAGACACATAGGCGTCCTGGTCATCCACTGCGCCCTGTCCTATCTCCAGCCGTCTCGACTTCTGTCCTGCCACTGGATACAGATAGGAACCGGGACGAGAGAGTGAGGCTGACGTTGCGCAACTCTCCCTCACTTTAATCCAATTCACGCGCAAGTCTCGACATCATATCATATCATATCATATCAAGTCCTGTGGCGATGGGCGAGCGAAGAAGCAGCAGGTGTGGATACATTAGGAGCTGTAGCCGTGGACCTGCACATAGGCGGCTCAGGCATAATGGTCGTTCCTCACTGACCGAAGCAGCAGTGGAGCTCGGCATCTTCTTGAGCGACTGAGCAGCCCTATTCAGGATTGCACTGCTCACCTCCGTAGAACGAGGAGGGGCTAGAAAAGGTGCCCTAAACATTGCCTGCTTCACCTTACCCTGGCCAGCATACCGCGGCTGGCGGGGATCCCACAAAAGCGGTCGAACAAAAACAAAAACAAAACTTAGAGTGACACCGATCACTATTGGCACATGGAATGTACGCACGTTACTGGACAACATCACGGCAGACAGACCGGAGAGAAGAACTTGTCACTAGAGAGCTCGCACGCTACAACGTTGACATTGCAGCCCTTAGCGAAACTCGCCTTGCTAATGAAGGACAGCTGTCAGAGTCAGGCGGTGGCTATACATTCTTCTGGAGTGGCCGCAGCAGTGATGAGCGTCGCGAATCTGGAGTTGGCTTCGCCATCCAGAATCATCTTGTTCGGAAACTTGCCAGTTCCCCCAAGGGTATGAATGACCGGCTCATGACAATGCAGCTTCCGCTTCAAAAAGGAAAACAAGCTACTTTGATCAGCGCATATGCTCCTACAATGACCAACCCAGAGGATGTGAAGGATAAATTCTACGAAGAACTAGATACTCTGCTATCGTCAGTGCACCGCACAGACAAGCTGATTCTGCTTGGCGATTTTAACGCAAGAGTCGGATGCGATGCCGCAGCCTGGGAAGGAATCATTGGGAAAAATGGAGTGGGAAAGTGTAACAGCAATGGCCTGTTACTGCTGAAAACTTGTGCAGCACATGACCTTCTGATCAGCAATACGGTTTTCCGCCTTCCTACCCGTAACAGGACTTCGTGGATGCATCCCCGTTCCAAGCACTGGCATTTGATCGATTATGTCATCATCAGGAGAAGGGACAGACAAGATGTCAGGGTTACAAAAGCTATGTGTGGTGCTGACTGTTGGACGGATCATAGGCTCATAGTATCCAAAATGAAGCTCCGTATCATGCCAAAGAGATGACCACAAGGCTGTAAGGCTCTCAAAAGGATCAACGTGTCGAAGCTGAAGAACAGCCGCATCACTGAAAATCTAGTGAAAGACCTAGAGAATGAGCTTGCTGATCTTTGTATTGAGGATGACGCTGAGAAAGACTGGGAGCGATTCCGTAACACTGTCCATACAGCTGCATCGAAGGTATTGGGGCCCTCCACATGCAGGCGGCAAGACTGGTTTGATGAAAATGATGCAGAAATCCAGGCCTTACTTGCTGAGAAGCACCGCCTGCATCGTGCATATCAAAACGATCCATCCTCAGCGGCAAAGAAGACCGCCTTTATCAACGCTCGCAGAACAGTACAGAACCGACTGCGCAAAATGCGGGACTTGTGGCTGAGCGCCAAAGCAGATGAAATACAGGCATATGCGGACAGGAACGACTATAAGCAGTTTTATGAAGCCCTCAACACACTATGGTCCACAGTCTTCTGGGAGCTTTCCCCTCCTGAACTCTGATGGTACTGTGCTCCTTACAGAGAAGACGCAGATTCTCCAGAGATGGGCTGAACACTTTGAAGCAATTCTCAATCGCCCCTCAGTCATCAATGATGAGGCCATTGACAAGATGCCCCAGGTTGCAGTCAATGACTCCATGGATGCTTCACCAGAAGAGGACGAAGTGAAGAAAGCTATCAATCAGCTGTCAAGTGGCAAAGCCCCAGGGTCAGATGCCATACCAGCAGAGGTGTACAAAGTCAGTGGACCCGTGCTGCTACGGAAACTCACTGAGCTGTTTCAGACCTTCTGGAAGCAGGGAACCATTCCACAAGAATTTAGAGACGCGTCCATCTTGCACCTCTATAAGAGGAAGGGCAATCGCCAGGTATGCGACAATCACCGTGGAATCTCGCTGCTTTCTACAGCGGGGAAAGTTCTTGCACTGGTTCTGTTGAACCAACTGATCACTCACCTGGAGAAGGGCTTACTGCCAGAATCACAGTGTGGCTTCCGCAAGGGACGTGGGACTATTGACATGATCTTCGCTGTGCGTCAGCTACAGGAGAAATGTCAAGAGCAGAATCGTGAACTCTACACAACTTTTGTGGACCTCACGAAAGCATTTGACTCTTTCAGTCGCCAGGGCCTGTGGAGGATCATGTCGAAATTTGGCTGTCCAGACAGATTTATACGAATGGTACATCAATTTCATCACGGTATGATGGCTCGTGTCCTGGATGACAGTGAAACATCTGAGGCCTTCCCAGTCACCAACGGCGTCAAGCAAGGGTGTGTTTTAGCACCCACTTTGTTCAGCATGATATTCTCTGCCACTCTGACTGATGCCTTTCAACACTGCACTGAAGGAGTAGGCCTGAAGTATAGAACTGACAGGAAACTATTCAATCTGATGCAACTGCGTGCCATCACCAAGGTGAAGGAAACTGTACTTTGAGACTTTCTCTTTGCCGATGATTGTGCTCTGAATGCTAGTACAGAGCCAGAAATGCAAGCCAGCATGGACAAGTTTTCAACTGCATGCAACAACTTCGGTCTCACCATTAACATCAAGAAGACTGAGGTCATGCACCAGCCAGCTCCCCACGCTCCGTACTCAGAACTGTCCATCACTGTAAATGGACAGAGACTTCAGACAGTGGACCACTTCACGTACCTGGGCAGTACCCTTTCCCGAGCAGTCTCAATCGATGATTAAGTAAACTGCAGAATTGCTAAAGCCAGCTCTGCATTTGGCCGATTGCGCTCCAACGTTTGGGAATGTCGAGGGATCAGCCTACCAACGAAGCTGAAGGTCTACCGAGCAGTGGTGCTTCCAACTCTGCTGTACGCCTGCGAGATGTGGACTGTCTATTGGAGTCATGCACAAAGGCTCAATCACTTCCACATTTCCTGTCTGCGAAAGCTTCTAAAAATCAGATGGCAGGACAAAGTGCCCGATACTGATGTCCTTACTAGAGCCAGTCTGCCGTCAGTTCACACATTGCTGATGAGAGCCCAGACCAGGTGGGCCGGACATGTCGTGAGAATGTCAGACGAACGCATTCCTAAACAGCTCTTCTACGGAGAACTCACTCAGGGAAAGCGCTCCCATGGAGGACAAAAGAAGCGGTTCAAGGACACGCTGAAGACCTCTTTGAAGTCCTTCGAGATCAACACCGCCACATGGGAAACCTTCGCACTGAACCGTCCAGCATGGCGCAGCCTCATTCACACAGGCAGTAATACCTCTGAGGCGAGGTGTATTGCTGAGGCTGAAAAAAAGCGTGAGCTGCGCAAGTCCAGAGCTGCTCGTACATCATCGACAGTGCCATTACATGTCTGCCCGACGTGTGACAGGATGTTCCACGCCCGAATCGGACTGATCAGTCATCTTCGGACGCACAGAGCCCGGTCATTGAAAGAATGAGTTGTTGAGGTCTTCATTGATAACGATGGACAAACATCATCATCATGCAGTGTTCTAGAAAATTACAGCCTCTATCACTTTTTGTTCATGCTCTCCACAGTTCATTCCTTAGTGACACATAGCGGTAGGGTTGTGTGAGGTTTATTTTCATAGGCTGCTGTACACCCTGTGGGAACACAGGTTGCAAACAATTAGTGTGACTGTTTAAAAGAGCATTTATAAATCATACGTGTTTATGTTAGTGCTAATGAAATAACTGATTTCTGCCCAAAATTATGCAGTCAAATTCAAATAAACAGATATAAACTGAATATATTTGGAAGATACCAGGCGATGAAGTAGGTAAAAATAAACATTAAAAATAGAAACCAAAACCTAGACTCGTACTAGGTCAGTGAGAGCTGTGGGAGTTCAAGCACTGTTAAAAAAGTTTGAAAGTTTGGCCCGAGCGTATGCTATCTTTTATGTTTGTACAACACTAATAAAACCGGTTGTCAGCAAATAAAAATATATACAGCTTAAAGTTTGTATCTGCAGCCTTCTTTTCCATGAGCAACTCCCATTGGCTTCAAAAGGAGTAAAAGATCAGGCCCCGTCTCAGTGAAAATATATTGGTTGGGGAAAATGTATTGTTTTAAGCAATGTATTGTTGTAAAAAAAATGTGTATAAGATTCTTTGTTTAAAGTATGGAATAATAGTCTGAGTGCTCTGTGTATTCACTTTCAGCAGTGTAGTATCTTCAATTAATATGCAAAACATTAAACCACTTAAAAAAAAAATCCATTACTTCTAGAGTACTCAACTCCACAGAGTGCCCCCGCACAAACAGTATGTGATAAATTTCCAAAGTGGTGCTTAGGAATTACTGCACATACACATGCCAGCAGGCTCGGAGGTGGCACCAAGCATTCTGTCTGTCATGTGTCTGGCTGCCTGGTTCTTGTTCACATGCTCAGAGTCTAACTGATCACCATATGTGGGGTTGGGAAGGACTTTTCCCCCTACGTCAGATGACCTTGCGGTTTTTCCACCTTCCTTTGACGTGTGTGGGTGTGATTCCCATGCCAGGATTATCTGGTTATATCTCATTTAATTAATTCCCTGCCATTGCAGGGGCTTTGGGCATTAGTGCACCTCAGTTTCTCTTATTCTCTGCCTGTGACACATAGTAGTCCAGCATAGTCTCTTGTGGGCTGTAATACTTTGGTCTAATTTTGGTTATTGAGTTTAGTGTGTGAGTGCTGGGAGGTGTTGGTGGCATGTGATATAAAGGAGGTCAGACTATATGATCTGATGGTCCCTGCTGGCCTTAACTTCTATGACACTAAATCCTTGCGTGTTACAATGGGATTTGCTCATGCATTTTTCTGAGAATTATTTTGAAAACATACTCCAGTAAGCTGGTGTTTGTGTGACTTTAGGACACATGCCATGTATCCTGCCACCTCACGGAGAACAGTCAATTTTTCCTAAATGTTTATCCTGCAGCAGACTGGAGGAAGTGATGGTCATTGGGAGAAAGGATGCGGTTTAAGAGAGAATTTGTTGTTTATAAAAATGAGCCAGAAGAAAATGGGCCTCAGTAACAAATAAGAACACAAAGCAATCCATTTGTGAATGAAATTGTAATCATAGACTGGCTTGTGTATGCATATTTGTTTCAGTGGCTCAGTGTTACTGCTGCAGCAGCAATGTGAACTGATCGAAGTGCATAAAGTTACTCATGTGGATCAGAGTGTGGTGAAGGTTTAATTTCTGGCTCTGCCACTTACCTGCTGTGTAATGCTGAGCAAGTCATTTTCTCTGCATATGCCTCAATTTTCATCTCTGTAAAATGACAATAATTATTATTATCCTTAGAACTCTGTAGATGAAAAAATGCTCTACCAGTATTATTACATTAAATATCTGCCACAACCCATTTTTCTAACATTAACTTCCATACTGTGTAGCCATCTCAATGACAATATCATACTGTCACAGGGTAGCTGGTCTCTGTGGATAGACTGAGCCCAGCTCTCCTGGGCTGGATCAGGAGAACCTAATCCAGCTAAGTATAGAGGGTTGGGCTACACCTGGGTCTATAAAGGGCTGCTAGTAGGCAGGTGGGGAGGAAGGACTGAGACAGGCTAAGGCCATATTTAGGTCAGTAGAGCCATACTGGAGTAGAGCTAATTCCTGTGGTGGGTCCCTGGAGCAAGGGGAGCCAGGGGCTCAGAGAAGCACCCCATGGGTGTGGCTCCAACAGTGGAGCAGAGCTGGAGGAGATAAGGAAGCTGCCAGGAGCTGGAGAGCCACAGATACTGGGGAGGGGTGGCTCTGAAGCTTGGGGAGGGGGGGCAGGTATTGATTTAAGATTGCCTTCTGTTTGTTGGTTAACCTTTGTTATAAGAGAATAAACCTCCTGGACTGGGACTGGAACTTGGCATGGCAGGGCATGCTTGGAGACTGGGTGCAGTGGTGCCTCCCACTCTGATGACACACCAAACACTTTTATGTTCATGTATACTTACAAAAAATAAACAGCTTGAAAATATTTCAATAATAATGGGAATTGTTTTATAATAATACCTCTATAATAGAAATGGACCTATATCATAAGTATAGGAGATCTATATAAACATACATTCATCTTTTACCATAAATGCATTTCGCCTGGGCCAAATTCTAATAGCTGCTGAATTCAATGGAAATTACAGATCAGCAGCACTCACTGCAATAACCCTAATGTACAAATAATAATTCTCTGCCCTTACACTATATAGCTGCATTCATCCCAGAATCTTAGAGATTTACAGTTATCAACGCTAATAACAGCACTCTGAGTGCTAGTGCCAGGAACAGAACCCAGAGTCTTGACTCCTAGTCCTAGGCTCTAACCACTAGACCCAAGATTCCCTTTTCTTAATAAGTTTTGAACATAGAATGAAGAAGAAAAGAAAATTATAATAGAGTTTAAAGTAGAATAGTTCTACAAATAATAGGAAGCAATGAATGATGAAAATTCTTGCTTACTCTTACATATTTTGTTTCTTTCCCCATATAGAATTTTCACAAGTAGGAAGCAGAATCAGTTTTACTGTGGGCATAATTCTACAAGTCGCAGTCCTAGCAAATGCACCAGCCTTCTTCACTTGGAGTTGTTGGCTGTGCAGCGGGTAGCTGCTAACACATAGGTCTTTTCCCCAGAAGAGGAAACAGTTGATTTACCTGTCTCCAGGAATTATCAACTAATCACGTGGATTTTTTTTTTTTTTAACAGTCGTCTGGTGATTCTCTTTTCTTATCTAATTCCCATGTAGGTTTTAAAGCTGGAAAATTACCTATCTCCAGAGCTAGCAGCTAATTGGAAGGGATTTTTTTAACATTCATCGGGTAATTCTCTTCCGTCAGCAAATTCCCACATGAGCTTTAAAGTTGGAAAATTCTCTAGAATGTTATATAGATGGATGGGCTCAGTGTAGAAAAAACAAGGGCACATTTAAATACCTACCAGTATGTGGGGGGGAAAGGAAAAAAAAAGACTTTTTACTTCCATTTTATAAGTGATTGTTTTAGAAGGTCGACACATAAATCTGTGCTACCTTTTTACTACTGTTCCTGAGGCCTTTGGGAAGGTGGTGCTGGCAGCAACGATGAATATTAAAGATGTCCATTCTTCTCTTCAGTCTCATGCATAGTGAGGGGAGAATAGACTCCTTAGGAAATATCCATGAAATGACAACATAGTCTGCAATGTGCTGCATCTCTATTTTATTCCATTGGCATAGCAGATAAAACTCCTTAAATGTGTCCTTCACCTACAAACAGCCTCGTGAGAGATGGGTATGAATTGGAACACAGGAACCAAATCACTCTGAACTTTGAGGGATCCCAAATCACGATGATAAGTTAGTAGATTTGCCCTGTCTCTAACCATTAGTTCTTTATTTTACAAATTGTTTGACTTTTTTACAAAAGGACCTTCATTTAAATAAAATACAACACGTCTGCAGATCTGTAATGGTGAAACTCTGTGGAGATCTTGGGTGAGATTTGCAAAAGCAATCAGCGTTAGTTTAGTGCTAATCCCATAGAAGTCAATGGTAAAACTCCTGAGTACTCTTGAAAATGTCATTCTATACTTACTCTAATTTTACATGGCTACATACAGACAGGCACTGGGGGACAGTGTAAACAGGGGAAAAATCCCTTAAAAATCAAAAAAGTTTATATTTACTTACTAGAGCTATATTTGGCCCACTGTTCCTCCACTAAATCACACACATGCAGAATTTACAAATGGAGAAGTCCTGTTACTATATGTCATCCAGTCCTGGAATAGAATTTAGAGCCTTAAGTCATCTACATTACAAACTGTGGTCAATATATGTTACATTGGCATGTAGCCACCAAAATTTGTATATTGCTTGAGTGTGTGCTTGCGTCAATGCTGCATGTACTTACCAGAAGTGCTTGTGCTGATGTAAAATGCAGTGCACCATGGTTAGATATCTGTGTGCCATGTGCCACCATCAGACACAATGCCTCTTGGGAAACTATCACTATGTGTTGTGGGATAGAAATGACTCACCCAGGGATCTTTGAGAGTTAGGGTCAAGCATGGAACTTTCTCCATTCCATAATGCCATCCATATCCCATAATTTTTGTGCCTTTTTAAAAAAAATCCCACAAACCCATATAGCCCTTTTTGGTGGTGACCTCTAACAAAAACGTGGAGCCCACAGAGCTCTGCACTATTCTCATGAATGTTGCAAATACATCTCCTTTATTTGCAGACCCACAGGAAGTAACACAACAACGGGAGACATGATGATTTCTTCAAGGACAGTTTCCTGTAGGGCATAGCAAAAAACATATTCATGGTGGTTGGTGGTGGTTGTGGAACAACTGTAGATGATGGAGTGCTACTTCTGGTGCAAGTGCTCGGGGAACCAACTAGAGACCATGCTCCTCTTGACGTGCTGCTCAGAAACAGGGAAGAATTGGTTTGGAAAATAAAAGTGGGTGGCAACCTGGGCAGCAGTGACCATGAGATGGTCGAGTTCAGGATCATGAGAAAAGGAAGAAAGGTGAGCAGCAGAATACGGACCCTGGACTTCAGAAAAGCAGACTTTGACTCCCTCAGGGAACTGATGGGCAGGATCCCCTGGCAGGCTAATATGAGGGGGAAAGGAGTCCAAGAGAGCTGGCTGTATTTTAAAGAAGCCTTATTGAGGGCACAGGAACATACCATCCAATGTGTAGAAAGAATAGCAAATATGGCAGGCGACCAGCTTTTCTTAACAGAGAAATCTTCGGTGAGATTAAACACAAAAAGGAAGCTCACAAGAAGTGGAAACTTGGACAGATGACTAGGGAGGAGTATAAAAATATTGCTCGAGCATGCAGGGTGTAATCAGGAAGGCCAAAGCACAACTGGAGTCCAAGGGCAAGTCATGCCTGACCAACCTGATTGCCTTCTACGACGAGATAACTGGATCTGTGGATATGGGGAAAGTGGTCGACGTGATATACCTTGACTTTAGCAAAGCTTTTGATACGGTCTCCCACAGTATTCTTGCCAGCAAGTGAAAGGAGTATGGATTGGATGAATGGACTATAAGGTGGATAGAAAGCTGGCTAGATCGTCAGGCTCAACGGGTAGCAATCAATGGCTCGATGTCTAGTTGGCAGCCGGTATGAAGCGGAGTGCCCTAGGGGTTGGTCCTGGGGCCAGTTTTGTTCAACGTCTTCATTAATGATCTGGATGATGGGATGGACTGCACCCTCAGCAAGTTCACGGATGAGACTAAGCTGGGGGAAGAGGTAGATATGCTAGAGGGTAGGGATAGGGTCCAGAGTGACCTAGACAAATTGGAGGATTGGGCCAAAACAAATCTGATGAGGTTCAACAAGGACAAGTGCAGAGTCCTGCACTTAGGACAGAAGAATCCGATGCACTGCTACAGGCTGGGGACCGATTGGCCAAGCGGCAGTTCTGCAGAAAAGGGCCTGGGGATTACAGAGGACGAGAAGTTGGATATGAGTCAACAGTGTGCCCTTGTTGCCAAGAAAGCTAATGGCATATTGGGCTGCATTAATAGGAGCATTGAAAGCAGATCGAGGGAAGAGATTATTCCCCTCTGTTCGGCACTGGTGAGGCCACATCTGGAGTATTGCGTCCAGTTTTGGGGCCCCCACTACAGAAAGGATGTGGACAAATTGGAGAGAGTCCAGCGGAGGGCAACAAAAATGTATAGGGGGCTGAGGCACATGACTTATGAGAAGAGGCTGAGGGAACTGGGATGATTTAGTCTTCAGAAGAGAAGAGTGAGGGGGGGTTTGATAGCAGCCTTCAACTACCTGAAGGGGGGTTCCAAAGAGGATGGAGCTAGGCTGCTTTCAGTGATGGCAGATGACAGAACAAGGAGCAATGGTCTCAAGTTGCAGTGGGGGAGGTTTAGGCTGGATATTTGGAAAAACTATTTCACTAGGAGGGTGGTGAAGCACTGGAATGTGTTACCTAGGGAGGTGGTGGAATCTCCATCCTTAGAGGTTTTTAAAACCTGGCTTGACAAAGCCTTGGCTGGGATGATTTAGTTGGGGTTGGTCCTGCTTTGAGCAGGGGGTTGGACTAGATGACCTCCTGAGGTCTCTTCCAACCCTAATCTTCTATGATTCTGGGCCTGGGCATGAGCACTGACTGGTGGGATCATATCGTAATACAGGTTTGGGACGATAAGCTGTAGAACTCGAATGCGAAAGGCCACATTCCC
This sequence comes from Emys orbicularis, assembly GCF_028017835.1. Lineage (NCBI taxonomy): Eukaryota > Metazoa > Chordata > Testudines > Emydidae > Emys > Emys orbicularis. Next base: position 170,605,853 of record NC_088683.1, read on the forward strand.
AAATCTTTGTACTGAGTTTGCCCCAGCCCTTCAGCACAGGCACCAGGATGAGAGCTACATTGACAGTGGAGAAGTGAGTGGCAATCACATTCTGGAATCTTGCAATGCCGGATTGCTAACAATCAGTGGGAAATTATTTTGGATTTGAAAATCCACAGTGGGGGTCATAGTCATGCAAATGTGCAGGCCATTAGTCATCTTATGCTTGCAGGACTGTGACTCTCAGTGATGTGCAGGACATAGTGGATGGCTATGCAGCAGTGGGGTTCCTAAACTGTGGAGGGGCGATAGATGGCATGCATATCCCTATTTTGCCACTAGTGCACCTTTCCACAGAGTACATCAACAGAAAGGGATACTTTTCTATGGCTGTGCACACATTGTTGGATCACTGGGGATGCTTCACCATTATCCATGTGGGCTGGTCAGGGAAGGTGCCTGACGTTCGCCTTTTTAAGAACACAGTACTATTCAGAAAGCTGCAAGCAAGAACAATATTTCCCAGCCAACACATTACCATTGGTGATACTGAAATGCCAATAGTTATTCTGGGGGATCAGCCTGCCCATTGCTCCCCTGGCTCAGAATGCGATACACTGGCTATGCTGACAGTACCAAGGAAAGGTTCAGCGACCAGCTCAACAATTGCAGAATGACTGTTGAATGTGCTTTTGGTGGATTGAAGGGACACTGGCTTTATTTAATCACTAGATTGGATCTCAGTGAGAAAAATATCTTAATGATTATAGCTGCCTGTTGTGTCCTGCATAATATCTGCAAGGCAAAGGAGGAAAAGTTGCCACCAGGGTGGAGATGGGGCAGCAGTCTGCTGACACTTAACAGCCAGACAAATGGGTCATTACAAGAGCCCAACACTGAGCTATGTGGTTGAGGGAAGGTTTGAAAGAGCAGCTTAACATTCAGCCACAGTAGTGTGCTGGACTGTTCTCTGGGACTGGAGCTTTAGGTGCTGCTAAGAACTGTGTACTGCTTGCTGTATATTTTTAAATCTGCAAAGTACTCCACTTAGGAAGGAACAATCAATTGCACACATACAAAATGAGAAATGACTGCCTAGGTAGGAGTACTGCAGAAAGGGATCTGGGGGCTATAGTGGCTCTGTGACACAGTTGGGACTCACCACCGCAGCGCCTCCTACTGGCTGCCTCTGGGAATTAGCTCAGTCCCATGGAGCGCCCTCTCCTGGTGGTGTCCCACGCGTTGTCTCGCCCTTGGTTGGCGTCTGAGCCCGCGTCACTCTCCCGCTCGCGGCGTCCTCTTCAGGACCACTGCTTGGTCACCAGCTCACGGCGTCGTCTTCCGGACCAGTGCCCTCCGGCAGTGCCCCTCAGTCCATCCACACTCCCTTCCGGGGGCAGGGGGGTGATCAGCAGTCTTCCCACACCTCAGCCACCATGTCCAACCACACCCCCAAAGTCTAATCCCTCTTGTCAGGGACCTGGCGTAGTCTATGACAGCCACTCCCTACGGCCGATGGCTGGGTGTACTGCAAGGGAGGGAAGGGGGGGACCCAGGCCCGCCCTCTCCTCTGGGTCCCGATCCAGGGACCCTCTGGCGGCAGCTTAGCTGTCCTCCTTATCTCCCCTCGTCTGTCCACTTCCCTGGGCCGCTTCCCCTACGGCCCCTTGCACCCGCTAGGCCCTTCCCTTCAGGGCCTGCAGCCTGGCAGGCTACGGGCTAGAGCTCCCTTCTGCTCCTCAAGCCTGGCCAGCACTACGCTGTCCAGGTACTAGTCTACCAGCTCTGGAGACTGACCTTCCCCTGTCAAAGGCCTGGAACAGACAAACTCTCCTCTCCCTGAGCAGCCTTTTTATAGGGCTGAGCCTGTCCCTGATTGGCTGTCTCCAATCTGGGCCCTGATTGGCTCCCAATAAGCCCTTTTCTAATTGGCTGCCTGTCTGCGCAGGTGCACTGGCCTGCTGCAGCCCACACTCTCAGGGAGTGGGGCAGCCTGCCCCACTACAGGCTCACAAGCTAAATATGAGTCAACAGTGTAAGACTTGCAAGAAAGCAAACATCATTCTGGGATGTATCAGCAGGAGTTTTGTAAGCAAGACATGAGAAGCAATTCTTCCACTCTACTCCATGCCAATAAGGCCCAGCTGGAGTGTCCTGTCCAGTTCAAGACACCATATTTCAGAAAAGATATGGACAAATTGGATAAAGTCCAGAGAAGAGCAACAAAAATAATTAAAGATTTAGAAAACATGACCTATCAGGAAAGACTGGAAAACTTGGTTTTAGTCTGGAGAAGAGAAGACTGAGGGGGGACATGATAACAGTTTTCAAGTACATAAAAGGTTGTTACCAGAAGGGAGAAATTTTTTTTCTCTTTAATCTCTGAGGATAGGATTTAAGAAGCAGTGGGCTTAAATTGCAGTAAGGGAAGTTTAGGTTGGACATCAGGGAGGTTGTGGAATCTGTCATTGGACGTTTTTAAGAAGGGGTTAGACAAACACCTGTCAGGAATGGTCTAGCTGCTATTACTTAGTCCTGCCTTGAGTGCAGGGGACTGAACTAGATGACCTCTCGAGGTCTCTTCCAGTCCTAACTTCTGATTCTATGACTGTGTTTTCTGTAAGCTCTGAATTATGTGCTGCTTGGTGTGCATTTGCAAGTACTATGTTCTTTGACTACCACTATGCATTCTGCAATATTTGTCTAATAAAGACAATTTCATTCTCCAAAAATAGAACTTTGAGTGGGAGGAAAAAACCATACAGACGATGTTGTACAAATTTATAACAGAACTTAATGGGGTGAAAAAATAAATTTAGAAAGAAAGTAAGCATATATGTCCATTTGAGTGCACAGATATAATTGTTGTGGCTTCACATACTCTGACCTGTGAGAACCATGGTTGGTGTATGCGAAGCTGAGGATTTTTTTGCTGTCCTCCAGTGTGGAGTGATGGGGATACTGATGCCACATGATATGGTATGTTAGGGGGGTGCAGGGAGAGATGACCATGTTGTTCTCCAAGGACTACAACGAGTGGAGGGTCTGGAATTTTTAGACCTGTAGGTCAACCAAGGTCTGCCTGAGAAGACCCATTATGTCCTGAAGCATTTCTCTCTCTCTGTGTTGCTGGGACTCCTGGGTCTTTTTCTTGTCCTCTGTCTTTCTCCATGCTGATGGTCATATTCACCCTCCAGTGGTCTGATTGTTCAGGTCTGAGGCAGCAGGGCTTGCAGGATCTCATAGAACATGTCTTCCCTCATCCTCTTCTTTCTCCTCCTCCTCAGGGTCAGGGGTTCTGTGGGTGTGGTGGTGGCACCCCTCAAGGCTAGCATGCCAAAAGCTGCTGATAAAAACAGACAGATGTACCATTAAATTTGTAGTCACAAAGAAAGGGAAAGATAAGATTCAAAACTCCCTTCCCTTATTTCCATAAACACTTTACATCAGAAACGCTTATTGACACTTCAGCTTTCGAGAGCTATGGCACAGCACTGCTCTCCAGCCCCGGTCATGAGAGGAGAAGCAAGGGGGACATCCAGGGTCACATGCTCTTCCCCCTCCCCCCCCGGATTTGCTGTGCTTGGCTTGTACAAAGCATGCTCACATGGACTGAACATGCCCAGTAACACTGCTGAAGATGACTGCCCCAACTATCGCTGGCATGGGTCATATTTGCTGGTCATGATGAGTATGGCCCACCAGGGATGAGAGAGGGAAGAATTTACTTTTGAATGAAGCTATAAAATTAGGGCCTATATTCCATGGATATGAGCACTGGGGAATGGCACTGACTATTGGCATTAATTTCTGCAGGTGGTGGTGATTTATCTGATAGCTCACTTCTGAGGCATCCCAGTACTACCTGGGGCCATATGCCGCTATCCTGTTTACTGCAATGGTGCCAGCCAAACTCATCACAGAATGGCATGGGAAAAGTGTCCTACCATGGAGGAAGAAATAAGGTGGTCATCCTTAGAAACCTTCAGGAGAAGATTGCACAGTATGAAAGTTTCATCAAGATTCTCAAATTAAAAGGGACATCCCTCTCATGTTCCTGTACGTGATACGGACTGCCTACGGAGCTGGCTTATACACACCAGATGCGTTGATCATAAGATCCTTTAATGCTCTGCCTGGTATGGCTGAGGTTCATTACACACAGTGAACAGTATAACATAGTTTAGCATTCCATTACATTTCCCCGTTAAGTTCCACATTCCTGCCATTGACAATATTACACTGTCTTTCAAGTTTAGTACATATCAGTCTGTTAAGTGTCTCTGAATCACACTGGTTTTCTAATTACACGACCCAACGTGTAACAACTTGGTCATCTGACTGTCTGTTAGTTGCAATGACTGCTTGTGGTCAGTTGGAATCCTTGAGTCATCGTCGTCTTATTTTACATCCGCCAACTGTAGAGTTTGCTGTGTTGATTGTTCTGTCTGAGGAATGAACTGTAGATGTCGACAGTTTCTGTTGAACTTTCCACTGTCAGTCTCAGTACCCAAATCATGTGAGATTGAATTATTTTTCTTCACAACAACTGGAGTTGTCCATCCTTCTTCTCCCTCCAATTTGACATGAACACCAGTTCATGACAGTTGGCAGTTCTCCAACTGAGTGTCTGTTGTAAAAGTGTTCATAAGCTCTTTTAGCCTTTTTATCCTATTTGACTACTCTCTTCATGTCTGGCCACCATGAAAATAGGTTCTTTCCCAAAGATGGACAGTAGTTCTGAGTTGTCTTCCCATGAGAAGTTGTGCTGGACTATATCCAGTAGCCACCATTGGTGTTGATCTGTAACACAGAAGAGCAGGAGTAGGATTTTGTGGTTGTCTGTACAGCTCCCTCAGCCTCTTCATTTGCTTGTGGGTAATGTGGAATGACTTAAATTTTGCTGCAGTGAATTGTGGTCTGTTGTCTGTCCCTAGTTCTTCTGGAATACTGAAGTGAACAAAAGTGCACTTCAGTTTCTTGAGAAATTTTTGAAAGCATAATCTCCCAAAGGGTGTGATAAATATAGTCCGCTTAGCACTTCCTTTGACTAAAGGAGTTTGCCAGAATCTGCTTGAGGCATCCAGCTTGGTGAATACTTCAGCTCCTTTCGCTTTGGGGAGGAAGATATCCAGTATTGGGAGAATATATTTTTCTTTCACAACCACTTTAGTAAGTCCTTAGATGTGTATTTTTCCATTTTTCTTTATAACTGGTATCATGGAGGCACACCATGCTGTTGGCTCAGAGATTTTCTTGATTATGCCAGTCCTCTACATTCTCTTTAACTTAGTTTCCACTTCATGAAGTAATAGGATAGGAATCATGCAAGGAATCATGTAGGGTGCTGGTGGGATTCAGCCAAGTATGGCATGCAGCTCGTTGTAAAAATGGCAGGTCTGTGGTGAATCATCAGATCTAGTGTTGAACTCGCTGGCCTTGTGGTATCCTGGGAGAAGTTCCTTTGCTTTCGTGTGGAACTGCAGCTGATCCCTGTTGTATGCCTGTGCCTGCACCCACTGTGAAAACTCCTAGATATCTATGTTTTTATGGTTAGTCCATAGCTGTGCCTGCAGAGCTGCTTCTTCCCATAGGCCCAATATTTTGTCTAATCCAGACGGGAGCACATCTAGTGTGATGAACGGGCGTGTTCGGTTAAGCAGTTGCACACAACAAGGGCGAGCTGCTAGATGTGCTTGCCAAGATGGGTAATCAAGAAAAGGCATTTCAAAAACATGTGTGGGGTTTTAAAGGGTGGGGTGGCTTCCACTCTCTGGCCTGGTCCACACTAACCCCCCACTTCGGACTAAGGTACGCAAATTCAGCTATGTTAATAACGTAGCTGAATTCGAAGTACCTTAGTCCGAACTTACCGCGGGTCCAGACGCTGCAGGCAGGCTCCCCCATCGATGCCGCGTACTCCTCTCGCTGAGCTGGAGTACCGGCATCGATGGCAAGCACTTCCGGGATCGATCCGGGATCGATTTATCGCGTCTAGACAAGACGCGATAAATCGATCCCAGAAGATCGATCGCTTACATCCGGACCAGGAAGTAAGTATAGACGTACCCTCTGTGACCCCTGGGCAGTGCTGTTTAAAATTGTGACCAGAGTGGTCACTGTCTCAGGGAATGCGGATAAATGGCTCTAGTTTTGTCCCATCTCTAAAGGGTCAACACTTTGCGGATGAAAAAAGTTATGAATAATGGCTATATCCCTTCTGACTGCCTGAAATTTTGAAATGGAAACAAAAGAAAGCTGATGAACAAGGAAGATATGCACCACCAAGCTGAATTTGTGTGACCATGGACTTCCAGTACATATAGAAGATCTATTGCTTCTGTTTGATCAGTGGGTTTCTTTTCCCCCTTTCATGAATAGAGGTCTTTTTTTGTTTTTGTTTTTTTTTAAATATCATGAATGATATAATACAGAAATCAGAGTTAAATATTTAATAACACTTTGTATTTCTAGAGCCTCATTCCATGTAAGGATCTCAAAGCACTGTACAAACATGATTTGTCTGATGCTGAACCCATCAGAGTCAATGGGAATTTCCCCAGCGGTGCAAAACCAGGCCCTCAGTCTCTCAAACTGTCTTAAGAACTAGGCAGCATTACACCTGTTTTTACTCATGTGTAAACTGAGGCAAAGAGAAGGTAAAGGATTGGGATCCAACTCCCATTAAAGTCAATCTTTACCGAATTTAGTGATAGTTGCATCAGGCTATAAGTGACTTGTCTGAGGCAACGATGTGGGCAGGTTACAGAGGCAGGAATAGTAACTCTGTGCTCTAACCACTCAAAAAACAAACTAAAACGTTAAAAGCATCCTTTGTTTTAACTGAATCCTTGTCTGCAGCTGGATTATTAAATGATTCCATGCCTTGGTTTTATATATCAATTACAAACCATTTAAAATCTGAGGAGATGGAAGAGAAATAATGTTTTTTTTGTCTCATTTATATACTCTGTTGTTACAAATGTTAAGATTTAGGGGCAAAATCTGCTCTTTGTTACTCAGGTGTAAATCCATTGAGATTGATGGAGTTTATTCTGGATTTGTACCACAGTATCAGAGCAAAATTTGTCTCAATGTAAAAAATAAAATCCAATAATTTTATCTAAATAGATACAATACAATGCTCAACATCTTATTAGCAGTTTAATGATGTGCCGAAGGTTTGGAATAAAGGCTAAACTGTTATTAGTGACTCCCATTTGGCTGTAATATGGTAGCATTAAAATTAGTTTGTTCCCCATGCCTTTTTATCTGCATATATTTTACAAAGGACAGTATTTAGTGAGAAGGATAATGTAGTGTTTGCTTTTGACAATCAAAGTGGGCCGAGTTTTTGATTCCAGCTCTCAGTTCCAATGAACTGCTGGAGGCAATACACATATAAGATGGGAAAAAAACTTCAAAAAGATTCAGAAATTATTTTGATACATCTGCGCTTCCTCACTTGCCTTGACAGTTTTATTTCATCCTAGTGCCACTGGCTACTGCTGTCTTTGATTCTGTCTCTCTATGCTTAATTCATTGTACTGCAGCAAAATATTTAAAATCAAATCCAAACTGTGTAACATTTTCCTAAGGAAGAAGACAAATCAAGAGGCAAAGATGTTGTGTTTAGTGGCAGCTGAAACTCAGTGGCTATAGGGCTTTGGCTTTGGGTTCCTGGTGGGTCCAGTCCATGTGATAATTCAGATGTAAGCATCAGAAGTTCTGGGAGATGGTGACACGAAAGCCTCAAAGAAAGATACTCTGACATAAGGTTAAGCAGCTTAGGCAGTGAGCGGATATATACACAGCAGAAGAAAAATAGCAAGATGCTCCAGGACTACACACTTGATGGGTATTTGATCTATGGTGCCAGAGCTGCAGAGTGGCTTTTGTTGAATCCAGGTACTTGTTCAGAGCTCTTCTCACTCTGATCACACACCACACTTGCATTGTCCAGTACATGCATGATAGAGTGGGAAGTGATGAGTGAATGGTTCAGAGCTGCCAGATTGTCTCTGCCCCTTAAAACAGTCATGAATAGGTGTAATGGAGGGGTGCAGGGATGAGTGAAGACGGAAAACAGCACTTCAACTATTAGCAGCAGTAGAAGAGGTCAGGTTCAGTATATCTACAGTTACTGCTGGGATCCCTTTCCAAATAAATAAAATACTTGGAACCTTATTGGTCAGAAGATAAATCCTGTTTAGCCTCCCTCCTAGTGGCAAGAAGGAAAACGTGGAGATGAGAGAGCTTGACATGTGAAACACTTACCAAAACAGTGGTGCCTTTTAAAAAACCCCGGGTGGCAGAATGGGGGGAGGAGCAGTGGGGGCTAGTGCCCTCACACTGGAAATATTGTGGGGGCTGATATATGTTTCTGCTCCCACAGTGTTTTCTACCCTCACAATATCTCGTGGAGATAACAGCAGGACCTAGAGGAGGGACTGGAGTGGCTGCAATGGCAACAGGATCGAGCTGGCTGGTAGGGAGCAGGTAGGAACAGCTCTCCTCTTCCCATCTTCTTTCACTTAGTTGGCTGTAGCAGCCATGCTGGCCAGGGCTGGCATGCAGGGACCACGCAGGGGTGGCATAGTGTATGCCTCCCAGTCAGCCAGGAGAGGCAGCCGCTCATGTGACTCCCCAGCCCAGTCCCACCTTCTAGCCACCGGGGATCCTGGCAGAGATGCCTGGCCCAGGAGAGGGGCAGGAGCATGTGAGATAGCTACCAGGGTGGGGGAGGGGCAGGGGGCACTGGCGCGCAGGCAGCTACTGGGAGGCAGGGGAGGGGAGAGCACAGGGCTCCAGCCATAGAGGAAATGCCATAGGAATGGCCATAGGAACTGCTGGGATGCCCCTTCCGAGCCTGGAACTGGCTTTCCCCACTCCGAGTCTCAGTAGTTCCCCTCACTGCCCCTCCTAAGCCTCCCCCCTTTCACTGTGAACTTCTGCCCCTCAATCTCCATTAACAACTATGTCTCTGTGTGGAGGTAGCAGCCATTTTGTCCCCGTTGTAGTGATGATGCGCACCTGGTGCTTTGTATTATGGAGATGTTATTGCACTCGTGTTGCTGCTTTCTGAAACAAATTCCATTTAGAGTGAAAGTTTACAGTTGCTCTTTGTGTCTGGGAAAACTTGACAGGCAGGAAAGGAGAAATGCCATTGTGGTACATATAGATATGTTTTTGTTTTCCGTGCATTGGAGCTTTTAATGTAAGACATATGCCTGCTTCTGCTAGGGCAGTGAAGGGATTCAAGATGAAGGATTTTTGACATATGTACTCAGCTTGATCTCTCATATGGAGATTTTATGTCTTCTTTTCCTTAATCTGAAATAAAAGTAATTTGAAGTGAAATTATGTTTTGCTCTTTGTACATAGCCAGAAAACCAGGAAAAAGGAGAGAGATTTTACTGAATAAAATCACAGACAGCCACAAAATAATCATGTTGCAAGGTCCTGTCATTTTGATGTTTGTACTATGGCAATGATTGCATCAATGTGTGATGACAAATCACATTACCTCTTTGTGCTTCAGTTTCCCCATCTAAATAGAGAGAATAAAAATACTTACTGTACGGTACCTGAAAATTAATTGGGACTAGACTGTGCAATCCTCCCTCACACTGATGAGCAGTTACTGAACACTAGTCCCAAAGAAGTCACTGAGTGTATGCACTCGCCAGTAGACCTCAATGTTTACAAGTCATTTTGACCATGAAGAGTACTGTGAAGTGGCAAGTACTGTAATTAGTAAACACTATATCAAACAATGGCCCTGTCGGTGCACCTCTCAGTTTTGTTACTGCAGCTATCTCTGTATTGGCTCCAGTGCATTGGTTGCACAGTTCTCAGCACAAAAGAATGCCTATAAAGGCATTTCAAGATGAGCAGAGTTTTTAATTGTAGGTAGTGGTGGGTGAGTTCCTTTTTATTGCAGTTCTATAAAATGAAACGGCTTGGAACTGTAATGCCAACTGATCCAGTTACAGGGAATTCAGCAAAAGGAGGCTGCCTTCATCACTGCATAGTAGAGAGGGACTGTTTAGCTTCTAGACTGGAGGTAAGATAGTCTCAGCATCACATTTAGTTCTTGTTAACGTTTTTGAACCCAAAAGGTTAAAAAAAGAACTAGATACATTCATGGAGGATAGGTCCATCAGTGGCTATTAGCCAGGATGGGCAGGGATGGTGTCCCTAGCCTCTGCTTGCCAGAAGCTGGGAATGGTTGACAAGGGATGCATTACTTGATGATGACCTGTTCTGTTCCTTCTCTCTGAAGCACCTGCCATTGGCCACAGTTGGAAGACAGGATACTGGGCTAGATGGACCTTTGGTCTGACCAGTATGGACGTTCTGAAGTTCTTATGCTGCTACTTCAGATGCCTGAAAACACCCAAATTTCTCTTATTAAGATACTCTCTTGCCTCAAATCCTGGCATCTAAAGAGCCAATCAACCTTATTAAACCTGAGGAAATACTGATGCATAAGGTGAAGAAATACTGCTGGTTACTGTCTTGTAGCAGAGTATGTAAATGGAACATTTCAGAGATGATATATAGTAAGTTTGGAGCATATCAATCTTGTCTCTAACTAACATCAGCACAAAGGATCTCCAGATCCTCAGACTTTTTCTATTAGGGAAAGTCTGCTGTAATTTCAAGAACATTTTATTACACTATCGCACCAAGTGTGTTCTGTACATGATGGCAGCACTGACTGTACAGAAATCATCTGCACACTGCTTTAAAGTGTGCTTCAGTTACTTCTGCATAATCGATGGAATATGGAAAGTATTGTTAGGGGGTAGTGCTATCCTTTATCCTCGTGCAGAAATAAACTACTGGAAGGATGCTGTTGAGAGCATCAACAAATAGCTGCAGCACAGACCCGTATCATTCTCCTCTTCCCTCAAGGATGAAACAGTAGGCCAGCCAAGGCAGAAGGAGTGACACCCATTTTAAAAAAATCTTGGCCTATTATATCGATATATATATGGCGAGTGTGGTTTGATGATGTGGATGACTGGATGGGATGCTGTATGGCACACTTCTCAAGGCTGTGTGAAGACCATGAAATGTGAAGGAAGATAGCTGGTCAGTAACTCCCGTGTGGTATGTTTACTGTTCATTGTGATGTGACTCTATGGGGCTTTGCACTATGAGCAGATGTATGTATGTAATGTGACTGGAGGGAGCATGTATCCTCTCTGTACCATCTCCTAAATGAGATTAATAATTTCATAGCTCAAAGGGTGATGTGTAGTTTAAATATGGTTTGCAAAGTGCTTTGAGATCCACCGATGAAAGACGCTGTAGAAGTTCTAAAGGGTTTTTGTTTTTACTTTTCTGTATTGGAAAGACTGGTTACTCATGATGGAAGAGAAAAGACATACTGTTATTGTTAGCTATAGGGCATTAGATGGTTTCTTTTTTGTTTCATTGGTTTAGACTTCATATAGCGCTGTAACGGGGCACATGCCGTGCCCCTCCAGTTCGGTCCTTCTCCCCCTCTTCTCAGAGACACTTCAAGCTGGTGTGACACCCGTGTTCTTTATTTGTGATCAAGTCCTCACCACCACTATATACAAGCTTTTTACAACAGCTTGGCCTACCACAGGCCTATCCAGCAACAGACTAGAAGACTCCCCGCTCCCTCTGAGTCGAGTCTAGTCCGACCTCTACCCCTTTGCTCTCACTTCCTCCCAGCCTTATAGCTCCTGCTAACGAGGCTGGTAGGTGTGGTCAGTTACCAGGCAAGCATCAGGCTATCTACCCAGCCCCAATCCAATCCCCCTGATTGGGGCTGGAGTGGCAGGAGCTGATTAAGGCCTCTCTAGCAGTACCCTGCCACAGGCGCTTAATAATGTGTAGCTGATGTGAAGGAAACCATTGACTACCCTAGTCATTTCACAGAAGAAAAACTCTAGCCATTTTCCTTTGCCCAGATGTCTGAAAGTTTAAAAGGTCAAAAGCTCATCTCACTATGAGTAAACTGAAGATGAAATAATGCATTTGAACATAAAGTTGGAAATGAAGGCTCTTCTGAGTTGGCATTTGGGGATGTCTTGCTTGCTGAAAAATAACGTGGGCCCTGATCCTGCAATGAACTCCAAACAGCTGGGTCTCTGTGCCTGTGAGGTTTTTACAGGGTTGTGACCATAGTTTGCATCAATGGCAGCATGGGAGATGTTCCAAAGAGGGGAAATTGCCACTCTACTCCTGGGGGAATTCGGTGCCAAAAAATTAAATTCTGCGCACAATATTTTAAAATTCTGCAAAATTTTGCATATTCTATTTGTCAAAATAGCGCAATATAATCACTCTGGCTTCAGTTATTTCTGTAATTTATTTAAACCACAATTCAATGGATGGAGAATGGGAGGGGGAACATTGGGGGAAATACCCAAACCCCCTTGCCTAATAATAATCTAGCTAGGTTTGATCCTTTATTTCTAGTTATTAGTCAACAAATATATGCAGCCTTATGCTCAGTGTTACATGGTAAGCAACTGAAGGCAAGTGAGGGCTGGGGAATCAAACTCACAATTTATATTGGCTACTGACCATCTCCAGAAAGATCAATAGCAAACAGTTCATGGAGCACATTGTGATAGGAAATGTTTTCAGTCCAAAAATTTAGACCAGTTCTAATAACTAAAGCACCATAAGCATTTATAAGGCCATACTATCTTTTATACCACTCTGGAAATGTAAAGAAGCCTTAAAATTTTACACCTATTTTATACTCCTGTGGGCTTTCACATAGACAATGGGAACAATTCACTAAGCAGACAGGCCGCCACATTCTGCTCTGACTGAGGGGACAGAGCCTGCCCCACACCTATCTCCTCAAAAACACCACAAAGCCCTGCCCCTCCATGCAGAGCAAGCTGCAATAGCGAGCAAGGAGGACAGAGTGTCTCTCTCTCTCTCTCACACACGCATGACTGCCACCCCACAGCGGTGATTTATGTCTCTACTGGCTGCTCCAGGCACCCAAACCAACCTGCCTGCGCTGCCGGTGAGGGTCACAGGACTGCTCTTGTGCCTACCCTTTGCTTCCTCATCAGAAGTCATTTTTCTGCAGGGAAGCAAAGAAATCTATGGGGGACATGAATTCTGCACACTCTCAGTGATGCAGAATTCCCCCAAGAGTAACTCTCAAGTAACTCCCTCGGATAGACAGTCAGATAAATGCTAATAGGCTTCTAATCTATCTCCTCTTAGCCAGACATAGTTTTCACAGCGTCGTATCTTTAAAGATGGTAGAAGGGAAATAAAAAGGGATATAAGTTGGTATGTGTTGAAAAATGGGCAAAGATCCAGAAGGAAGTCAAACAAATATAAAAAAGTACAATATGTTTATATTGTGGGTCAGATTCTTGGCTAGTGTAAACTGATAAATCACCACTGAAGAAAATGGAGCTGCACCAATTTACACTAGCTGTGAATCCCATCCTATAAAATGAGGCTCATTAGTTAGGAGGAGAATGTAGTATCATTTACTGCTTGCAATGAAAACAAATTGGTAGCCCAGGAAATTCTTGTCTGTGAAGCAATCAGAATGCAAAGAAATTCAACCTATTCTGGTATATTAGGTTGAAGCTGAGCAGCTGGTATGATGACAGGAAACTAAAGACTGTTTATTAAAGGTGTATACACAGTGGGTGAACTTAAGCAGTGAAATGCTACTTAGATCTTTCTGGCTTCCAGATTTTGCACACAGGAATTTTAAAAGAATTGGCCAAGGAGCTCTCTGAACCATTGATATTCACTTTTAACAAACATAGAACACTGTCTGGAAAAGGCTAATTTTATGCCAATATTTTAAATGTAATTGGGATGCCCCAGGCAGCTGTAACCTACATAGCCTGACATCAGTTCCTGCCGGACTCATACAAATGCTGATTTGGGATGCAGTCAATAAGGAGTTAATCGATGGTAGCATAAATAATGCTAGTCAACATAATTTTATTTAAAAATAGGTCTTAAACTTGATATCATTTTGATGAGATTACAAGTTTGGTTGATACAGGTAACTTTGACGTAACTATGGTGGTGTTTTAAGTTTTAACCTCAACTGTGAATTTCCTGGGTTTATATCACTTTTTTGAGGGGGTGGGGAAGGGGAGATAATTACTACATGCCTGTAATGTACTCTATTCTAAACTATTGATATGTACTCTCAACCTTAATTTGACCTTAATGTAGTATTTGTCTGGGAATATACCTAGACTTCTGTAAGGCATTGACTTACCACAGCACAACATTCTGATGAAAAAATTAGCACAGTACAAAATCAATGTAGCACATATTAAATAGATTAAACAAAGGCAAACTGATAGATTTCAAAATAATTGTAAACCAGTGTTTACAATAGGATCCTGCAGGGATCTGTTCTTGGCCCAATGCTATTCAGTATCTTTTCAATGATCCAGAAAAAATATAATTGCTGGTAAAATTTGCATATGACACAGAAATTGGTGGAATGCTAACTAATGATACAGACAGGTCAGTTATACAGACTGATCTAGGTTGCTTGGTAAGGTGGAACCATTTGAACAACATGCACTTTAATACAGCCAAATTCAAAGACATACATCTTTGAACTAAGAACACAGATTGCGGGACTGTATCCTTGTAAGAAGTGACTTTAAAAAGGGCTTAGGAGTCATTGTGGATAACTATCCAAATAGAAGCTCCAAGTATGATGCTGTGGCTGAGAACGCTTACACAACCCTTGTATGTTTAAGGAGGAGAATATCAAGTAGGAGTAGGGAGGTGGTATTCTGTCTGTATACAGCATTAATGAGGTGTGAGACCTTTATTGGAATATTGTATGTCCAGTCCTGGTGCCCAAAGGATGTCAAAAATTTGGGAAAGGGTTTAGAAAGAATGATTTAAGGTCTAGAAAATCTGTCTTTCAGTGAGAGACCTAGAAAGTTAAATTCGGTGTGGTTTATCAAAAAGGTTCAGAGGGTCTTGATCACAGTCTACAAGTTACTTACATGGGGACAAAACTTTTGATAACAGAGGCTGCTTTAATCTAGCAGACAGAAGCATAATGAGATCCAATGGCTAGAAGATGAAGTTAGCCAATTTCAGCCTAGAAATAAGGCACACGTCATTGAAACTGAGGGTAATTAACCTTTGGAACAATTTAACAAAGGACATGATGGATTCTTTGTCACTTGTAGTCTTCAGATGATGACTGAGTATCTTTCTAAAAGAGATGCTCTAGCTCAACCAGAAGTTATGAGTTTGGTGCAGGAATCACTTGGCTTGTGTTGTACCAGGGCCGCCCAGAGGATTCAGGGGCCCTGGGGCAAAGCGGGGGAGCTTGTACTCACCGGGTGGCGCTCCGAGTCTGCGGCGCCGGTGGCGGCATTTCGGCAGCAGGGGGCCCTTCAGTCGCTCTGCGTCTCGGCAGCACTGAAGGGCTCCCCGCCGCCAAAATGCCGCCGAAGACCCGGAGCGCCGCTGGGTGAGGAAAGGGATTCTCGGCCAGGGCTCGCGGGGCCCCTGCAGGGCCCGGGGCAAATTGCCCCACTTGCCCCCCCACCCTCTGGGCAGCCCTGTGTTGTACAGGAGGAAAGACTAGATGATCACAATGGGCCTTAAAATTATGACTATTTATTTGGAATTTGCTATTCAAATTGTGTGATTTGGTTACCAAAGTCACGTGGTATTGTTTCTACTCTCTGATTGCATGACCACCACTTTTAAAGATTCTAGCACAAATGTGTTCTTGAGTGAACAAGAATATGCAGACATGAATCTTCTTATTCACATATAAATGTTCTAGTTCATTCAAGAACATTAATACATGAATAAGAGGATTCATGTTAATAGGAGCTTCTTCCGTATGTTTGAACCTCTCCCGCCCAACCATTTGTAAGCAGAAAATTACAGCTGTTTATGAATATTAGTTAATCAAAGTGATTGGTTGTATTCCCATGAACATTTGATGGGTGTTTTGTGCTACGTTGTCCCATTCTAGTTAGTAACACATTGGCAATTAAAAAAAAAACCTAAACCAAAACCAAACAAATCAATCCCTCCCCAAGGCTTTTACCCAGGGAAGTAGGATTTAAAATAGAAAATATTCTGAGTTATGCCAGGGGGAAATGGAGCTCCTTGTTCGCATCTTGGCTACTCAATCCTAAAATATGTGGCTGCTGTTCTTACAGAGAGAATCATCTGCTTGCAGTAGACTGAAGCATTCACAGTTCTTTTGGACTCCTTTGATGTATGGAGTTCCTCCAATCCTTCTCCTTCTTCTTCCCAATCTCTCCCCCTCCCCACCCCTGCAATGTGTACGTTAGAAATCTGGATGAAGGATGGCATAGGGCTGTTTCTTTCTAGCCCAGAAGGAAATGACATCCCAGATTGGTTTGATTATCAAGGGGAACCTAGTTCTGTTGTTGTAGCTAGAGCTTCTGACCCCCACACCATCCATTTACTTAATCTCAGGCTGCCTCAGGGCTTTTAGCTTCGGTAAAGCCTGCAGAGAAAGGGAGTTTAGTAAAAAAATTAGAGATTAGGTGATGCCAGATTTTTCTGGAGTTCAATTTAATCCAAACATGAATGATACTGATCTGTTGGGGACGAGATATGTTCAAAGTTCCCTGAGCCAATGGCTCATAGGGCTGTTGGAGAGTGGCAATTCCCTAGACTTCCCAATCCTCAACAGGGGGTTGCTGCAGGGAGCTAATGAAACTTGAAGTTCTGTATTGTCTTGTATATACTTATCCTGAGGTCTATGTCACGCTGTCTGGAGTGGTTCATGACTGAGAGTGCCTACCTCAGTGCCGACTGTCAAAAAACCAGGGCAGAGGCCCCAGACTGGCTGTACATTCTATAATTAGATTTCACCACCCCTGAACTCCTTGAACTCCTGAAGCACTATAACAGTCTTACCATGGAGTCACAGACAGTCCTGTTGGGCATTCCAGTCTGTCTTGCTACCCAGGCAAGCTGGACTTAGTGATACTTGGTTGCTATACACCAAAGATCACAAAAGATTCAGGTTGCTACCAGTCCAAAGAGACCAGTTACTTATCCTAGGTCAGTTTGTACCTCAGATCTCACATGAAAGAAACACTTGTAGCCAATCTTATAGTAAACTAACTAAGGATTTATTAACTAGGAAAAAAGAAATGAGAGAGTTATTTACAGATTAAAGCAGGCAATATAGACACACAAATGAGTTACGGTCTAGGGTTCCAAAAGGTGACAGAGTTGTAGTGATCTGTCAGCACTAAATATCTTTTAGGGCTAACTTAGATTGACCCTGGGGATCTGTTTGCAGCTCCAGTCCTGTGAGAGTTCAAACAGCCAAAGAGATTAAAATTTTTTTGGTCAGATATTTTTATTTCTTCCATCCAAAATTAAAGCTGTTTTGCACATAGCCTCTTCGTGGATATGAAGCTACAATTAACAACATCTTTGTATTGTGATGTCCCACAATGGCCCATTCAGTTTTGATAGCTTTCTTAATGAGCGGGAGATGATCCCTCCTGACTGGGTTCACAATTTTTACAGTCATAAAGCAAAAACTTAAATATTACTTTAGAGTATGTGATAAAGGTATTATAAGTGAGATTACTGCATGTAGCAGTTGACACACATTGTCATAAGTTCAATACCCATCTTAACCATACTAACATGCAAGGGAAACCAACTGGTATACATAAACACACAACTTTTTTCCTACGTGGTCAGACTTAGAAATGTATGATGAATCATGGCATGCTTACTTACCTCTCCTGTACTTCAGTGCTTCCCCAAGCACATTTGCAAATAATCTTGTGTATGAAACCCACTACTCAGTGTGAGCCAGTGTATCAAAATCTGATCCTTCATTTTTCATACAATTTTAGGGCCTGAGTTTAAAAAAAGTTACTAGCCTGCATATCCTTATTCCTGCATGGAGTCATACGGAAGTCCATGGAAAAGTAAAGATAAGTCCTGTAGAAACTGTTTGCAAGATTGGTCCATTTGTTGGTCTTACCATATTAAGCATGAACACAAAAAATGATTTTTCACCTCTGAGGAGAATAAACGCCCAAATGATTTTCATCATTGATTTTTTGTTTGTCTGAAGCAGGGATGGGAAAACAGTCAGTATCTGGATTTTGAATCCTTTCAACAAAATAACTAACTGGACCTCCACCTGCAACCTAGATTAAATAACCATTACCATTTTAGTAAATGGCCACAAGCTTATCCATGAGAGACATTTCCCTTCTAAATGGCACCATTGTCTTCTTTAATGAAAATGTCCCCCTTTTCAGTGAAAAGAAGGCTAAATGCAGCCTTATTGTCACTGATTCATTTGTGACTGCTAAAAAAATTCTCCCCGGGAATGTAACTCTTGCTGTACCACAGTGTTTTTAAAAGTAGACGTGAAGCCAGGGTTTTCTGATCCCTTGTAGTTACTAAGTAGCATTTTTGCAACAATAGCGGAGAGAGTTTGCTAACCCTAGCATCCTGGCCAAATTCCAACTAGTGTAAGTACTTGGCCTAACTAAATCCCTCCTGTATTTTAATTGAATAAAATATTATCCTTCACTTCTTGTCGAAAGCCTTGACCTTTCAATGAGCTCCACGCAGAGGTCTGTCTGTGTGGAGTTCACTGAAAGATCAGGGCCTAGCTCTGTAGCTAAGTGCTACAGTTATATTTAAAAATTCTAGATGTGGCTGTATTTCATGGTGCCCAAAGTGTGGGTATTTAGCAATCCATGAGTTAAAGTGCGTTGAGATCTTTCAGAATAAAAGGTGCCATATAAATTATTTTTATTAAAGTAAAAATACTCATGAAAAAGTGGAGCATTGAGAGGCCACTTCAGTTGTCATAGCTCATCTGAAGTCAATAGAGCTATGACAATTTACTCCAGCTGAGGATCCAGGTGAGGGTGTTTCCTGGTTGATGCAGGCAATTGGTGTAGATGACCAGAGTCCCTTTCTAACTCTGTGATTCATACAAAAAAACTGTGAACCTGAGCCTGCTCATGCTGAAGTCAATGTGAAAACTTCTACTGACTTCAGTGGAAGTGGGATTAGGCCCTGTGAGGAACGCTGATTCTTTGATCCTTCTAAGAAAGTGTTGTCTAGTGGTTACAGCAAGGGACAGCTGTAAAGAAATCCGGGTTCTGTTCCTGACTTCGCTGCTGAATTGCTTCATGACCTTGAGTAAGTCCTTTCATTCCTTTGTGCCTCAGTTTTCCAGTATATAACAGATGACAATGCTTACACACTCTTTTTGTGATGATTAATTGACAAATATTTTAAAGCACTTTGTATCCTCAAAAGACAGAGCACAATATTGTTAGTAATATCTCTTGTTAGTACCGATCTGGATCAGATTGGAACCAGTAATTTGGGTTAGGTCAGTGATCACTCGGGGTACGTCCAGACTACCCGCCGTATCGGCAGGTAGCGATCGATTTATCAGGGATCGATATATCACGTCTCGTTAAGACGCGATATATCAATCCCCGAACGCGCTCCCTGTCGAATCCGGAACTCCACCGGAGCCAGCGGCGGTAGCGGAGTCAACGGGGGAGCCGCGGCCGTTGATCCCACGCCGTGAGGACGGGAGGTAAGTCGGAATAAGATATGTCGACTTCAGCTACGGTATTCCCATAGCTGAAGTTGCGTATCTTACATCGACACCCCCCCCCCCCCAGTGTAGACCAGGCCTCAGTGTTTAAGGTGCTTACAAGAGAGCTGGCTTATTCTGTGTTGGATCCTAAATGGCTTTGCATAACAACAGCTTTACAATTCCCTGCCCAGCCTCTCTGTAGGAAAGAAAAGTTGTTAAAGGTACAGTCCCCAATAGCACCATAAACAAGGAGTGAAAGTCTCTCTATTCCATTACCAGTTCCATGAGCCCATCCATTTTTCTATTCCAAATCCTAAAGGTGGGCATAAATTGTTTGGCACCATGTCTGCCATTGTGAAAATGATTGGAGAGAAGGGGGCTGGCAGTGGGAAGTGCTCTTGTTCAAATTGCTGAATCCTTCAGCACAACACTGTACATTCTTTAAAACCTGCATGGCCAGTAAATCATTCTGCAACTCCAGCATTACTTAAATTAACAAATGAGTTTTATCGGGCCATTAATCGAGGCTTTTAAAAAATTTATACAGCTGCTTTAGATTTGTGTAAAGCATTCGATATGCTTGATCATTCTACATTGATTTTAAAATTCAGAAGCGCTGGTCTGAGTTTAACATCATCTCGTTGCTTTAAATCTCCTTTAATTTAATGGACTTAATTTGCTTTAACTGATGCATGTTCAATGTGAGAATTTAAGAACTGGAGAAAACATGGAGAAAGCAACAAAATTATAAAAAGACTTTAGGGAAAATAAGGTCTATGGTATGGGGAAAGTTTAAGAGAAGTGGGCCGTAGTCAGTCTAGAGAAAAGAAGACTGAGGGGAAACATAAGGGGGAGATTTTCAAAGGCATGAATGGCATTTAGGTGCCTATCTGCCATTTGTGTCTTTGAAAATCTTCCCCAAGGTCTATAAGGACTTTATCCTGCTTCCATTGAAGTCAATGCTAAAACTGCAAGATCAAGCCCTAAATGTACAAAGGAAAGGGATCTTATAAAGATGACACAGAGAGCAATTATTCCAACAACAGAAAATGTGAATTAATGGTCTTAAGCTGGGGGGGGGGGGGGGGTTTGAGACAAACATTAACTTCTCAGAGGGATCAGGCAACTAGACAAGCTGCCTAAGAAATTATGGAATTGCCATCACTAGAAGCATTCAAGGATACACTCGACACCTGTCTATAAGACACAGAGCAATGGAATCAATCATGTTATTATGCAAAGATTTCTGCCATTAATCTTCTCTTCCTGCCCAGATCTTTCTTCTGAAAGACCAGGATGGCCTTTGTAGATAATATGATTTACCTTTGTATTGCCATCCATCATACTCTCTTGTATGCATATACTATTTTATTGTATTAGGGCCTTTAAAATATGCAGCAAATGACAAACACACTTTCAGTTGATTTTAACTGGATGCATTGATGTTTCATATGGAGGGGTTGATATAAAAGGGTATCACATTAAAAGAGTAATGATAGCAGTTTGGCTATCAATCAAAATGGAATCGCTCCAAATTAGCATCTCTTCACAGTCCAGCTTTTCGTATTTCATTGTTTGGTAGGACTATAAATGGAGACGTATCATCTCATTAGATCCTGTGCTTGATATCACTGCTGAAGTATCGGGGCCTCTTACTCTTATATATGGATAGGATGAAAGTAGTGCAAATCTGGTCAGTACATGGCTACCTCCTTGTTATGGAGTCTGTAACAACCTGGCCCAGTACCCCCCTGTACAGTTACCAGTCTGTTGTGAGTGGATCCAATCACTGGGTCCCATGGACTTCCAAGCCAAGTGTGTCTGGGGAGAAGTCCAGCCACTTTGCACTATTCCCTGGGACCTTACCTTTCTTCCTGGCAGCACAGCCAATAAGGAACCAGGCTTCCACTGAGAGCATGTCCTATAGACCCAGAGCTAGAAACAGTGGCTAGACTTCTGTGCAGATGCTCTGATCTAGACTTGGATGTCCCTATAGGTAAGCACTTAAGAACATAAGAACATCCATACTGGGTCAGACCAAAGGTTCATCTAGCCCAGTATCCTGTCTTCCGACAGTGGCCAATGCCAGGTGCCCCAGAGGGAATGAACAAAGCAGTCTCCAGGCATCTTTGTGGTAGCTGAGCCACAATCTCTGCACCTTCCCAAACCTACAACCCTTTCTTCCACTCAAGAGAATAAGGTCTTGAATTCCATGCACATTTAATTTCATCTTTCTGCTGTCTTTTTTTCTATGGGAGGAGAGAATGCAGCTCTTAATTTCTGTGGGCCAGTTTCTGACACTCATATTTGGAGGAAATAGCTACTTACTCCAAATCAAGAGAACCCCATTCCCACCAATGGGACCACTTGTTGAGTAAAGCACTATCCACCATCAGGAAAGGTATCAGAATCTGTCCTTAAGATAACACATATGTGATGATGGGGCATTTTAAAGATATTAAAAGTTTTTTTGTTTTATGTGTAAGGAAAGCTATAGTGATCATAGTGATTTATGCTAATGATTCTCCATTAAGACCTGGGAAATTGGATGCAGTTTCTAATTCTCTTTTCCATTTTGTTTTACAATGTCAGTCTAGTGAACAGCTTGATAGATGCATTCAATTATCATATTTTATGCAAAAGCTATTTCTAGAAATGGGCCAGAATAAAAACTGAGGATCAGAACAATCCTAAACACACTTACACTTTCTTTGAAACCTTAACTAGGATGGAAATCTAAACATTTAACTTTATATTTAATACCGGACCACACCAAAACCCTAGATCACAACACCTGTAATCTAGATGAGGAGATATAGATCTCCATACTGTGCATTTCCAATATTTCTCTCTTTCTTAATGGGTCCCTAGTTAAATTTCCAAGCTATCGAAAGTTTAGGTTTTTTGTTTTCTTTTTTTACTGAAATGCTCTTTTAAGGTTCTTTCCAAAATGATTAGTGACATACCTAATCAACCTAAATTCCAGCTTAATGATGTCTTATACCAGGGAATAACCATAATATGATCTGTTTTCATTACTGACCTTTTGGTACTTTCCCCTGTCAGTAGCCCTAATCTTTTCACTTGTCATTCATAAAGAGTGAAATTCATTTCTATGCAGAATAAATGCACAATGGCCGTGTACAACTAAGTCCTATTTAACCTCCAAAATAGGGTTTAAGTGATGCATAGACTTTGTACTGGCCCTTTTTACAGGGATGAATTTCACTATAATTGAATGTAGCTCCTGATCTTGTGGGACTTACAGTGGCAAACTCACATTTAATACAGTGGGAGCTTATCCTCCAAGGACTGCCTGATCAAGCTTGTAGTAATACTTGCTGGGTGGGGTAAATTTCATTGTGTGCAAATTTTGAATGACACTTGCAAAAACTTCCATGGAACTTGACTGGCAGCTTTTTTGGAGCTGAGATTTGAGAACAACAGTTTGTGGGTTAAGTCTTCCTCTCAGCACCAGGCTGGAGATATTGCAGGGAACATCTGCAATGACCTGGGGTGTTTCATTTCCCTGGTAGGTTGCAGAGTGGCAGTGGATCATCTCTGGGGCTGCTAGCCCACATTGAAACTTCAAGATTTCATACCGTTCCTGTGCCTCTGCTTCACAGGGGGCATAGGCCGGTCAATCCAAAAGCCTTGCCCCTCATAGCCCCCATGTCTACCTCAAGTGTCAATGTGTGGTGATATGCAGAAATTCCCTGCTGACTTGGACTCCATAGCTCAGGGGTTTCAGACTGCCTCATAGCGTCTCTAAGTCCTGCCCCTCCCATCAATGCAGTAGAACTGCAATGGTTCTGCTGTATTTGGGGTTCTATATAGCCACAAAGAAGGAATTAGGATTTGTTCCTGGGTGAGAATATAGAGTAGCTCAGGAAAGACAAGGAAAATATACCTGACAGGAAAAGGTCAACTGTTCAGAGGAAATATTTCTGCAATGCACTTAGCTAGGGGAGAATTGTGTTCTATATATTGCCTTTCACATTCAAGGTGCCCCAGAGTGCTTTACAATAATGAGTTAGAAGATACTGGTAGTGCAGCAACCATATAGGCAAATGTGGCAGCAATTATGGACTCAGCAATAGCTCCCACACAGCCTTGGACTCTGAAGTCTGTTTTTAATACATGAAGAAATTCAGTTCAGGGTACCAGGTGCTCTCTTCTAAAATTGCCATGGATTGTTTAAAATCCACCTAGAGAGGCAGCGACAGGTATAAGAACGTTGGTTTAATGTCTCATCCAAAGCACGGCCCCCTCTTACAGAGCAGCATGCTTTTCAACCTCCCCTCATTACTAAATTCAAATGTCAACACTGGGTTTGAACCCACAGGTAGCCCAGGTGTAAGTGTGCTACCAACTGACTGAAACTGTTAATAAGCTAGTTATTTAGCTTTTAAAAATTCCGTGTTTCTCATTTTTCCTTGAACAAAGCAATAGATATTGTGTGTATGTATGTGTGTATAAAATATATCACACACAGAGAAAACTAGGCTAAAAGAGCATTATTAAAGTTGCAAAATCAAGCATTCAATAATAAATGCCAGAATTAAAGTTGCCTGTGCAACCTTAACTCTGCCCGCATGTGTGCAAATATTATGATACAGTTTCAGTTGCATGTTCACGTACTATTGTTTTTTCCACAAGACGTGGCTCTTGCCCCCTTTGCATTTGAACCAAGCAGCTTCCTTCTCCACACTGCTCAGACCCAAAAGGGAAGACACTGAGGGCACAGGAAGACAGCCTCCCTGCTCGCAGTTCACATACTTGGACCTGGATGTGGTACATGGCCTGTAGCAGTCCAGAGCTGTAATTGCAGAGAAAGTCCTGCTTGACCCCAGCTGGAGCATGCTCAGTGTGGACAGAATCTTTTGAGGGAATTAAGCTGTTTAACTCTAGCAGGTCACTACTGAGCATGTGCAAACTGCAATTTTTCAAAGGCTTATAATTTGGGTGGATTTTCACAGAGACAGCAAAAGCACATCATAGACACCACCCCCAAGAAGTAGGTTGCTGAAAAGGGGGTGGGGGGAATTTGGGACATGCAGGGCTGCGGCGGTCAGAGAAAGAGGTGACTTTCCCCAGCTCCAGAGTTGTGGTTGCCAGGGAGACATGGCTCTCCTTCTCAGCCCCAGCTCAGGGGCTGCTGTGGCAGGGGAGAGATCCCCCTCCTTCCCAGCCCCAGCTCAGGGGCTGCTGTGGTGGAGGAGAGAGGGAGAGATCTCCCCTCCTGCCCAGCCCCAGCTCGGAGGCTGCCGCGGCGAGGGAGAGAGGGCACATCCATTGCATTAGAAAGGTAAGACTACTGATATTAAAATATGAGTTGTGTGCTTTTATTTGTAGAACAAAAAACGTTATTATTGTTTTTTTATTTATATAGCACTTTTATCCAAAGTGTTTTACAATAGTTAGCTAACGGCACAAACAACATTTGGAAAGATCATTAAGCGGTCCGCTGAGACCCTCACCAATTTTCAAATGGTCTGCGAAAAAAAATAAAAATTTTTGAAAACCACTGCTGTAGTGCAGATTCAGACTGCAGCGGTGGAAGTGTCTTTTTCATTCCTGTAGGAACTCCACGTCCCCGAGGAATGGTAGCTAGGTCAACAGAAGCATTCTTCCATTGACCTAGTTGCCTCTACACTGGGGTTATGGGGTTACATCAGCACAGTTATGGCACTCGGGGATGTAGATTTTTAATATCCCTGAGTACCATAGCTAAGTCAACCTAAGTTTTAAGTGTAGACCAGGCTGGAGTAGTACTTATGTGAGCAGTCCAACTGAAGTCATTGGGACTACTCCCAGGAGTAAATGCTAAAGTTGCAGAATCTGACTCAGAGTTATTTCAGTGTGGAATAGTAACCCTTGGGCAATAAGAGTGTAATAATGCTCATGCCCTCTAATGTAGGCCTAAGCCAAGGTATACCTACTAGAAATCACATTGATTTGATTTTCTACCCAGTGATAAATATAACATATACATACACACTGGTCTATTGAAAATGATTTACCTGTTTACCAATTCTCACTGAACTGAAGGAGTTTCATAATTCAGTTACCCCTCAGCTTACATACAGTGATTTATTTGTCAGATACCTAATGGGGAGGAAGAACATGTAATATATTTAATAATGCAGCCCACAGAAAAATATATACAAGAATGGAAAATATAGATTTTGGCTGGTTTAGACCCAGAGAATTCTGGGTTCTTTTGTTTTGATTTTGATTTTTTGGAGGGGAGGCATGAGGAGTGGGAATAGGGAAGAACTTTCCTGACTTTTCCCAATTAAAAAAATTCAGCTTATAATAGTAACACGCAACTGTAAATTCCCAGTGTAGTGGCAAATTGCACTGGGGCTGCAGAAGAGCCTATTTTTTTTTGTGCCTACACCATCTGTCTCGCAAAGTGTGCTGTGCGTGTTGTGGAATGCAATTTTGGTGTTGATTTGCTAAATTGTTCATAATAAGTGTTCTTAAATGCTCGATTATATACTGAGTTTCTGATTTATGAAACATGTGGCTGATGGCCAGGAGATTTATGATTCATATCCATTATTTATGTATCTAGTGGTGACTGATTTATTAATCAAGAGAGTGATTTCCCAGTCAGGGAACTGCTTTGTGAAGAAGACTGATTTATAAGTGTAGGAAATGCTGGATAGTTCATGTGCCTGATTTATAAGTTGTATCACTCACTTATAAGTCAAGCAGCTGGTTTGAAAGTCACTACTGTACTTTATACTTTGGATATAAATACCTGTTTTATTAATAAAAATGGACTGATTTATATGGCTGATCTGTAATTCCTGACTTTAAATTTTTAGCTGAAAGACATGATCTAAAACCCTTTAGTTCTAAAACACGTTATTTCCCAGATTTTGTAATCACAGTTTAGTTTATGGATATTTATTTTACATTCTTCTCGCTCCATATTCTTACCAAGATGAATTCCTTTCTTTCTTTGTCCTTCTAGGACACCGTCTTGCCAAATGCTGTATTAGGTTGTTTTTCTGTCACCTCACACCTTCTCTTCTAGTGATGTTTTATGCCATCACAAACTCCAATAATTTTTGACCTCTGTTGTTGTCAGGATGCCACTGGAGCAGCTAATGCTTTTTGCTAGTGGCCGCATACAAATTGCCACAACAAACAAACTAATGAAGGGATACAAATCATAGCCAAGGTTGATGACACTCCATAAATCTGTTAACTGAAGTTTGGGAACTTGGAGTTGAAGCCAAGAATTTATGGATGTTAAACTATCATACCTCTATACACTTAAGGAATGAACAGACCTGATTCAGTGCCATTAAAATCAATGCCAGTTTTCTCATTGACTTAAATGAGCATTGGATCAGGCCCCAAAAATACATTTGAGTAACTGTCTATCTACTTGGTTTCTTTCCCCCCCACAGATCTTCACTAGATAAAAGGTGGAACATTAATTTAATTTTTCTTACATGTGGCAAGTCAAAAAAAAAATCAGTGCACATTTTTTTCCTGAAAACTATTCCTGGACAAAGAAAGAAAAATTCTCAGGCCATTTCATAGCACTTGGTAGAACTGGTCACATTATTAATTGCAAAATTGATCTGGCTATTTTAATCTCTTTTTCTCTTTGCAGATCACAAATTTTACAAATATTGGTAATTTGAAATTGTTCATCAAATAATTGACATGAACAAATGTTTGCTTATGTTTGTGAGCTGTTTGTAGTGAACATTCAAACTATTATTTGATATTTGTAATTCAGTTGTTACTGGTTACTTTCTTATGTTCTTGATTGATGGTATAATCGTTATAAACTACACTCTCTCAAAACAAAATATTGATTGAATTGAATTTTGGTTATGTGCAGAAAATTCACCTTCTGCAAACATTCATATGAGCAAATCTTCATGCGCATTAATTCTGAAAAGTGAACAAAAATGGTGCAAACATGACTTGAATCTGAATGTGACTGAGAATTTGCAAATTTTTATTATTCTTAATACTACAGTAGCAGGTGGAGGCCCCCAGCTGAGGTTTGGCCCCTCTGTCCTAGGGAACTGCTGCGTGAGAGGCCATCCCTGATCTGAAGGCCTTACAATCTAGACAAGACAGACAATTGTGGGAGGGGAAATGGAGAGGTGAAATGACTTGCCCAAGCTTATAGAGCAGATCAGTGGCAGAGACAGGAATAGGACTCAAGTTTCCTGACTCCCCGTCCAGTGCCATATCCACCAGATATGTTGCCACCCCAATGTTTATAAAACCTTTTCCCTGTTATTCTTTCTGCTGTAGCACTTGGTCACTTCACTTTTAACAGCACGAGTGACAGTGCACTACAACAAATAAGCCCCACACTGTGGCAGAAACCCAGGTATGATGTCACAGTATGAAGATTCAGCATCAAGCTGAATGCTAACATTCCTCCTGAAGTGCCTGATCTAAAGCCCACCAAAGTTAATGGAAAGGCTCCCATTGATTTCAAAGCATTTTGGTTTATATTTACTTCTTGTAATACTAATGACCATTTAGATTTTTAAAATACCTAGATCTGTTCTTTAAAGGAACAATGTCTTTTTTAAATTAAAAAGAATTTTTAAAGAGTTTGGTAATTTTTTTCTTGGTTTACCCTCTTAGGAGCTCTAAATCCATTCCTCTCTCCTACTGCAAAAATTGTTATATTAACTGTTTGATTTCCATAGTGCCTTTTGCAAGTATCAAGGTGATACAAACTCTGACCTCAGTCTAGACTGGCTGGTCAGGAGGTCCATGTTTTTGGTTTTTGGAAAATGCAGTTTCTGCAAAATCAACTTTTTCAATAGAAAAATTTGATTTTTACCAACATTTTTCAATTTTCTGTTAAGAAAGTTGAAACAATATTTCATTTCAGGTCTGGCCTGCCCTAAGGGAAAGATTTTGATTTGTTAAATCAAATCAAAACATTTCAGTTCAGTTCCATTTGACATGAATCAGGATCTACCTGAGTTGCAGCAGTACCTCGTAGAAGTTGGGGTTTAAGTGTGTCCTGGCACCCATTCTCCTTTATGGGCTGGTGTCAGAGGGAGAGTCCCTTTTCCAACCTCACTGATCACAACCACTCCAAGTCGTCTTAACCTCCACCAGCTTTATTATATTTACAATCAATAGCCAACTTCCCCATTTTCTTCTGGGGAAGAGAAAGGTGCTGCTACAGCAAGTCCTGCTTACTTCTGCCTTCCTTCAGGCTCTCACCACATCCTTCCTGTTTGCTTATCTAGTCTTAGTTGCTGGGGATACTTCCAACCAATTAGCTCCCCCAGCTGTATCTCTACTCAGTTATTTGGCCTCCTCTGCCAACTGCCTGCCTTTCAGTCAGACTCAATTAATATAAACTGGTAGAGATTTGAGTGACAGGGTGCTGAGTTAGCTCCTGAGTCAGCACACCCTGTTACAGCTCAGCTCCCTGACTGGACTACGTCTTTCATGATGCACTGCAGACCTGCCTCTTGTTGAACCACCCCAGTGCCTCCTGGGTGTCTCATGACCAAGATACGTCATGTGAGATGTAGTCTGTCCAGGGATCCTGGCCATAGAGAAGAATGGTTCATGTGCCACTGAACTACATGAGGCACCACAGCAGCTTAGGCAGATACAATTCTATGTTGAACTTAATCAAAACAAAGCATCTCAATATGGTTTGACAAATAGAAATGAAATGTTTTCATTCATTTCCAAATCAAAATTTTCCAAACTTTTTGTCCTGTTTTTAAAATTTTGATATTTCAAATTTTCATCTTGATTTGGGACAAAAACAGATGTCAAAATACTGGATTTCTCCACTGGACAGAAATTCCAATTTTCTATCAGTTTTACCTTATTCCTTTATTGTAGCTCTGTGTCGGCATAAAGATCTGGTTACATGGATCCAGAGCCTATGTGGTAAATCCTAAAGGCCTTACTTAGGCCTGGCCTACACTGAAAAGTTAAATAGGCATAGCTACATTAGTCAGAAAAAGTAACCCACCCCCTGGCCTGACATAGTTATATAACCCTCTGAGTAGCAGCAGCTATGTCAACAGAAGGGGGCTTCCGTCAACATAGCTAATTTCATTCAGGCAGGTGTTTTCCTACACTGACAGAAAAAACCCTTCTCTTGGTGCAGGCAGTGTCTTCACAACAAGGCTATGGTGGCCTAGCTATGCTGGTACAGTCTCCAAAATGTGCATATACCCTCAGCCAGCTCTCCCACTGCATTCCTTCACCCCCAGAATTTAAATTCAAGGTACAATAGACCAGATTCTCAGTTGGTGTAAACAGGCATAGTCAATGGAGCTACATGCCCCTTTAACAGAATTGATAATGGTGTTTTCATGAATTCATATGACTATTCTGTTCATTTGTAAATGGCTTTTTTATTTTAAAAATCATTAAGTATGTCTAAAAGTACTTCTAATAATGCAGATGGCTGTCTAATATCCTTTATCTGTGAGGCTAAGGATAGTTCAATTTATTCCTCATTAGCCTATGAACTTGTCCATGATTTATATGTTCTTCTTCGTGTTTGTGATTCTTGCATTCCACACAATTACTTTCTCTCATATGGGCCAGTTGTTTATAATGAAATTAACGAGAAACATAACTGAACATGAGTTGCTCAACTGTTTTTTCCCCCTAGCACTCACTAGAGATCTTTGGGAAACAGCTGCACTTGGCAAGCCATGAACTCATTTATTCACATTAGAAGTCCTATTTACAGAAGTGACTAAGTTGTGAGTGTAAAACTGTGTTTGTACGATATGTCATCAAGGAATAGTCTCATTATATAGTGACTTCTTTCCTTCACAGGGGAATCAGAAACATTAGGGGTATTAACTGAGGTAGTATCAGAGGCTAAATTAGGGAAAGAACAAGTTAAAAATTACTAAGACAAGTTAGATGTCTTCAGGTCACCAGGACCTAATGAAATACATCCTAGAATACTAAAGGAGCTGACTGAGGAAATATCTGAACCATTAGTGATTATCTTCAAAAAATCATGGAAGATGGGAGAGATTTCAGAGGACTGGAAGAGGGAAAATATAGTGCCAACCTATAAAAAGGGGAATAAGGACAATCCGGGGAGTTACAGACCAGTCAGCTTAACTTCAGTACCTGGAAAGATAATAGAGCAAATAATTAAGCAATCCATTTGCAAACACCTAGAAAATATTAAGGTGATAAGTGGCAATCAGCATGGATTTGTCAAGAACAAATTGTGTCAAACCAACCTAATAGCTTTCTTTGACAGAGTAACAAGCAGTAGATGTGGTATATCTTGAGTGTAGTAAAGTTTTTGATACTGTCTTGCACTACCTTCTCATAAACAAATTAGGGAAATACAACCTAGATGCAGCTATTGTAAGGTGGGTGCATAACTGGTTGGAAAATCGTCCCCAGAGAGTAGTTATCAGTGGTTCAGTCAAGGTGGAAGGGCACATCAAGTGAGGTCCTACAGGGATTGGTCCTGGATCTGGTTCTGTTCAATATCTTCATCAATTATTTAGATAATGGCATAGACACTTATAAAGTTTGTGGATGATACCAAGCTGGGAGGGGTTGCAAGTGCTTTGGAGGATAGGATTAAAATTCAAAATGATCTGGACAAACTGGAGAAATGGTCTGAAGTAAATAGGATGAAATTCAATTAGGACAAATGCAAAGTACTCCACTTAAGAAGGAACAATCAGTTGCACACACAGAAAATGGGAAATGACTGCCCAGGAAGGAGTACTGCAGAAAGGGATCTGGGGATCATACTGGATCACAAACTAAATATGAGTGAACAGTGTTCCAAACTGTTCCAAAAAAAAGCAAACATCATTCTGGGGTGTATTAGTAGGAGTGTTGTAAGCAAGACAGAAGAAGTAATTTTGCTTTACTCCACGCTGATAAGGCCTCAGCTGGAGTATTGTGTCCAGTTCTGTACGCCATATTTTAGGAAAGATGTAGATAAATGGAGAAAGTCCAGAGGAGAGCAACAAAAATGAATAAAGGTCTAGAAAACATGACCTATGAGGAAAGATTGAAAAAAATTAAGTTTGTTTAGTCTGGAGAAGAGAAGACTGAGAGGGGACATAACAATTTTCAAGTACTTAAAAGGTTGTTAAAGGAGGAGGGAGAAACATTGTTCTAGTTACCCTCTGAGGATAGGACAAGAAGCAATGGGCTTAAATTTCAGCAAGGGTTGGACTTTAGGAAAAACTTCCTAACTGTCAGGGTAGTTAAACACTGGAATAAATTGCCTAGGGAGGTTGTGGAGTCTCCGTCACTGGAGGTTTTTAAGAGCAGGTTAAACACCTGAGGTTTGTCTTGAGGTTCCTTCCAGTCCTATTATTCTATGATTTCTATGATTCTATTATTTCTATGAATTATTAGTGCTGCATGAAGATTTAGGCAGGCAATTCATGTTAAAATCAGTGGGAATTCTACAGTTAGGGTAAATCACCAAGCCACATTTTGAAAACGGTGAGGTTGGTATAGCTGCTTTGGTGCTGATACCAGTTTCTGTAAATGGTACAAAACTACTGGAGTAGCACAAAGCAACAGAATGGGAGCCAGGATGTGACTCTGTATGCATAGCCTCCTTCCTTTGACTCTTCCATTTCCAGTCTCAGCGAACCAACAAGTGCAATGCAGCTCAATTGTTTGGGTGGATTTGTTTTATCCAAACTATTTTACCCATTCCTTCTTTAAGCATTCCTCTTTATTTTAATGCCACACTGAGAGGGAGACAACAGGGCACACAGCATTCATAAAGCATATCACAGTTATTGAGTTTCAAGCACCAAGCTCTGCAGTAGCTACAAGGAAGTGCACACTACTGAGCGTGTGTAATGACTGACTGAGCTTAACTGACATGGTTATTGGAGTACAATATTACTTGCAATGCTGCGTACGATTCCAAATTGCTTTCCAGCAAAGCTGAGCCTGAAATAATGTTGAAATATTGTATACCCATAGCGTATGCATGTTGAGTGCTATGGGAAACATGTTTATGAATATCAAGTGCAGGGTTAATGTTAAGGCCTTCTAGAGAAATTCAGTGACTACAGCAGCTAAATTCCTATTTTAGCTGAGAATGAAGATAAATCTGAAAACAATATTAACTGATGAAGGAATTCCCTGTGCAATAATTTATCATTTTGCTCTGAACAATACCCAGTTATTTCTGTTGGAGAATATTCTAATTAGTGTGATGCAGATGAATTCTTTGGGAGACTCTGAGAGCTTCTCCTTTGATTAGTCGGGCTTGTTCAGAAATGTCTCTTAATAACTTGCTCATTGCAAAGTAACAGGATGCCAGCAGCACATGCACGGATAGGGATAAAGAAGTGGTGGCATAAGTTAATATCACACTTGCTTTTTGTGATTATGACCCATCCTTGTGGAGATAGTATCACAACCCAGTGGCTTGTTCCTGCTTCCATTGAAGCCAATCAGAGTTTTAGTATTGACTTCTTTGGGAGCAGGATGAGCCCTTTAAGTAGCGCCCGCTAGCATCAAATGTTGTTATAACTGAAGTTGTCTCAGTGGTTCAAATTCTCTAGTCTCTTAGGTACATAGCTTGGCCTTAAAACTTGACAGCAAGGTGGATGTTAATAAAAAGCTCACCCTGACCATATTTTTACTGTATAGTTTTGCCCAAACATTTGTCCAGGACGTTTGATGATTATAGTGTGGTCTGTTGTGGGGGACCACGTGCTGAGACAAGCCACGAGATAGGCTAGGCTGAGATCTTACTAGTCCCGTCCCTTTAGGATTCCTTGATAAGGGGAGGGACTAATTCAGGGAGAAGAAGGGTTTAGAAAGCCAGCTCCTAACTGACCAGAGTAGTTAGCAACCAGGAGAGTTTAGACATGGAGTGTGAAAGGCAGACACACCTAACAAACATACTCTAAAAATAGGCCAATAACCTGCCCCCTTCCCCAAAAAAACAACCAACCAAAAACCCTGCAAGAGTAAAAATAACGCAGGCAGAACTCCAGCAGCAGAGTAAGGTCTATCCAGTTTATTACACTGAATGCAGCATGTATGATTACACTGGTCTACAATTTTTGAGAAGTCGTCTGCTTCAGGGATAAAATGTGCTATTTATTATGTATTTTGATGTGCTGAATTCAAATATGACAATTAAAACAACTGATTGGCTACTGTTTCTAAGATATTTAAGTTTTTACATTTTATGTCTATGTCTATTGTGTAGATAGTAGAGTTTTAATCATAAATTGTAAACCTAGGTCTTTTCATGTGGTTATGGTTGCTTTACATGATAATATTTCACCTGTCCTGTTTATGTAACACTTTAAAAATCAGCAAAAGGGTTATATAAATAAAATTTATTATGAAACAAAAGGCAAAAAACTATTATGTACATAGTTTAGTCCTATTCAGTGTCTACTCGGCGCTTCTTGGCTTGTCTCTTGTATTCATTAAATGGAGCATCTCTTGTCACTGTCCAGCAATAGTCTGCAAGCATTGATGGGCTCCATTTGCCCTGATAGCGTTTCTCCATTGTTGCAATGTCCTGGTGAAATCGCTTGCCGTGCTTGTCGCTCACTGCTCTGCAGTTCGGTGGAAAAAAATCTAGATGAGAGTGCAAAAAATGTATCTTTAGTGACATGTTGCAACCAAGGCTTTTGTATGCCTTGAGGAGGTTTTCCACCAACAACCTGTAGTTGTCTGCCTTGTTGTTTCCGAGAAAATTTATTGCCACTAACTGGAAGGCTTTCCATGCCGTCTTTTCCTTGCCACGCAGTGCATGGTCAAATGCATCATCTCAAAGAAGTTCACGAATCTGAGGACCAACAAAGACACCTTCCTTTATCTTAGCTTCACTTAACCTTGGAAATTTTCCACGGAGGTACTTGAAAGCTGCTTGTGTTTTGTCAATGGCCTTGACAAAGTTCTTCATCAGACCCAGCTTGATGTATAAGGGTGGTAACAAAATCTTCCTTGATTCAACAAGTGGTGGATGCTGAACACTTTTCCTCCCAGGCTCCAATGACTGTCGGAGTGGCCAATCTTTCTTGATGTAGTGGGAATCTCTTGCACGACTATCCCATTCGCAGAGAAAACAGCAGTACTTTGTGTATCCAGTCTGCAGACCAAGCAAGAGAGCAACAACCTTCAAATCGCCACAAAGCTGCCACTGATGTTGGTCATAGTTTATGCCCCTCAAAAGTTGTTTCATGTTGTCATAGGTTTCCTTCATATGGACTGCATGACCAACTGGAATTGATGGCAAAACATTGCCATTATGCAGTAAAACAGCTTTAAGACTCGTCTTCGATGAATCAATGAACAGTCTCCACTCATCTGGATCGTGAACGATGTTGAGGGCTGCCATCACACCATCGATGTTGTTGCAGGCTACAAGATCACCTTCCATGAAGAAGAATGGGACAAGATCCTTTGGACGGTCACGGAACATGGAAACCCTAACATCACCTGCCAGGTGATTCCACTCCTGTAGTCTGGAGCCCAACAGCTCTGCCTTACTCTTGGGTAGTTCCAAATCCCTGACAAGGTCATTCAGTTCACCTTGTGTTATGAGGTGTGGTTCAGAGGAGGAGGATGGGAGAAAATGTGGGTCCTGTGACATTGATGGTTCAGGACCAGAAGTTTCATCCTCTTCCTCTTCCTCGTCTGACTCAAGTGAGAATGATTCTGGTGCATCAGGAACCAGCAGTCCTTCTCCGTGGGGTACTGGGCGTATAGCTGATGGAACGTTTGGATAATGCACAGTCCACTTTTTCTTCTTTGACACACCTTTCCCAACTGGAGGCACCATGCAGAAGTAACAATTGCTGGTATGATCTGTTGGCTCTCTCCAAATCATTGGCAATGCAAAAGGCATAGATTTCCTTTTCCTGTTCAACCAATGGTGAAGATTTGTTGCACAAGGGTTACAGCATATGTGTGGGGCCCACCTCTTGTCCTGATCTCCAGTTTTGCAGCCAAAATAAAAGTGATAGGCTTTCTTAACCATAGTGGTTATACTGTGCTTTTGGGATGCAAAAGTCACTTCACCACAAACATAGCAGAAGTTATCTGCACTCTTCACACAAGTACGAGGCATCTCTGCTCACTTTGGCTAAACAGAAATGTGTCCCTTTGCAAAATCAAACACTGACAAATAAGAGAGCACGACACTGTATGATTTCTAGAGCTGATATAGGGCAATTTGTTCAGCAGAGTGATGTAAGCTTCGTTATGATTGCATCATCAATGACTTCTAGGAATAACATGATGCAATTCATATCATGTATGACGCAATACCAGCTTCAGATTGCATCATTCATTGTTTTGCCTAAAAAGCAAGTACTGTCCAAACCCAGTCATAGATTTATTCATAGATCCAGTCAAAGATGTATTGTAGTCATTTCTGGTTTAAATTGAGATCCCTTCCCTTTATAACTCACTTATCCTCCGCCATTCCCAAGTCAAGGGTCGTATATACTGACCCAATAGCATATCTTGAAAACTAGAGCCAATCAACAATTTTAAGCATCATTTTCGTTCTCAGTGACCCAGAATCAGTAAAGTTTGACTACATTTATTTCAGAAGCATTTTGGCTGTAGAGCAGTGTTACCTGTCTTGTGGCGTATGTATGCAAGCAGCTCATGGCTCTCAGAGACCAGAGTGGTTGAAGTCGAGGAGCTAAGGGAGACAGAGAGGCACATAGGGGAGATTTTCAGGGATACAATAGAGCAGTTACCACCCTCAATCTGACAGACTTTGTGCTGTTAAGGAGGATGAAAGTCTCAGGAAAGGAGGAAGCTGGAGCGAAAAGAAGCAATCTCATAGTTGGGACCCTCTTTCCAGATGATGTCATGGTATCCTCTCGCACTGAGGTTACCCCTCCTGAGGAGGGAACCCCAGTTACTAGGAAGAACAAGGTAATAGTAATGGGGGATTCGATTATTGGGAATATAGATAGTTGGGTTTGTGATGACCAGGAGAACCACCTGGTAAATTTCCAGTCAGGCATGAAGGTTGCAGATCTCTCAAGATATCATATGTGCAGTGCTGGGGAGGAGCTGGTGGTTGTGGTAGATGTAGGTACCAATGATATAGGGAAAGTTAGCAGAGAGGTCCTGCAGTTCAAATTTAGGCTGCTAGTTAAGAGATTAAAATCCAGGACCTCCATGGTAGTATTCTCTGAAATGCTTTCAGTTCCACACTCAGGGCAAGAAAGACAATTAGGGTGACCAGATGTCCCGATTTTACAGGGACAGTCCTGATTTTTGGGTCTTTTTCTTGTATAGGCTCCTATTACCCCCCACCTCCATCCCGATTTTTCACACTTGCTGTCTGGCCACCTTAAAAGACATGCAAAAGTGATGATGTAGTATAAACTAACTGTTACCACTCAAGAAAGAGATCTTGGAGTCATTGTGGAAAGTTCCCTGAAAACATCCACTCAATGTACAGCAACAGTCAAAACAGCTCATGGAATCTTAGAAACAATTAGGAAATTAGGATAAAAAAACCCAGAAAATATTATAGTTCCACTATATAGCTCCATGGTACACCTTCTCCTTGAATACTGTGTGGGTTTCTGGTAACCCCATCTCAAAAAAGAAAGATTAGAACTGGAAAAGGTACAGAGAAGTGCAGCTAAATTGATTAGGGATATGGAGCAGCTTCCATACAAGGAGGGATTAAAAAGACTGGGACTGTTAATCTTAGAAAATAGATGACTAAGGAAAGAAATGATAGAGGTGTATAAAATCATGAATGGCATGAAGAAAGTGAATATGGAAGTGTTACTTACCCCTTTACATAACACAAGAACCAGGGGTCACCTGGTTAAATTAAAATGCAGCGGGTTTAAAACAAACAGAAGGAAGTACTTCTTCACACAACCACACAGTCAACCTGTGGAACTTGTTGCCATGGGATGTTGCGAAGGCCAAAAATATAACTCAGTTCAAAAAAGAATTAGATACGTTCATGGAGGCTATGCCTGTGACATTGGCAGATCAGGTGCCAGCTCATTCCAAAGCCCCTGGGCCTCACTGAACATTGACAAATGTATTGCTGGAAACCAGTTTGAGTCACTTGTGTGTTGGCATTGTTAAAATAGATGTTAAGAATATGTTTAGTGTTTGGACTTTATTAAATGCTTGTAAGTTGACGCATGCATTAATTTCACTTATTATATTTATATCCTATATTATAAGGTAATATTTAAATATTTGCTCTGTAACTCTAAAAGTGTTTGCTATGAAACTAGAAATCCCCACAGTCAGGAAAGAAGCATTACCAAGTGAGACATACTAGGTGTCCTCACCTGCCCAACAAAAGAAGGCATCTACAGACATCAGACAAGCCACTGTGGAACATCAGAGGGACATCAGAAGACTCTGATCACTCCCTTCACACCCATGAAGAGGAGATTTGCACAAACACTTGTCCCATCAGTTTAAACTCTGAGGAAAGGGAATAAAAATGACTGACCAGAAAGAACTGTATCTTTATGCTAAGGTACAATTGACGTGGGGTAAGTGACTGGTCCTTTAGGACTTGCAATAACCTGGAGGATATTATTGTGATTTTTGGTGTAAAGGACCATCTGTCAAGGTCCATCAATGGCCATTAGCCAAGATGATCAGAGGTACAACCCCATGCTCTTGGTGTCCTTAAATCTCCCACTGCGGGAAGCTGGGACTGGACAACAGTTGATGAATCACTCAGAATTGCCATGTTCTGTTCATTCCCTCTGAAGCAGCTGGCACTGTCCACTGTCAGAAGACAGGACACTGGGTTAGATGGACCATAGGTCTGACCCAGTATGGCTGATCTTATATTCTTATATATATTTCTGATCCAAGAAAAAAGACATCATAAACCTGATTACAGGACTGGAGCTTCCATTTGAGTCATCTTTCTTCAAGGAGTGTATCCAGATATGCTTTATAAAGGTCTCTGCAGCCCTCCCTTCAAATCATAAGCAAATATATATAATTTGATGAAAAATACAGGGATAATTCATTATTGTTTAGTTGTATTATCTGAGTGCCTAGAAGCACCAAGCATGGACTGGGCCCCCGCTGTGCTAGGTGCAGTACAACATGCGCATACAAACACTAAAGTCATGTCTGTGTTCCCACAGACACTGAACCCTTTTAGGGCAGTGCTGTAGTTGCCTGAATAAATGATACAAATAGCCAGTATTGCCTCCAAATAGCCCAGCCTTCTCTGAAGCTTGGGTCTCTTTGTGTATTCTGCTCCGTTGAATAAGAATAACCTCCATTCTCCAACGGAAGGCTTGGTCTCATTTTCTCAGTGTCTCGATGATATTTTTAGATGCTATTTTAATCCAAATGATGTGCCTGATCCTTCTCCCATTGAATTCAATGGGCTTTCTGCCATAGACTTCAGTGGGAGGATGGGGAACTTTATTTACACAAGAATTTCTAGAGATCCCTTTGGTATCTTTTCATACATACTGTTCTGGAGAAAGCTCCATGTTTCTCTTTCCAATGTTAGGCTCAGTAAAAATCATTGGTCTTGCATTATGTATTTTACCATTTGACCTGATTGATGCATGTAATAAATGTCAGCTCAGAAGATCAGTTGTGTTTTGTAAAAGCACTACAAACTGTAGAATCATAGAATATAAGGGTTGGAAGGGAGCTCAGGAGGTCATCTAGTCCAACCCCCCTGCTCAAACAGGACCTAATCCCCAACTAAATCATCCCAGCCAGGGCTTTGTAAAGCCGGGCCTTAAAAACCTCTAAGGATGGAGATTCCACCACCTCCCTAGGTAACACATTCCAGTGCTTCACTACCCTCCTAGTGAAATAGTTTTTCCTAATATCCAACCTAAACCTCCCCAACTGCAACTTCAGACCATTGGTTCTTGTGTTTGTATGCGCATGTATTAACCCCCACACTGAGCTTCACTTTTCTGCCCACAAATGCATATTGGGTGGATAGCTGTGGAAGGTACTTTAGGTACAGAGATAGTTAGGAATGCAAGTTTAATGTATGGGTGTGTGTTTCCTTTGGTTCCAATCCGGCAAAGACTTAAGCACAAGTCTAACATTAATTATATGAGGAATCTCATTGAACTCAGTGTGACTACTTGCACATGTTTAATGTTCAGAACATGTATAGGTCATTTGAGGAGCAAGAAGAGTAACTGTTAACTGAGCTCCAAATTCTTCTCAGTTGAGCAGCACACATCCAGAGGAGCACCACTAGAGTTGATGGAGCGCCTCTGAATTTGCATGAGGGTCACAGAGCTGAATTTGAGCTTGCGGTCTGACATTTCAAAGCAGGTGATGTTTTCATCACATGTTGAACGTTTTGTGATTCATAATTGACCTTAAAGATGTCACCTTGTGCATATGCCAAAAGCTGATAGTACAATCTCTAGAGCACCTAAGCAGGCTAAAAAGGGCACGTGGGTTGATTGCTAGCTGCACGTGTATTTAGATTGGTGCCTAAAGAAGCATCTGGGGAGCAAATTGTCATGGAGCGAAATCTATAGTTTTGTGGAACTAATTTATCTCTCTTTAAACTGGGTCAAATTAGTGCAAAATCCCAGAATAACCCTCAAGAATGATCATCATTAATTGTAATGACACTAATGTTAACAATAGAGCACTGCAGGCAGTACTTATAGCAGAGTCAGGGTTTGCTAACCTAATTTTTAAATATTACATTCCTTTAACATCTTAATCTTAATGAGCCCCTATCACAATGGATGAATGTGCACTAAGAATCACATGGAATTAATTGCGATAAAAGGCATCCTTTAGGAAAAAGAAAAGGGATGATTTCTAAATTCAACCTCCTGAAAAATTAAGATGACTATTTTTTTTCTGTCAGCCACAGGTATAAATAATGGGTCTCATTCTCCACTCACTTATACAAGTGTAATATCATTGCAACTCCATTACTTTCAGTGGAGTTGCTCCTGATTTACACGAGTGTAGGTCAGAGGAGAATTAGGCCTATCCTAAACTGCTACCTCCCCACTCTTTTGAGCATCATATAGTATGAGCTTGTGATACAGCTTGTGGTTTTCTTGTCTTTGTGGAACTGATACTGACATTCTGTTCTTAATTCATTATGATGTGCCTAGGTATTGTGGCATTCATGGGATTTGACATCTGGTACTGATCTCAAACACCCACCCAGTGAAATGAATTAAGAATGGAGTCATGGCATTCTCACTCTTTACTACAAATTCACATTCTTTGCTTGGGTTGTGTCACTGCATTAATGTGATTTGTATGTTCATTTCTTTTGTTAGCTTAACCATATTATTTTTGAATACAAAAACTGAAGATGAAAAATCACTGGTATTTTAGAAGTAGTTTATTTAAATACAGATTGAAAAATTGACCCACTAGACTGTAAATGCTCCTATGGAGCTGTAATAGCTTCTCATCTATCTACCTTACACATCTTTAATGTGCCCATCCTGGTAGTTCCAGGTACAGAAATGAGTCACCTAATACTGTGACAATGTAAGACCTTATTTCCTCATTTCCACCCCTGTAAACTTGGAATTTTCTTGTCATTATCATGTGTCCATGAGGAAAGATACTGGATCTTTATGTAGTCCTCATTATTAGGAAAAGACTTTTGCAAACTGGGTCTTGCATTGCGTTCCTCAAGTGGTCAGGCATCGTCATCTCTTTAGACAAGGATTTCCACAGCTGGGTGCCCTGACTTATGACATTGACGAGTGGAGCTGCCTCAAATACCTGGTCATGTTGGCTGCCTCTGCACCCCAGATGCTTATGTGTCTTAATGGGGGCAAGCATTGTCACTTGCTGATCTAGCCCAGTCACTCCATTGGCTATGTGCCCAGAGCTCATAGGCCACCACATGGCTAGAGTTGGGCATTGCAGCCCTAATCCAAATACTGAGGACCTGTATCGCAACTCATTTGCATTTTGTGTAGACATTTGTGCCTGTCAAAATGGGTGGAAGAAGCTACCATTCTGATTTGGTAGCATTTGGCACCTACTATAAAAGACACACAAGGTGGTGAAGAATCAGGTCCTTAGAGCAAATATGTCACCAAAACTGGAACATTTATTTGGATGTGAGATGCTGCCAGAGGAGTTTTGCCTGAGTATGGAAGGGCTACAGCACTTGGACCTTAGTGTGTGGTAAACACATCAAGTATTGCTTCTGAATGTTTCTGGATGTTTCATCAGCTGCTTCTGGATGTTTCTGGATTTTTACATCAACATGTCTTCCCTCAGGCATTTGGGGTCAAGTTTTTCAAAAGCGTTTGG
The DNA here is from genome assembly GCF_028017835.1 of Emys orbicularis. Classification (NCBI taxonomy): domain Eukaryota; kingdom Metazoa; phylum Chordata; order Testudines; family Emydidae; genus Emys; species Emys orbicularis. The sequence goes on from NC_088683.1 coordinate 170,647,728, forward strand.
CGTTACATTTTCAAAAGTTCATTGTCATGATTGAGGCCAGATTTTCAAAAGAACTCAGCACCCTGCAAGCTTTTGAAAATTTAGCCCTGATAGTGGGTGCTGAGCCCTTCTGACGGGGTGGGATGTAACTTATGAACCACGTTGAGTTTGAGGGATGTGGTGAACTGAAAGTACTTTAAGGCTCAGTCTTGAATTGAGAATCATGCAGTCACACCACCCCCAGAGGAAGTGTGGGAGGCATTCTGCCAAGAGCGGTAGTATGCCTCAGACTGCTCCATGATGCACAAGGGGAGCAAGCCCACTGCTATTTCCTCTGTGACCTTGGGCAAGTCACTTTCTTTCACCCATTCTTGGTATGTTTGGCTTAGTTAGATTATAACTCTTCAGGGCAGGGACTTTCTCTAGGTGTATGTACAGTGCCTACTACAATGGAGCCCTGATATCAGTTGGGGACTTCCGATGTTACTGTGACGTTGCACTCCATATGCTTGTGAATGTGAATATGGTGTAACTGGAATATGCTTTATGCCAGGGGTAGGCAACCTATGGCACGCGTGCCAAAGGCAGCACGCGAGCTGATTTTCAGTGGCACTCACACTGCCCGGGTCCTGGCCACTGATCTGGGGGGCTCTGCATTTTAATTTAATTTTAAATGAAGCTTCTTAAACATTTTAAAAACCTTATTTACTTTACATACAACAATAGTTTAGTTATATATTATAGATTTATAGAAAGAGACCTTCTAAAAATGTTAAAATGTATTACTGGCATGCAAAACCTTAAATTAGAGTAAATAAATGAAGACTCGGCACACCACTTCTGAAAGGTTGCTGAACCCTGCTTTATGCAAAAGGTCTCTTGTAAGGTATCATTACAAAGTTTATAGTCTACTGGGTGTATTCATCCTATTTGTATGTATGTATCATTCTTGTATCTGAAGCTAGAAATATCAAGTATAACTCTGAGGTCCTATTGTAATTATGCAAAGTGTGGGCCATTAAGGGTGCTTCAGAATCAATGACCTGTAAATGGCTCTGTTTACTTGCAAACCTTCTGGGTACCTGTGGGCCAGCCCTGGAAGAATGGAGGCTGGAGTCTCACAGGACATGTGAACATGTCACCTGATACTGGAATCCACCTTAATCCTGGTGCTTTTCCATTTAGAAGAAGGGGTGGGGACCCGGAGAGACAAAAGATTACTGCCTTGTGCCAAATATATAAAAGGGGGTGGAACAGAACAAAGGTGGCTGCCAGTCATGAGAAAACCCCTAGTTTCCACCTAAGATGTCTGCTGGAACTAACAAGGACTGTACCAGGGAAAAGATTGGGCCCAGACTAGGAAGGAGTCTCGTCTGTGAAAGAAGCTTATTGGAACATCTCTGAGGGTGAGATTTTACCTGTAATCAGTTTCTTAATGTATTAGGCTTAGACTTGCATGTTTTTGCTTTATTTTGCTTGGTGACTTACTTTGTTCTGTCTGTTATTACTTGAAACCACTTAAATTCTACTTTTTATTCTTAATACAATCACTTGTTTATTACTGAACCCAGAGTAAGTGATTAATACCTGGGGGAGCAAACAGCTGTGCATATCTCTCTATCAGTGATATAGAGGGCAAACAATTTATGAGTTTACCCTGTATAAGCTTTATACAGAGTAAGATGGATTTATTTGGGGTTTGGATCCCATTGGGAGCTGGGTGTCTGGGTGCTGGAGATAGGTGACCCACTGAGCAGTTTTTGGTTAAAGTCTGCAGCTTTGGGGGCGTGGACCAGACCTGGATCTGTGTTGCAGCAGGCTAGTGTGTCTGGCTCAACAAGGCAGGGTTCTGGAGTCCCAAGCTGGCAGAGAAAACGGGCTCAGAGGTAATTGCAGCACGTCAGGTGACAGTCCCAAGGGGGTCTCTGTAACCAAACCCATCACAGTTACCATAATACAAATAATTATAATCCTCAAAAACAGTTTAATCTGAGTTTCCATTGCCATGTATGATGATTAGCACTCTAACGTCTACTTCTAAATGACTTTACGATCTTCGTGTTAGTGAAATGTATATCGTCTTTCTGTGTGTCAAGGATTGTTTCAAAACCTGTTCCCATAATGGAACATATATTGGATCATGAACCTATTGAAATGATTATTTCTATTGATTTGGGAATTCTAATAACTCCTAGTTTCCTCATAATTTTTGGCATCATATTTTAACTGGAGCAATTGAAATATATTTACTGATTTTCCAATTAATTCCTAAGTCTGCTAAAGTGAAATATATTTGTATATTTTTTTAACCGAATAGCTGTGAGTTTTTAACTAGGCTTTTAGCTTTCAGGCTATTAACAACAAGAAAACATTTAAAGATACATGTGCTTATCTACAAGAATATAGAGAGAAAGGTTTGCACACACTGTTCATAGATTCCAAGTCAGAAGGAACCATTGTGATCATCTAGTCTGACCTCTTGTGTAACACAGGCCATAGAACTTCCCCAAAATAACTCCTAGAGCATATATCTTGGCCTTTTTAAATAGGAAATTAAGATTCTGATATAATCACGTGACTTTAGAAGCCAGGGTCTTAGACACACAGGCTTACAGTGCCTTAATTGGGTCTTGTAAAGAGATGCCTACAAAAGGCTGATTTTCAAATCTTTCTTTTAAATATTTTTGTAGTTGAACCAGGTGGCTGGGTGCAGAACCAATTCCCACACCTGATTCAACCATGTACCAGCCTCTGTCTGGTGACAGCCAGAGAACATATTAAAAAGAGGTCCAAGAGGGGCATTCTGTGTTTAACTGTGTGTAACTCCTGTTAATTGTTAATGGGAATGCTGTTGCAATGCATCTGCAACCTTGCAAGATGTGGCCTGTTAAGGGAGCCAGGATCTGTAACTCTACCCTAGCTGTTGACTCTGTGTGTAGATAGAATTGGAGGGAGAGAGAGGCAGCTCGTGATTTCTACTGCTAGGCTTTGCCCCTGGAAAACTTGTGAATGTGTAAAGTACTGGAGCAAGAGCAACCGTAACCCAATGTTGTACTCCAAGTGGGAGAAATGTTTCTTATGTGTCTCCATGGAGTATTATTCTTGGTGAGCCCAGTCCTGCTCTTCATACACCAAGCTGATTTTCTAGGCTCCATCTTCATGTTGAAACAACTTACCACTTCTCACCTGCTGCTGCCACCCAAACCTAGAAAAAGCAATGATTGACAAAAAGACTAAAGCATATACAGCAGAGAATAACCTCCTGTGATGGTGCAGATTTATTAGAACTTTCATCTCGGTCTCTTTAATCACCTTTGTGGTCAGTAAACCTGCTTAGCTAAGTCTTGAAAACAGTGTAGAGAGGTAAATAGTGGGGTCCCTCAGGGATCTATGGTGGGATCAATATTGTTCAACATATTCATAAATGATTTGGAAAAAGGGGAAAATAGTGAGGTGGCAACATTTGAGGATGATACAAAAGTACTCAAGATAGTAACGTCTAAAGCAGACTGCAAAGTGTTACAAAGGGATCTCATAAAACTGGGTAACTGGGCAACAAAATGGCAGATGAAATTGAATGTTGATAAGTGTAAAGTAATGCACATTGGAAAATGTAAACCTGTCTATACATACAAAACGAGGGGGTCTACATTAACTTTTTCCACTCAAGAAAAAGATCTTGGAGTCATTGTGGATTGTTCTCGGAAAACATCCACCCGATGTGCAGCAGCAGTCAAAAAAGCGAACAGAATGAGAGGAGCCATTAGGAAAGGGATAGATAATAAGATAGTACATATCATAATGCTACTATATAAATCCATGGTACACCCACACCTTGAATACTGCATGCCGTTCTGGTTGTCCTGTCTCAAAAGAGATACATTAGAACTGGAAAAGGTACAGAGAAGGGCAACAAAATTGATTAGGAATATGGAACAGCTTCCATATGAGGATAGATTAAAAAGACTGGAACTTGGACAAGAGACAGCTAAGGGGGAATATGATAAAAGTCTATAAAATCATGAGAGGTGTGGAGAAAGTGAATAAAAAAGTGTTATTTACCCCTTCACATAGTACAAGAACAAGGGGTCACCTAGTGAAATTAATAGGCAGCAGGTTTAAGACAAACAAAAGGAAGTATTTCTCACAATGAACAGACAACCTATGTATCTCATTGCCAGGAGATGCTGTGAAGGCCAAAACTATAGCTGGGTTCAAAAAAGAATTAGACAAGTTCATGGAGGATCAATCACAAGTTCCATCACAAAGCACAAACAGTCAAATGTGTAGTCAGAGTGACTAATTTGTGAACAACCCATGGGCTGAAATAAGTCCTCATGAATTGTTCAGCAAATAATGATGAATAATGATGAATAATGAATACAACTGTAAACAATCAATTCACACCGGGAAAACAAGGTTAAATTGAGTTGAAATCTCTTCACAAAGACTCTCCACCACTTAAATCTTCAAAATAGGGCTTCTGCGAGTCTTAAGTGAGACACAGACCTGCTGGTCTTCTGCCCAGGGGGATATTTCACTCTGAATGACTTATTCCCTACAAATACTTTAACTTGTTTTAGGATCTCAAGATTTAGCCAACTGTGAGATTTTTTTTTTTTATATAACAACTTTGCTATGGGTGAAATTTGCCCCAATGTAGAGGGCTAGCAGAAAGGCTAGGGATCACTTAAGTAGTGCTGGCTGAGAATTTTTTTCAATGAAACAGATTTTCCATCAAAAATGCCAATTGATTGAAACTTTTTGCAAATCAGGGTTGGTTTCAATGAATCTCCTGATTCAAAGTGTTGGAAAAAGGGATTGAAATTGTTGAAACAAAATGTTTAAACATTTTTAAAATAAAATTAAACATTTGATTTGAAATGACTTTTCGGTTTGAAGTTTAAACTAATTAGAATAAGGAAGTTTTATTTAAGAAAAAAGGTCAAAATCAAAACTAAACACTTCAAAATTTTTGAAACAACATGTTTCAATTGAAATAAACAGAATAATGTTTCATTTTTTTGGTTTGTGAATATTTTTGTCATTTTGACTTTTCATCCTAATTTGAGATGGGAAACAACTTTGAAATCTGGAAAATATTTGAGGGATGAGAAACCTGTGACTCCCACTCCCTGTTCTCCTCCACAGCTCTCCACTTTAACTCACAGGGGTGAGTTTTACTGTATATAAGGGCTCATCTGCACCCGTAGAACAGCTATTCAAGAACTTACAAAATGTGTTAAGCTAAACAGGAACAAGGTACACTTACTCCAGAATAAGAATATGCACATATGAAGTTATTCAGGAATGGTTGTTTTTGAATAGCTCCTAAGTAAAAAACTCACTGTAATCAGAAATGCAATTAGCACATTCCACTGAAACATTTTGAGACTTTTATTCTTTTTTACTCTAAAGAGTTTTCCAATAAATGTATTCTCCTCTTCTGACGTTTAAAAAGTCATGTGCTTTAATCCATGAAGGGGCAGAATTTCCCTCTACATTAGCAGAGATGTTAAGTGACCTGGCTTTCCCTTTTTCTGCCATCAGTACATTTTTCTTTTATATCACTTAAAGTAGAACACCTAGTTTTCCTGTAGTGCTAGCATGTATAAAGAAAACAAGTGCAAATATATCATAATGTACATTATCCTTTCAACACTAAAAAACAGGGTTTATTCTTTGATCATTGGCTTTTAAATGTATCTTCACAGGATTGTATGCAGTGTAGTTGTAGTTGTGTCAGTCCCAGGATATTAGAGAGACCAGGTGGGTGAGGTAATGCATTCTAGGCCCAGTTAAACCCTGTGGAACCAGGTTATTGATTTTTATAGAGTTGGACTCACTTAGTCCATGATTGAATATAAGCCTATATGTGAACCAGAATTTATGGAAGATCATCTCTGATAAAGTCTTAATTGTCTGTCTTCTGCAGTGCATCTAAAAACACATCCCTTTGCAGTATGCTGAATGTCTCTGAATGCAAGCAGAGCACATTGAAATGCCTTATATTTTCAAATGTTTCACCATTCCCTTTATTCTCTGCACTGTGGTGTCAAACTAGTTACTGCAAATATTGATACACAATCCTGCTACAGTAGGACATATGAGTGAAATTGAACGAGTATTCAACACACTGGTACACAAAGTATTTGGCTATTATGGTGTATGTAATGTAAACAATTATGCATTTTTTCTTTTAAATAATATTTAATATTCATGGCAGTCAGAGTAAAAAAAAAAAGACCCTTCTTCTGGAAACAATCTTCCTATATCCACATGGGACTGATTACAACTCAGTCAACTCATCTGTTAAACCCCACATTTTAATATCTTGGATAATGCAAGAAATTGCTGTCTGATAATAATTAGGTAGAGGACTAGTGGGGATAGCTCATTCTTGGTGAAAAATGGATTCATGTTTTAGTCTTCTCCACCACCCTCATTCTGTTGTTTAGAATATGAGCTGAGATGGTATTTTATTATGCAATGGGGAAAGTGCCTACTACAGAGGTGGGCAAACTACAGCCCACGGGACTGTCCTGCCTGGTCCCCGAGCTCCCGGCCGGGCAGCTAGTCCCCGGCCCCTCCCCCGCTGTCTCCCCTGCCACGCTGCTGCGCAGGCAGCGCTCTGGGTGGCGGGGTTGCGTGCTCCTGCAGAGCAGCGCGGCAGCGTGTCTGGCTCCGGCCGGGCAGTCCGGTTGCCATACATGCTGCTCTGAGCGGCATGGTAAGGGGACCGGGGCCAGGGCTGGGGGGTTGGATACGGGGCGGAGGTTCGGGGAGGGGCGGTCAGGGGATGGGGAACGGGGGGGAGCGTTGGATAAGTGTGGGAGTCCCGGGGGGGCCTGTTAGGGGGTGTGGGTGTGGATAGGGGTCAGGGGATGGGGAACGGGGGGGGGGGGGTTGGATAGGTGTGGGGTCCCAGGGGGCCTGTCAGGGGGTGGGGGTGTGGATAGGGGTCAGGGAAGCAGGGGGGGTTGGTTAGGGGTGGGGGTCCTGGGAAGGGGCGGTTAGGGGACAAGAAGCAGGGGGGATTGAATGGGTTGGGGATTCTGAGGGGGCAGGAAGTGGGAGGGAGCGGGGGCCAGGCTGTTTGGGGAGGCACAGCCTTCCCTACCCAGCCCTCCATACAGTTTTGCCACCCAAATGTGGCCCTTGGGCCAAAAAGTTTACCCACCCCTGGCCTACTACTTTGTACAAACTTCCATAATCACATAATAAATAATAAAAAGAGCAGAAAGTGGAATACGTGGTGATGTGAGTTACTTTGGGAAATTTCTGGAGGCAGGTAAAGCATGCTTATACCTATATGATGGGAGTACAAAACTACCTGCTGGCTAGGACTCCCTGGAATAATATTACTTAGCACATATACTTACTTTGCAAAGTGTGATCGACGATTTAAGTACCATTATGCCTATTTTACACATAGGGAAACAAGAACACAGAGATGAAGTGGCTTGCCTCAGGGCACTCAGCAAGACAGTAGCAGAGTTGAGAATAGAACCAACTGTCTTAACTCACTATCTGGTGATCTCTTTTTCTGGTGGGATGCCTTATCTCCAGTGAGACTCTTCAGCTGTTCTCTGTTATTGCTCAAGTACATAACACATGGTCATTAGGGAACTTTAATGGCCAGCAGTGATTTTCCTCCTGTAAAAGACCTAGATAAGATGCCATCCCTGCTAAGACAAGCTCAAAGGCAGACTCACCACCCAAGGAGACCTAGAGGACAAATACAACTTAAAGGGTTTTTTGTTTTTTTTAGTGAGTCAGTACTAGTATAATGTAGATGTGGATTAGAGTCATGGGCCTTTCTGAAGAAATGGAGGAAAATATTTAATTTTCTTAGGAACTATGAGTCAGATCCAAGAGGGAAATATGGGTCTTTTTGAGAATTCCTCCATATAAACTGGATTTCCTGTTCTTTATCTATCTGCTTTAACCTTTGGACGGGAAGTTCCAAATAGGCAACTATATATATATAATATGTTTTTAAACAAACAAAAACTCCTCTAAATGCTTCTGATCACCCTAATCAGTGCATATGATCTTGTAGATTGTCTGACACCCAAGAAAGGTGCAAGGTAATATCTTTTATTGGATTCAACTGCTGTTGGTGAAAGAGACAAGCTTTCAAACATCACAGAGCTGAAGAAGTTTGAAACCCTTATGAACAAGTGGCCCTCAGAGGATCTCCAGCAAATCTAGTCCTTAGAGGATCTCCATTATATAGGGGAATCATTGGGTTGCACAGAGTATCCAGAGAAGGGGCCATGGCCAGGACTATGCAGTTAGCAGTGTGTATGATAGAACAGCCTGAAGGCTGCTCTAACCTGCTCTTAGGGAAACCACCCTGGGATATAATGTTCCTAGGAGCAGGGGAATGCAAATGGCTTTGTTGCTGTGCCAAATTTTCCTGGGCTACAACTGAGGATCTGGCTCACAGGAATTATCAGTAGACTGCAGTAACTTCATTACAATTTTAAGAGGTTATAAATAAAGAGTAGGAATATTATTCATTAACAGATGAAAAGCCAAAACAAATCTACCTATTGTTAATCCACCTAAGATAAATCTGCCCCAGGGTTTCTGTAGACCCCAGTTTTTACAAGTAAAATATTATTTTACCTCAGTTACCTTTGGGTCCAGTCTGAACTGTTTTTTTAAAAAGAAAAAGAGAGAGAGAGAGAGAGAGAGAATTTGGAACGGTGCTTTGTTTATTTTTAGCACAATCATAGGATGAAATCAGCTGTGGGTCCTACACCCTTGCTTTAAAGTTAAACTGGCAACCCTACTGATGTCTTGCCTCACAGAATCTGGACTAATTAAGATTGCAGAAAGCCAGTCAGATCAGATTTGAGCACTGCTAGTCAGTGAGCTCTTCAGACCTTTGTCTGCAAACTTCTGGGGTTCCTTGGATCATTCACTCCTTGAGCTGCTTCACACAGAGATATTATCTGATTAAATTATTATTCTACCCCCACATGGGTTTCAGTGGAGCATCAAACATAATGGTGTATAGAAACAGAAAATAAACTCAGTTTCCATGAGACTGGATCCAGATGCTGTAACTTGAAACCTTACTGCAGAAGCTTAAATGGCAATATTTTCATTTGTAATTAAGAGCAGGAACAATTTCTCAGTTTGAAACCCTTATGAACAGGCTACTCCAGGTTCATGCAGTTACTACCATTCTCCGAGCACCAGCACCAGTGCGAACGCAAACATCAAAGACTGAGCTAAACAACTAGGGGGTTGCATAGTTTGTAGCTTCTGTAGGCCAAGATCATTGCACACCAGAGGCTTCTTGCATCCCTTCATTTTTACTCACCCCTCCCCACACACACACACTCTCTCTCTATTTCAGGGAGTCCCTGCAACCCCCCAAATCCCTCCATACCAGGGACTCTGTCTCCCATTCTATACCATCGTCTCCCATTCTCTCCCTCCCCCTCTTGCCAGTGGCTCCTCATTCCCTTTTTTTCTCCCTTCCCCACCATGGTAAGGTCTTTGTGCGCTACTCATTACCCCATTCTCCCCACACCAAGGCCCCTCATGATCCCACTTCCAAGGCTGGGGCTTTGTGGGTGCCTCCATTCCGTCCCACCATTCTCATTTCTTTTCTTTCTGTCTGGCAGATAAGTCATTCATGGTGTTGACATTTTAAACTGCTTTGGGAGGACGGGGAGAGCTGGAAGTTGTTTAGGGCTGCCATCAGCCAGTTATTTGCTATATTGACAATTACAGGGTGGCGGAAGCTGCTGGATCTGCTAACCAGATGGCCGGGGCTCTGTGTAATCCCCTTTTCTCCCCTTTTTTTTTTTTTTTTCAATTTTTGCCAAAATCGCTAGGGTTCCTCCCATTGCCCTGAGATTTCGGAATTGATGGGCTGTGGTGTTAAAAAGTTATCATGTTACAGACAGAGAAATGCCGTCAAGTTGTATGTAAGACCTCGCTTTGCTCAGCCAAAAAAATTGGGGCAGCCCCGCCACGAAGCTGGCATGAAAAACATTCATACTGAAACCTCATGCTCACATCAAGGATGAAATGATTGCACCTTAGCTTCATTCTGAGCCTGATTTTTTTTTCTTGGGCAGGGGATGTAGTGTGTTCTTTTTTCTTTCTTTTTTTTTTAAATGAGACCGTGCTAGTGTGACTGCATGTGAGAGAAGAACAAATTAAATAAAATGGACTGACCTCACTTTTTAGGGGAGCAAAGCGTCCTCCTCTAGAATTTCTCATTTCCTCCTTCTTTTGTTCACCTCATTCTTAAAGGCTGCATGTTCAAACAGGTCTCCCTCTGCCTGAGAGGCCTGGACATGGATTCCTCCAGAATGATTATGCCTCCCTTTGGAACTTACCTGTGCCTCTCACCCCTGGAGAGCAGGGAAGGGGCACTCCAAAGCAAAGGAAGGCAAATAAAAAGAACCTCAAGTGTATTTATTTAAATCTCATATGTTTTGTGTGTGGCCTGACTCATTTTTGAACGGTTGGGGTTGGCAACCCTGAAGTCGCCTTCCAGCAACGTGAACAAAGTAGATTTCACGTGAATCCAAGGGTTTCCTCCCTCCTGCCCTGTGTAGGAGGTTTCCTATTTAAGGCACACATCAACAACCTCTCCGATTGTCTACCTGCTCCTGTCACAGCCTCCATTCTGGCAGAAGGAGGCCAGCTAAACTGAACAGTTGAATCCCAGGCCCAGGACAGCAGGGTGGTGTCTCCTGTTCAGCTTCTGTATGGTTTAACAATAAACATTATCTTAATCTCAACCGACTGGAGTGTTCTTGAGATAAATCTCCGCAAATGGAAAGAACTGCTAGCTTTGCACTGTTTGTGCAGAACGGCTGCTGCCATGTGTTTCCCTTCCCACTACATCGGCTGCCAGAGTACTGTAAAACTGTACCAGCTGTTGGGGAATGGCAATTTCCCATAGTTTAGTGCTCCTCCTGCCAATAGGTAGTAGTTTGTATGAGAAGTGGGTAGGGAATTCTCCTATTGCCACCTGTGGATCTTGACATGCTATTGGTTTCACTGCTGTCCTTTGGATCAAATCCTGATCCTATTGTAGCCAATGGCAAAGATCCCACTGATTTCAGTGGAAACAAGATTTGACTATAAGCATCTGCTTCTGATTTATACCATCATGACATCAGAACTCATTCTACTCCCCAGGAGTTAACATCTTGTAGATAAGAGGAGAAGCCAGCCCCAGGTTTCTTATTCTTCCTTCTGCCTGAGTGCTGTGTGGAGCTGGTGATAAGCTGCAAAAAGAGCAGGTGTTATTCATTGTTTCTATTTTGATGGTGCCTAGAGGTCCCAGTCAGGCATAAGAGTCCCACTGCACTTTGCCCTGCAGGGCTCGGGCTAAGCTGCTATTTAATTGCAGTGTAGATGTGCGGGCTTTGGCTGGAACCTGGGCTCTAGGACCCTGGAAGCCCAGGCTCCAGCCCATGCCCAAATGTCTACATATACCAAAATTAAACAGCCCCTTAGCCTGAGCCCTGCGAGCCCAAGTCAGCTGGCATGGGCCAGTCGCGGGTGTCATTACAGTGCAGGCATACCCTTAGAGGGAGTTTTGTGTGGCTTAGAGCTTTGCATTTCCCCAGTCATTTAATATTTTCTTCCTTTGCCCGTTTATATTTTATTCTCTAGGATTTTGTCTCTTTGCTTTAGTGTCGTTTGCAGGGACAGATTAAAGCCGGATACTTAAAGGCTTGCAATTGTGGCCTTCAGTCAGACATAGGCCAGATGGAACCATGAGTCAGAGGCAAAGTCACAGCCACCAGTGCAGTGCACAGCTAAATTTTCCTTCTGGGCTGGCTCTCTTGGGAGGAAGATCAAGGACTTAGGAGCAGAAAGTTCACTCCCACTGCATGTGTTTGTTTTGTTCATCCTGTCTGACTCCTAGGCTAAGTTTTTTGGAATAAGGACTATACGTGACTGCACAGCACCTAGAACAGTGAAGCTCTGATCCTTGATTGGAGTACCTAGGCTACAAATAATAATCTAGAGGAAGAGTCTGCATGGGGCCTTATTGGAAAGATTATTGGGGTTAACCAAATGAGGGAAAATGGAGAGGCTCTTAGGAGTTGTGGGAAAGAAAAAAAAATTCCAAATGGGAGGCTGAGCAGTTCACCAATTGAAAATTTTCACCCCAACAGGTTTTCCTTGCTAAATTCTAGGCCAGAGGTGGGCAAACTACAGCCCGCGGGCCACATCTGGCCCATGGGACCGTCCTGCCCAGCCCTTGAGCCCCCAGCCCCATCCCTGCTGTCTCCCCTCCCCCGCAGCTAAGCTGCTGCGTGGGCAGCGCTCTGGGCGGCGGAGCTGCGCGCTCCTGCCAAGCAGAGCGGCAGCGTTTCTGGCTCCGGCCGGGTGGCGCGGCTGCCAGACATGCTGTTCTGTGCGACATGGTAAGGGGGCCGGGGCCAGGGGGTTGGATAAGGGGCAGGGGGTTCTGGGGGGCAGTCAGGGGACAGGGAACGGGGGGCAGTTGGATGGGGCGGAGGTTCTGGGGGGTGGTCAGGGGATGGGGGGGTTGGATAAGCGTGGGAGTCCCGGGGGGCCTGTCAGGGGGCGGGGCTGTGGATAGGGATCAGGGGATGGGGAACAGGGGGGATTGGATAGGTGTGGAGTCCCAGGGGGCCTGTCAAGGGGCCGGGGGTGTGGATAGGGGTCAGAGCAGTCAGAGGACTGGGAGCGGGGGGGTTGGATAGGGGGTGGGGTCCTGGGGGCGGGGATCCTGGGATGGGGCGGTCAGGGGACAAGGAGTGGGGGCGGGGGGGTTGGATGGGTCGGGGATTCTGAGGGGGGCAGTCAGGTGGCGGGAAGTGGGAGGAGGTGGATGGGGGCAGGGGCCAGGCTGTTTGGGGAGGCACAGCCTTCCCTACCTGGCTCTCCATACAGTTTTGCAACCCCAATGTAGCCCTTGGGCCAAAAAGTTTGCCCACTCCTGATCTAGGCCATGCTGTGTCCATGAGGCTGCTAGAGTGAGGAGAGGCTGTAACTTCTATAATTTTCCCTCTAGAATCTAGTTGGGGGGGGGGGATTTTGATGGATCTGGTGCCTTTTTTTACACTAATACACTTGCAGTGAGCTCAGGCAGTGACGGTCCACTCTTGTCTTTCTCAGCAAGGAGAGGAAAACTCTATTCTTCATATTAACAATGAAGCACTAAATGTATCAACCTGAAAATAAACTACTAAGCAGTTTCCATTTACAGTCTACAAACCTTTCTGATGATTTTTTCCCCTCCCTCTAATGCCTTCGTGCCTTTGTGTCCCTTCTCCTCTTTTCCACCTCTCCTGGGAGTGTGAAAGCTGTTGATCAGGAACGTAAAATTCAGATTAAGCCCACTGGTGCAGAAAGTTCAATTTGTCCTTTGATTCTTCTCCTGCTTTTGCCAAGTGGTGGAAAATTGCTTTTTGATTATGGAAAAGACTCAGAGCTACAAGTGTGTTCGTGTGCACATGTGTTTATTGGAGGGATGCTGGGGATAGTGGAGGTGCTGGCTATTTTGTTTAGTTTTATTTGAACAGCTTTATTTTATGCTTCTAGGCTTGAAGAGTTCACTAGACAGACACTAGCCAAAAGCAGCTGAATGAACCCACTGGGTATGACTGATAATGCGCTGGCTTGTGTGCAAAGCATGTGTGACCGCCGACTTCTAAGGGATGGAATGTCACACTTCCTAGTAAGGTTCCCTCGAGTGGTTGTCCTGCAAAGGATATTATAGCTAGTGGTGATGGGAGGGGAACTTGTCTGTTTTCATGCTGAAGGTCTTGGCTCCTTTCCCCCACTTTCATATGTACGTGGTTTAGTTGACTGTGGTGTCTGAGGCATGTGGCAATGGATTAATCCGAATGAATGAGTCCCAAAAGAGATCCTTATCCTCTTTTTTGCCTCCCATCCTTGAACTGGATCTTGGAGGAACACCCTTCTCCAAGTGTGTATTGAAACAGTATGGGAATTTCAAGGGGTCGTAATGATGTTTGTTGTGTTGTCTTTGAGATGTGATTTTAAACCTGAGGTCCTGAGCACTTGTGATCACTAAAGGTCCCATGGCAATTTTTGCAAGAGAGAAACAGAAACCTTGATGTCCTGGCCGAATACAACTGGTTCCATACAGGGTGTGGTGACCTCCCTAAGCTGCCTACCAAAAATTCTTTTTGCACTCTTAATTGAATGTTTTTGCACTCTTAATTGAAGATTTTTCTTCACTATCTGTCCTAAACTGTGTTGAAATATTTCTGTGAGCTGTGGAAGATCCACTGCCTTCCACACCAGAAGAGGCTGCATTTCAGTGATGGCTCCTTTCACCACTGGATAGATAGTCAATTATTGGAAAGTTCTCCGGGATCCTTTAGGATGTAAGTTGCTATATAAACATTCAGTATCCATTAAATGTGGCCTAAATCTTGGGGCCGTGTGGATTTACAGATACATAGGTTTTCTTGATTAACTTGACTGTTTGCATTACTTTAAATTAGTTTTAATAAAAACCTCAAAGAGAAGAAAATTCCTGCCATCCTAGTCCTCCGTTAGAATCCCCAAAAGTACTCACAAGGGCTGCTTCGTGACCAAGGAAATCTATTTATAAACCTGTGGAACAGAGGGTCCTACTGATTTACAGCCAACTTGGATTTGTGAAATACAGATTGTGCCAAACTAACTCAAGGACCTTTTTCAGTATAGTAACTGCCTGGGGGGAATAAGGAAACTGTGATGGACAGAAAGGCCCCTGATGGCTGATGGCATAAACAATTCAGAGAGAGTCTGGAGAAGAGTCCGGATAATATAATGTGAATATTAAACAAACCAACCAACCTGGCAGTGCAGCTAGCAAGCAATGAGTTAGTGGCATTGTATTAGAATAAAGGCAGGAGTTATCAACTGAGGTCCCATAGGCACTGATGTTTAACATACTGTATTATTGATGTAGAGGAAAGTGAAAGTGATAAAATGGCCTGATGATGCAAAGCTGGGACTTATAGCAAACACACACACATTCGATTTGTTGGACTAGTGGGAGATGAGGCTTAATGTAGAGTGTAAGATTATTCACTTTGGATAAGATGCACCCTTTGCAGAGGCCTATGGCACATATAACCCCCTAAGGGGGACATAAGGAGTACACAGGCCTTCTGCAGGCTCCATGCACAGGGGTGAAAGTCACACTTAAGGAAGATTAATACAGACTTTACATAGCATTGAGTTACATTAGAACTAAAAAGGGGCAACTGTTGCTCAAACGGAATGAATTATCGGTTCAATGACTGCAAAAAGAAGGCCAATTCCGTTCTAGGGGCGCAAATACAGAGCAATTTATCTTTGGCCATGATGTTATATTGCCACTTTTCACTGCATTGTGAAAGACCAAATTGATTATACCCCACATAATTTGGATCTTCACACTCTGAAACGAAATTCCAAATGAACTAGAGAGAGGGTTAAAAGAAAGGTAACTAAAATGATACAAGGTAAGTCAAGAGCATGACCTGGGAGGGAGATGATTCCCACTACTTTCCGGGGACTAAAAAAGGAACAAGAGACTGAGGCTTACTCCCAATCCTGCTATGATTCTATGAAGACTTCAGTCATGATAGCCAGAGCAAGGCAGCAGGGTGGGAAAGTTAGTTGACTTATTTATAGTTTTATTGTGCAAGTTGCTCTGTGGTGGGTGAGGAGAGGTGGGGAGCCAGATCTGTGTCAAAGACACGGTTAAAACTCAAAATATGAACAAAAGTATAACAGGGGAAGCAGATATGTGGCAATTTATTTGAACTATTACTCATATTTTTTAAAGTTTTAGGCATCAATATTACAAACATCTGCATTACAAGCACTCCACCTACTGAGGCAATGAGCCATAGAGATATTTTAAGAATGATCTAGGTTAAGATTTCCAGAGCTGCATAAGAGATTTGGAAACCCAATTCCTATGAAAATTAATGGAAATTGGGCATCCAAATCCCCTTAGATGTCTTTAGAAATCTAAGCCTTGTTTTTTTTCTCCCTAGCTTTTCCTCTTATGTGTAGTATGCACCTTTAAGGATTGTTGCATACTAGGATAAAGTCACACTGTTGGGATTCTGACAGACATCTTACAAATATATATGGGTACCTTAAATTTTGAGCCTTTGTTTGGTGTGAAATGAAACACTCAGCAGTATATTTGTATTAACATTTGCATTCACATGTTAATAGATTTGCAATGAACATGTGATTCTTCCCAGCTGCTAGACAGGAGAAGGGAAAGAGTACTATGGGCAGAAATTTCCAATGGGGATCTCTATGTTAGATGCCCAGTTTCACATTTAGGAAATGCAGTAAGTGCCTCAATGTGCATTTTAAATTCCTCAGTGCCTATTTGGTGTAATGTCCTGGCTCCTGTATCTGTATTACTGCTGCCCTCTACTTTTAGGAACCCCTATACTGACTTGAGTGATCAGATATGGAACTGGATGTCCAAGTTTGAAAACTGGGCTCAATGGGCCAAACTCTGCCCTAACTTTCATCCTGCACAACTCCATTGCTTTGAATAATCACTGGAGGTGCATGGGGCATACGTCAGGGGAGGATCTGTCCCACTGTGCTTGGAAGGCCTGGTTTTATTAAATAACTACAGGTGGGCCTGAGGTGCAAAGCTTTGATCCAGATCTGAACTGGCTTGGGGTGTTTGCTGGGGATTTGGTTTGGACCATTATAGAGTTAAATGCCAGCTACAAAGTCTGTGGCTATTCAGAACGGAGACTGTGATACAGGCCCATCTCTAAACATAACTACACTAAACAGAGGGGGAAGGCTTAGGAGAAGCCCATTGTTAATTGCTGGTTGTTTAGGTTCATCAGCCTTTTCTTCAATTCAGCTTTCCAGGAATATACAAGTACAAGCAAATAGTGTGTGTGTAAAACACACTGAGATCTATAGTTTCTGTGGGCCATAATTATATGTTATAAATAGGGTGTAGCCCTCCTCTGGCTCCTGGTAAGTTATTGGTATGGTCGTCTTGTCCCACAGCTTGTGTACTCTAGACTGCTGTAAGCAGAGATGTAAGCCAGACTCACATCATGTGGCCTCCAAGAAAGGGCAACTCAGACATACAAATAAAG
Source organism: Emys orbicularis (assembly GCF_028017835.1). NCBI lineage: Eukaryota > Metazoa > Chordata > Testudines > Emydidae > Emys > Emys orbicularis. The sequence continues at coordinate 170,664,824 of NC_088683.1, forward strand.
GCTGTTTTTAAAGTTGTTTTGAAATCAGCTGGTCTTGTTTTTGTTTCCTAAAAAATATTGTATCTGTAGATAATTAACTCTCTGAAAGAGACAGTTGTTATGGAACAGCTTAAAGGCACATTCCACCCTCAGGCTAGGTCTGACATGGGGTTTTCTGAAGGCCATCATACCCTTTATTTTTAATTTATGTAATAGGCTCCCAAAGGTTCATGCACTGCTAGAAAATCGGAGGCGATTTCTCTCTTGAATGGGCAACTTCCACAAAAGTTAGTGCATACATGCTAGGATTATTAAGACTAAGGTTGTCCACTCCTAAAACAGAAAAAGGTTACTCAATATTCCTGTGCTGAATGTTGAGTTAGGGAAGGACGGGGAATCTGGGTTCTCTTGAAAAGATCATTTTAAGGGGGACCTATGAACTTATCTGATTGACAACAGTGTTGGCAAATTACCTAGAACACCAGCAGCCCCATCTAATAGGTATAGCTAGAATGGCAGATGCAATCTGGTTATCTAACCACAAAACTACAGGTCTCGGCATGCAAGCTGGAGCACTGTATGATGGTATTTGGAATCTCTGAAGGCATCACCTCTGTACTGAGAATAAGAGCAACCATGGAATGAATCTAAAATCCCATGGCCTGCATTTAGCCTGTGGGATTTGCTGTGCTACTGCTACACTAAAAGCTGCTGACAGCTGTTGCCCTGAGGGAGGGCCTCACCTGTATATGGATATGGATCAGACTTTGAATAGCTATCAAAACAAAACAAAAAGCTTGCTTTAAGAAATAAAAGGCACTGATCAGACAGAGTAAAGCTAACCTCCAGCTATGTCAGCAGTAGGGTTCATATTTGAAAAGTGAACTGGAAGGGTTTACAAAGAAAAGTTTATGGGTCTGCATTATTAATGTGATACATTTGGGGATTTTAAAAGGATGAAAAAGACAGTTTGAACATTATTAAAAGCTCCTCACAAGCAGAGGTTAGCAGGAGAGACAGACTGTATGCTGTTTGGGGCAGGGACTGTCTTTTTGTTCTGTGTTTGTACAGCGCCTAGCACAATGGGGTCCTGGTCCATGACTGGGGCTCCGGATGCCATGATAATAAATAAAATCATCATTTATAATAACAACAATAATAGAGGTAAGCAGTAGGTCCTGGAAAAAGCCCTGTTAGATCAGAAATCCATAGGGGCTGGATAGAAAGGCTGTGATAACCAGAGGCAGCAATGCAATGAGACGAATTTAGGAGACTTGGATTTGCTCATATTTTGGCTACTGTCCTGTTTGTAAAAACAACGAGGAGTCCTTGTGGCACCTTAGAGACTAACAAATTTATTATGTCCAAATAAATTTGTTAGTCTCTAAGGTGCCACAAGGACTCCTTGTTGTTTTTGCTGATATAGACTAACACGGCTACCACTCTGAAACCTGTCCTGTTTGTGAATTGCACCCTGTGTACATTAGGGAATAATCTTATGTGCAAGGTTCTATCCTATATCACCGAACTTCTCCTAATTCCAGACATTCTGTAACCAATGTAAATACATATTTGTGCTCCTGCAGGAAGAACTGTCCCCTCCCCTTTGCCTTCTTATTCCCATACTGCTTAGTCATACAGTACAGTATGTCCCTTCTCAGTGGGTGGCAGAAGGCTAGCTGCCCTTTCTCCCCCTTCACCTTTTGTGAAAGCAAAATCAGACATGCTAAAATACTGATATTACCTTATTGGGGAGATCTGGAAGAGAAAGTACAGGGCACCCTGAGCAGTGTTGTGAGACACGCAGGGTGCAAGGACCCAGCTGGTGACTTTTCCTTGGAAGGACTGACTTGAAAAGGAGGCAGTTTTTGTGCAACTCTGACCACATTAAAAGTCTTTAGAAAGTCTCTTCATTGCTCATGGATTGGCTCTCTTCATTTGTGGCAAAACCTACTCAGTAAGGCAGGAAAGCCATATCACAGTCTTTGAATAATAAGCGCTTCATGTTAGTATTTTCATTTTCTCAGAAACGCTCTGATACTAGGAAGTCAACTCAGCACTACATGCATGACTTTAAAGCCATAAAACGCCAAAAACAGTTATCTCCTGTGTGTGTATAGTTTAAAAAAAAAAAGATGGCAAAGCTTTTAATTATAAGGAGGGGAAGAAGGTAGCCATAAAAGTGTTTAAAGCATATACACAACTGGCAGGCGTGCACATGACTTCTGCTAAGCACAGGCAGAATATTTTCATGCCATGCTTCCTCTGGCAGAGCTTCGTGACAGCCTCTTTGGGTATGTGAATGATTGTCCTATCATTAAGAATAATTGTGTGTTCTGGTTGGGGTAATGGTGCCTATAAGTAGGCTTGAAAGGATTAGATTTTTATTGGTAAATGTTGGTAAATGTTTTCACCGTGCACACACAAACCGACAAAACAATACTTCCAGTGATGATGGTCTACATTTACAGCTGGGCAAAGTAAGAAAAGTGCTGCTTGAGAAGGTATTTGTTTGACTTAAGGATATTTGCTTTGTATATTTTGTCATGTGATGCTGACCATTTGTGTTGTAATTGTTGTAAGTAAAGCTTTAAGTTTTTGAATCTCAGCATCTACATTAAATAATTATTGTCTGAGTCCCCATTGTCTGAACACCATAACTTCTCGCAGCTGTGAAAAAAAAAACCCACAATCTAAATTGAATACAAATGCATAAAAATAAACATCAGTATTATCCACCAAAATTACAGAATTGATTTTTTTTTTAATCTAGAAGATGTCAGCCTCACCACTTCTTTAAGAGAGTCCTTTTCTTGGGCCAGCTCCTCAGCTGATACAAATCATTGTAGCTTCAGCTGAGCATCTGGCCTGTGTTACATTTTTTAACATAAGTCAAAGAAAATGAAAAGCTAGCTGGAGCCGGTGGCATTAATTCCTTGATGTGAATTGCCATGTTGACCTCACTTCTAATTTTTCTCCAGTCTTATTTCATTTGATGTTAGTTGAATGTTGCTTAGTACAATCCCACATGTACCCAACAGGATTTAAGGCTATGCATTCAGAAGAAGTCTTGTATGTATTTTAGTTAATATTTGTGATGTGGCAACTCCTTGAGGCCCCAATCTGGAACTGGGGACCCAGTGTGCTGTACGCATGTATAACAAACAGCTGAGCCCTGCCCTGAAGAGCATGCAATCTAAGAAATACCACAAAAACAATGCAAGTTAATATCACTGTGCCTAGTGATACAGTGGTACAACAGTGGCAGAGAGCTATTTAGCGAGTTACCATTCTAGCTACCTGATTATACCAGATTGGAAATGACCACATATTTGTCACTGGAATTCAGTGTGTGAAATTCACCCATGTTCAGAGAGATCTACTTACCACTTAAGTCCCACTTAAACTCAATTTTTGGAGGGCTTAGAAGGGACTTAACTGGTGCAAGTATCCTTGTGCTGTCCCTCTGAACAGGGGTAATTTCTCCCCACCTATGTAACATTATTACAATAATACATGCACATGCAGTGGATAAGTAGTAGTACTTAGCACTTTCCAAACATAAATCTCAAAGCACTGGGGGGAAAAAAGGGTAAGTACCATTGACCTTATCTTGCAGATAAAGGGTGAAATCCTGGCCCCATTGAAGTCAAGGGTAAAACTCTTGTTGGCTTCAGTGTGACCAGGATTTCACATAGAGACTCTAAGGTTCAGAGAAGTGACCTGCCAAAGAACACAAGGCAAGTCAATAACAAAACCAGGGATAGACCCATGTTTCTTGATTTCCAATCCCATGTTTTCCCTAGCGGGAGACTAACTGCTTTTCCCTCCCCCCCCCCAATCAGGGCAGCATTTGGATGCCTGAATTTGGATGTTTGATAGAAGTGAGATCACATTACATGAATAATTTTCTGGAGCAGTTGTGGTTTTCAAATATGGGCAAGATCTGCTCTCTCTTCTTGTGCCCTATAGAATAGCAATGCATTCTGATCAGGTATGAGCAGTTTCAGCTCTGCTGCAGTGTGATCAAAGGGAAGAGATTCAGTACTGGAGTATTTGAGTCTCATTCTGCTAACTTGCTGAGTGACCATGATTAAGTCACTTAACTTCTCTGCACCTCAGTTTCCTGATAATGTAATATGGGGATGGTAATGCTCACCTCTCTGAAACATCTGTGAGTGCTCTCATGCAAATCAGTGTGACCTAGTGAACAGAGCACTGGAGTGGTACTCAGGATACCTGGGTTCTATTTCTGGCTCCGTCACTGGTCTGCTGGGTGACCCTGGGCAAGTCAAGTCTCCTTGTGTCTCGTTTCTCCATCTGTAAAATGGGGATAATGAAACTGATTGCATTTGAAAAGTGCTTTGAGATCTACTGATGAAAAGCCATGGGTAAGAGCTAGGGATTATTGTTATTATATAAATAAGTGCAGATGAGCACTTGCAATCAAAATTACCCACTGTTGGTTGAAGTTGGGTGGTGGAGCTAGGCATTTTCTGTGTGCTTTAGCACTCTGAGTGACCTGCTTAATTGTTTCCCTTCTGCCTACAGCATCAACTATGTGAGACAAAACGCAGCTTTTTATTCTCCCCTATGCACCTTCCATAGTCTGCCTTGGCTGAAGTCCCATGCATTGTCTCTTTGCGGAACACATTGGAGGTATTCCTCGGAAATAGACAGGACATGATGCTGTCTAGCTGAGATGATCTATTAGAACAACACTACTAGAACTTTTATGACTCAGTGATATGTCTATTTTGAAGGTAAAATGGCATCCGTGCCCTGGTACAGAAAAAGAAGCTGTTTTCCAAGTTGAGAACATTTAAATCCTTTATCTTTAGAACTGCTTGAATACTTCTTTAAATGCATAATTTACAAAAACAAATTGCTCCTTGCAGGTATATGTATTATGCATCACAATGAGTTGCCCACACTGTTGAGGGTCGAAAACATACGCAAGATCTGCCTCTGCTTGGTACAGAGCAAGATTCAAAATGACTGGGTTAAAAGGATGATTATTATTTTTCCCCCCTGTACGTTTTGGTTTAAATGACAGTGTCTTCCTTCTGCTTTTTATCATGTGAAGGATGTCACACAGGAGGAACCATGAGAATCTTGTGCTATGCAGGAAAAAGAAGAGTTCAAGTGTCAATGATACAATACAAATGCTGACATCAAATGAGAGGTGGTGTTTTTTTTTTAGCAAAATATATTTGCTGCATTGGGAGCAGGCAGTTCACGATGTAAACCAGCAGCTGTGTAGGCAGGATGTTGGTGGGGGTGCTTATAACTTGAGGCTGAGATTCTTAAAGCTTCCAAAGGGATATGGAAGCCCTATTTCCATGGAAATTAAAGGCAATGGAAACCGAACATCTGTGTTGCCTATGTAAGCGGGGGAATGGTCCCGCTATTGTGGGGAACTTTCCTGGCTTCTGCACTACCCCGGTGAAGTGGGCTAGCGAAAGGATCTGAGTCCTCGCTCCCACTCCCTTTACCCGGAGGCCTCCTTGCCCTTGAGGGCTCCCCTTCCACTCTCCTGTCTGGCAGAGTCCTCGTAACCCCAACAAGGCTGGGCCCAGGATTCCTGGGGGGCTCAACCCCCAACCCTGCTGTGGTCACCTAGGACAGGGGCTAGGGTGTCCCCACTCCGGGGTACTCTCTCTGCACTGGGCACCTCCCTGACCCACTGATTATTCCATACAATTTAAAACAAATACAAGTTGTTTAATTAAGAATTAATCTAAAGAAAAGAATAAGGAAAAATGGGAAAGGTTAAAGGAAAACACATCACCCCGCTCTGTGGCAGGGAACATCACAAACAGTGTCTCTGGACATCAGGGCACTTCGCAGTCTGTTCCTTGTAGGTCCCAGATTTCCGTCTCAGGCCCTGGCTGTGCTGCAGGTATGCTGCGGGTTGGACACTTGCAATGGTGGTGGCCACACACCTCCGGGCTTTGAGTGGTGGGACCCTTCTTCCCAGCGTCAGCCCCCCGTCAGGTTAAGGCCCCCCTCCCGGTCTGGCCTGCAAGGGCCCTTGTCTGGGGGTGTCTTTCTGTGCTGGGCCCTTTGCCCAAGGTCCCCCCTTGGCTGGCCCCACTTGCTCACCACACCTGGCTCTGTGGCTGCAGCTCTGCTCCCAGCACAGGATCTGCTCTCCCTGGGCTGCGTCTCTGGCTCTGTGGCTGCGGCTCTGCTCCCAGCACAGGATCTGCTCTCCCTGGGCTGTGTCTCTGGCTCTGTGGCTGCGCCTCTGGCCCCTCTGGATCTGGCACGGTTCTGCTCTCCAGCTCAGCTTGGGCCCCTGCTTTCTCCTTAGCTCGGCCCCACTCAGTCTGACCCAGGCAATTCCAGCTCACACGGAGGACGGGACCCACCCTGGCCTCCTGTCATGCTGATTAGCCTGCCCGCTCTGTCAATCAGGCTGACCTGGAGCATTGGCCTCTCGCCATTGTTCCTGGGGACTGTCAGTCTCAGGGTCCTGATTTCCCATCGACCCCTCCCCTTTTAGTGCTGGGAGCTAGCCAACCAAAACACCCCCACTGAATGTTAGTAAGGGGGCAACAGTCCCCTTACACCTAGGTGGTTTTGAAAATACAGCCTGGCCTTTTATGGTGGCTTGCTAACTGGAGCTGATTATTTTGAATTGTACTACTATGTATTCATTATGCTGGAGTATAATTGTGATGAATTTTTAAGATGTGATGGGTGCTGTGACGGGGCACAACTCATCACTGCAGCACCTCCTGCTGGCTGGCCGGGGAATTAGTGCTGAGCCCTCTTCTGGTCGAGTCTTGTCCACTGTCACCTCTCTTCCTGGACCCACATCAATCCCAGGACTGCAGCGTCCTCTTCAGTGACGCTGCTCTCTGCCTGTGCCACACTCTATCTTCACCCCCTTCCGGGGGGACCTACAGTCCACGGTCTAGCCACTTCCTTCAGTAGCTCCAGCACCCTCTTTGCCCTTGCGTCAGGGCCTCAGTCTGGAGATCCCTGCAGCCTGCCAGGGGCTGCCTTGAGCTCTCTGGGTCTCTGCCTGCAGCAGTGCTCTGTCCAGAGTGCTTGCTATCTTCCACCTGCAAAGCAGCCAGTCCTCCTCCCTTTTCAAGCTCCAGGGAGTGACCGAAACTGCTCTATTCTGCACCCCTTCTTATATGGGCCAGCCTGGTCCTGATTGGCTGCTCCTTTAAGCCCTTTTGTGATTGGCTGCCTCCTGCACAGCCTCCCTAGGGCTGCTTTTAACCCCTTTTCTGCCAGTGTGGGGCAGATGCCACATCACAGGTTCCTAGATCATATGGATAGTTCTTGTTGGCCTGCTCTATACTAGGAACTCAGGTCGGAATAACTGTCACTCTGAAGTGTGAAAAATCCACACCTCCTGGTATTGACAGTGCTCGGTTGACAGGAGAACTCGGTTGACTTAGCTACCGCCTCTTACCAAAGCGCTACCATGGTGTAGCTGCAGCGCTATTGCTGTGTTGCTGTGGCGGTTTATGTGTAGAAAAGCCCTTAGTGTTTATATAAATCCAAATAAAGAAATATTATTGTGATGGAATACACCCCTATATTCACACCCTATATACTAGTGTAATAATCTTTGTACAAAATATGCCTTGTAAGATATAATTTGAAAACTCATAATTTGCTGGTCAGTATTGTCTTGGTAAAATGTGTGGCAACATTGTATGTGCAATTATAAGATTTCCCTATTGATGTTAATACATGTTCCAAACCCCACAGCACTGATCTGGCAGAAGTCAGGTCTCTCCTAAACAAAGGAAGGAATGTGTGCTTGCCTTAATTTGCATTTAAGCAGTAAATAGGGCCATCAAGCAGGGAAAACAATGGAAGGTCAAACAGGTGAGGAAAAAACCAGCAGGGAATATCCTTCCATACAGACTCTTTGTCTCCTGATTCTCCGCTGGAAATGTTTTTTCAAGGGTGGGGGTTGAAACTATAAAAAGAAGGGGCAAACACCCCAAGGCACCCTCCCCCCTGTGCCCACCTCATTCTCTGCGCCTGAGAAGACAAAAGAAACAGCTGTTGGACTCTGGGGAGGGATCCTGACCTGAGAATTTGGTGGAGCATGTGGTGAGAAAGTTTGCTTTGTAAATAAATAGTTTAAGTAGATGCTAGTGAGCGTTTTATCTTTATTTTTATGTCTCATTACTTGTACTCACTTAAAATGTCTCTCTGTAGTTAATAAACTTATTTTACTATTTTATCTAATCCAATGTGTTTAAATTGGAGTGTTTGGATAACCCTATTTAAAATAATAAAATGGCATATTGTTCCCTTAAAGGAATAATGGACTTAATGTATTTGGACTGTCCAGGAGAGGGTTGGGCAGTACAAGACATACATTTCTGGTGGAGAATCTGAGACTGGGGGTGTGTTGGGGACACCCTGAAGTATAACCAAGACTGGTGAGAGCCAGGCTGAAGCTGGCAGGCTGCAATTACACACAGACACTCAGGGTATGGCTTGCATGCTGGAAGGCTGTTTGTGAGCGGCTCAGGTGGAAGCTACTACAGCAAGGCAGTGTAAAGCACCCCAGGTTGCAGGGCAGCCCTCCCACTAGTCTGGATTGGGCCCTGGTATGTCACAATTATTTATTTATTATTTGTATTTCAGTAGCACCCAGGAGCCCCAGTCATGGGCCAGGGCCCCATTGTGCCAGGCGCTGTTCAAACACAGAACAAAAAGACAGTCCCTGCCCCAGAGAGCTTACAACAGGGGTCGGCAACGTTTGGCACGCGGCTCGCCAGGGCAAGCACCCTGGCGGTCCGGGCCAGTTTATTTACCTGCTGACGCGGCAGGTTCGGCCGATCGCGGCCCCCACTGGCCGCGGTTCGCCGTCCCGGGCCAATGGGGGCGGCGGGAAGCGGCGCAGGCCGAGGGATGTGCTGGCCGCGGCTTCCCGCCACCCCCATTGGCCCGGGACGGCGAACCGCGGCCAGTGGGGGCCGCGATCGGCCGAACCTGCCTCGTCAGCAGGTAAATAAACTGGCCCGGCCCGCCAGGGTGCTTGCCCTGGCGAGCCGTGTGCCGAACGTTGCCGACCCCTGGCTTACAATCTAAGGGCTTGTTTATATGAACAATTAGACTGCAGCAGGCTGGGGTGAGAATCTACCCCACACTAGCCTGCTGTGGTCTAACTGTGTACACCCTACTGATGGGCATCCACAGTTCATTATTTGCTAGCCCCGTTTGAAAGAGGACTTGATCAAAGTGCTCTAATGAGTTGTTAGCATGCATCAGCAGGGTGCAAATGGACAGTTAGACCACAGCAGGTTAGTGGGGGGTAGACTCTCACCCCAGCTTGCAGCTGTCTAATTGTTCATGTAAACAAGCCTTAAGTAAATAAACTGGAGAGACTAGGGGGTCTGATTCTCCACAGCCTTGCATAGCCATTCACACATGTGCAAAGCAGGTATAATATGCTGCTATGGGATAGCTCAGTGGTTTGAGCATTGGCTTGCTAAACCCAGCGTTGAGAGTTCAATCCTTGAAGGGGCCATCTAGGGAACTGGGGTAAAAATCTGTCTGGGGATTGGTCCTGCTTTGAGCAGGGGGTTGGACTAGATAACATCCTGAGGTCCCTTCCATCCCTGATATTCTATGATTGCTGTAAGTAACTATGGAAAAAATTGGAATTCTCTAGTGTTTTTACCACCACTTCAGTGTAAATGACATTTCAAAGTTCAATGTAATGAAAAATCAGACCCAACAATGTACTGAGTTTACAACTGCTTGAAATACAGTGTGAGATTTCACTGTAGCTAAAAGATGACTGCAGTGGAAACAAGGGTAACTCCAGGAATGCTACCATACCATATTATCCAGTTATGTCATTTAACACTTGTTACCATTGAAGCTATACCACAATGGCTTGTGATTTTTATCAGCTGTCATGCATTAGGCCTGGTTAAACTTTATTAGTCTTTGGATGGAAGACCACCAAGGAAAACCCATGATGCATGAGATGGTGGGTGTCTCAGTGCATAACACCCTTCCTCTTCTGAGTCAGTCCTGAACTAATGCCCTAACATGGACCTAGAAGTTTCTCTTTAACATAACCTGCACAGGCTGGCCCCAGCATGAGTTAGAGCAGCCTAGAAGCTGCTCAAGATTATATCACTGGCATCCCTAAGGGACTCTTATACTAGTGGAGGATTAGTGCAGTGGAGCAAAACTTCTTCCAGCCCCAGTGTGCCCTAACCATTCCCCGACACATAGCTATGTCAGAGATGGAGGGGATGGCTGACACAGGGGCAGCTTCCCCCAACTTTATGCCAGTAGAGAGTTTCCATCCCAAGTAGAGGAATTCTTCACCAGCTATCTAGACCCAGAATCAGGCCCTCTGGGCTACTACTAAGCCACCCCCCCTCCAGCATTATTACAGTTGATAAAAGGAGATTTGTACATGGAATTTGCCAGCGGATAATTCACTCACCCTACTGGCTAAATGTTTCCTCTTAGCAGCAGTGTAGTGGCTCATGCTTCTTTAAGAAACTGCTCTATGTTTTTGAAGCACAGAGGCCTGAGGCTCAAATGGAAATAAGAGAGAGGAGAATGGGCACTGAAGGAAATAGATTTTCCCTTTAAAAAAAAATAAAGTAATTAGGATAGACAGAGGGCTCTTGTTAACTATTTACTATTCACACAGTGTGTGTGTGTGTGCAGATGTGTGATATATTGGTTTTTCAAGGTAAATATCAATTTTTAATACATTTTGCAGGGGTCCTAGCCTGTGGAAATGGCCAGTGTACAGTGTGGCATTAATTTGCGTGCTTCTGATTTTAGTACATGTAGTCCGGTTTTTGTCAGGGAATAGGCAATGGCATTGCTTGCACTTCTGAGACCAGGCCTTCTGTAGCTTTGTCCCTTGCCCTTTTCTAGAGCATATAGTGCAGTCAGAGGGGTTAATTAGGGTGGGAATAATTTGTTCACAGAAGTAGTCTAGGGAGTATTCACCATGCACAATTCTCTCCTTCTTAGAATACAGTCAGCCTTAGTTTAGCGTGCATAGTTAAAAAGGATCTGACCATCAGTCCAAAACAAATAGAACCTCAATCATTTCCCCCTAATGTACTGAATGTGTAGTTATTATTAGTGCAGATAGTGTTTGCAGCTCATGATCTGGTAAAAATGTTAATTAAATAGAAGATCTGTGAGTGCACATTTTACAAGTATTAATAATATTGCCAATTCTACATTTGTACAGTCTATAGCAGTGTTTTTACTTAGCCTATGTAAGCCCCCATCATTATCTGCCTACCTACCTATGCATTTCTACTGTGCTCATTAGCATAGTGTATGTACACAATATAAATGGATGGATGGATAGATTGATAGAAGTGAAAAAGCTAAATCAATGGGTACGTTATACAAAAAATTAAAAATACATCTGTGACAGTGTACCCCATAAGGCTTTATGGGGGGTGTGTGCTTATAAATGTATGTATGACATAACTGGAATATGTTTTGCGCTGCCTGTGCCATGTAATATATCTCCGTAAAGGTTATGGTCTACTATATCTATTCATCCTATTTGTACATATATATCATTTTCTACTTGAGGTTAAGAATATGGGCTGTATGTTTGCTTGGTTTCTAAGTAAGCTTTGTGAGGCATTTGGTCAGCTTCTTTAGGAAGGAATTCGCCAGGTTAAGTACCTGATCAGGAAACACTTGGGGAGCAATGCATCTTGGAATGCTCCAATCCACATAAGAAGTCTTCCTGGAGACATGCAAGATACCATGTGGACAATGGCTTCGGCCTGTAAAGACTGAGTCATGCAGGGACATGTGACTTGCCCAGGTGACTCCAGAACTCCATCTTGGAGCTGAACTTTGCATAGGAGGGAGGAGGGGGGTCTCCACCCACAAGAGAGAGTCTATTTAAACCCTTGGGAGACCCCTCCATTTTGTCTTCAGCTGGCTAAGGAAGGAGCCTCTCCACCCCCTCAGGATACTTGAAGGGAACTGGAACAAAAGACAGTAACTACAGGGGGTGTGAGTGATTGCTGGACCCAGGCTAAAAGGAGATTAGCCTGTAAAAGGGAGCATTCTGGAACTGGTGAGGAACTTATCTGTATTTAGTTTCATTAGACATAGATTTGCGCATTTTATTTTAAGTGTGGTGGCTGGAGAACAGACAAAGTGGTTACTAGTTTGTTATTTTCTGTTTGCTTATTTCGGGCAAGGGAAGTAGGGACAGAAAAGGAAGCAAAATAAGTAAGAAGGAAGATCAGAAGAAACTAAAACTGCACAGGGTACAAATTGCCCAGAAAAGCTGAACACTGGGCACAACCCCTCTGCAGTTCACCGAAACTCAGATGCACTCAGCTCAGGGGATTCTTAGTTAACAGAGGCTTTCACAGTGCCCAGTGTTCAGCTTTTCTGGGCAATTTGCACCCTGTGAAGTCCTTTTTAGTTTCTTCTGATCTTCCTTCTCCAGCCACCACACTTAAAACTCACTTAAAATCACTACCGGTATCTCAAAGCAATCAGCTGTGCACAGACCCTGCTCGACTACGCCACTGTGACGGGTTAGATCACAGAAACCCCCTTCGGAGCTGCCACCTGATGTGCGAAGACTACCTCTGCTCCTATTTTCCCTGCCAGCTCAGGACTCCAGCACCCTACCCTGTCTTGCTGAGCCAGACACTCGCGTCTGCTCCAACACAGACCCAGGGTCTGAATCACTTGTCCCAAAGCTGCAAGTTTACCTGAAAACAGCTCACAGAAGTGTGCTTGTCTTTAGCACTCAGATGCCCAACTCCCAATGGGGTCTAAACCCAGATAAATCCATTTTACCCTGCATAAAGCTTATGCAGGGCAAACTCATAAATTGTTCGCCCTCTATAACACTGATAGAGAGATATGCACAGTTGTTTGCTCCCCCAGGTATTAATACATACTGAGTAAATTACTAAATAAAAAGTGATTTTATTAAATACAGACAGTAGGATTTAAGTGGTTCCAAGTCGTAACAGACAGAACAAAGTAAGTCACCAAAGCCTCTTGAAGTCAACAGACTCCCGTTGACTTCAGTGAACTTAGGTTACATCTTGGGACGCTCATGGTCTGATTCTAATCTCACTCCAGTACTACATTGGTGGAACTCCATTGATTTCAGTGGCTTCTCTTAATTTACACCAGTATAAGTGAGATCAAAAGCAGGCCTCCACCAAGATCTATTTTTTAAAAAATTTTTTGCTACTGGGGCATAGCTGGAGTCTTACACATAAACACTATCTTCCTGCACTGGTGAGTATGAAGGCAAGTAGAACCAGAGAAACAGGATGCATGGACAGTACAGTGATATATTTAGCAAGTGTTTGCACCAGCTAAGGTGTCAGTATTCAGGCAGGTTGTAATTTTTTTTAAGCTGCATCGGCAAAAAACCCTGTGTTTTGAGTCGTTCTGCTGTTTATCACCACATCAGATCAAAGCGTAAAGAACTGGGTTTGTGTTCCCTCCGACCAGATTGATGCTGACACACAGCTGTCCTTTACTCCTCCCCAACACATCAGGACTGAATGTTTTACAGATTGGAAGCATAGCATTCAGTGGGTTCTGAAATAAAACTTCTATTGACATGTGTGTGTGTTTTAAAGAAACCGTCAACCTTAGTTTGTTTATATATATTTTCTTCTGCAGGAAGAAGGAGGGGAGAAAATCATGCATACATGTGTTTGCAATCATAGATTTAAGAGTCTAAAAATAAAATAAACCCACATGAAAAGCTTGTTTGTGGGCACTTTGAAACTAGGGATAATGTGTGCTTCAGAATCCGTTTATCTTAAAAAATAAGTAAATCATATAGAATTAACAAGTCCCAATTGAGTGGCTTACCAATTAAAAAAATATTTTAAGTCTGCTGCCCAAACACAAATATTTTCAAACAAAGTAAGATCACTGGTATTTAAACTCCATTTGTAAACTTTTTTTTTTTTTTTTTTGCTTCATGTCTTGTCCTGCACCAACCCAGGCAAGATATGGATGTAAGAAATCACTGAGCTCTGATATGACTAAGCTAGAACAGTTAAGCAGGTTATCAGGTATTGTGATGTGGTTTACAAACCCCACACTATACCAGGGCAAGGCATAGAGCAGTACTGGGTTAGTGAGGTGTGACAGACTGTACCCCATCTCCACCATTTTTACAAGACTATGATCAATTTTGTACAAAGTATGTCTTGTGAGGTGTCATTTGAAAACTCATAATTTGCTGAACATTATTATCCTGGTAAAATGTTTGGCAACATTCTATGTAACGTTATAAGATTCTGCTGTATAACATTGCTGTAACATGTTCCAGAGTTAGAAAAGCAGGCCCAAACCAGTTCTTCAGAGACAAAAGACACACTGATGCCCCTGATAGGTATCAGCATAATCAAATGGACTATCATAAATTATCACCTAGCTAAGTGGCCATTCTTTGGCAAGAAGAAGGGTGTAAGCTAGAACTTTACATATTGGCAAAGACACAGCTGGGGGTTTCTGTGTAAACAGACTGTCTGTCTCCAGAAATGCAGCTGGAGATAATCCTCAAAGAGGGGAGAAGGGTATAAGAATGAGAAGCAGAGGCTCCCAAATCACTTCTCTCCCCTCATCCCTACTCACGGCAGCTACAACGTTTGAAAGACAAAGGAAGCATCATTTAACTGTGGGCTAGGTCCTGGCTGAAGCAATCCAGCCAGACTGCTGTAAGCTTTTGGTGAGGAAAAACCTTTTTGCTTTTAAGTTCACTTAGCTTGTTAAGTTAGGTATTAGTTTGCGATTTATCTTTTTATTTTCTTTGTAACCAGTTCTGACTCCTATGCCTCGTTACTAGTAATCACTTAAAATCTATCTTTCTATAGCTACACTGGTTTAGATAAAACACATTTATTATGTTTGTTTGGAAGTGTTTGGGAACCTCCAGTTGAGATAACAGGGTCTGTGCCTATCATTTTCCATTGATGAAATAATGGACTTTCTATGAGCTTTTGTTGTCCAGGAGGCTGCTGGACATTTCTGGGGGAAGGTCTGGGACTAGGAATTTGCTGGTGTTTCCCTGTATGTAATTCATGAATGGCTGGCCAGAGCATTCATGTAATATAGCTGGGAGTGATTTTGCATGCTACAGGCTGTGTGCGAATTGGCCAGGAGTGGTTGCTCTCATACCAAGGCAGTGTAAAAGGCACCCCAGGTTGGAGTATTGAGGGCACACAGCTGTTTAGGAGTCCAGATTGTACCCTGGGGAATGTCACAGGAGGCCCCACCCCGTAGCAGCTGCAGGACATGCTCCAGGTAAAGGCTTAGTTTAAAAAGGCACTGGCAGCATGGGAAGGAGCTACAGGTTCCATCAGAAAGTGAAACTGAGGCCTAGAGCAGTGAGCGGAGTGGCTACAGCATTGTTAATGCTACTCTGGAAGCAGCGATCAAGATTCCCTCCCTTCTTTGGGAGTTGAGAACTCACAAGAGAGTGTGAAAAAAAGGACATTTTCCCACTGGCTGACTAAGCGGCTATTCCTAGGTCTGGGGCCATGCCCCAAACGGAGGAGCCACAGCCTGGTAAGAAGCAAGCCAGTGGGGAATATAACTTGGGGTGAACCAATGAGTGTTCCGGACACTGTAATGCCCCTCTTGGGCCTTGGTTTTGGGAGGGACCCAGTGGAGTGGATGGGCCTGGGTTCCCCTTCCTTGCTCTCTTACACCTGCACCATGACAGAACCCTAAGGGGAGGGAAAGAAGAATTGAGGCCTGCAGCATGTGACTGGCCAGAGTTCCCTGTAGTCTGAGCAGGCTGGACAGTGGAGCTGCTGCCTGACCACCAGGCTCAACTGCTCCACTACAGCTGTCATACATTTTTTGCATACAAGGTGAAATTCCTTGGAGGTAGAGAGAGCCCATGCAAGACAATCCCCACCACAGCGCCCTACAATGGGGCTGCTTTTTGGCACCACTGGAGTAACTACATAGCGGTCCCTCTCTCTCTCTCTCTTCCCTTAACCTAATCGCTGCAGTTTCTTGTTTGTTTGAAACCTTGTCTCACTAGCTCAGGATAGTTTCTTCCCTCTCTAGCCATTCAGCTAGGCATAAGGTTAAATGACTCATGAGTTCCTGGAAATTCTCTTTTGTTTGTTTTAGACAGAAATATTCAGGAAGTTTCTCCTCCATGCCAGCTCTGCTACTTTGGCACTGCATTGTCCTCAACACTTGAATCACATGCACGCACTCTGCACAGTTTCTTTAACACAAGTTAAATTGCTTTCTGTCCAATACTAACTATAGGGCTGGCTATTTCTGTATATGCCAGGTAGGTATTCTTTGAAAATCACACACCTGGATTAGTGATTAAATATCTCCTTACCTGATGTGGAAATTAATATGACAGCTATCATTTCTGGCTGAGTGTACAGCCTTCAGACGAACATGTTCCGTGCTCATCCTTAGGCTATATATATCCCTCTCCCCCTCTGCTTTCATTCCCATTCTGTTTGGAAGGCATGACCCCTGCTAAGACTTGTTCCACAAGTCAGAGTCTAGCTGCGGAAGTTTACTATACATAGGCTTGGAAGGATTAGATTTTTATCAGTAAATGTTGATTTCACTGTATGCACACAAACCGATGAAATAATATTTTCCTCATTGATAATACAGGCAAAGTAAGAAAAATGCTGCCTGAGAACTTTTTAGAGTTTGATTTTAAGGCTATTTGCTTTGTATATTTTGACATGTGATGTTTACAATTTGTATTTTGATGGTAATAAAGATTTAACTTTTTGAATCTGCGTCTACTGCCATGAAATAATTGTCTCTCCCCCCATCCATTGTCTGCCCCCTCATAATTTCCAGCCACTGTGAAAACTTAAATGGATAAAAATCTTAAGAAATGCTTAAAAATGAACGTCAATATTATCTGTTGAAATTATATAAAAATCTAATTCTGCCAAATCTAAGTAAAAATGAACAAGTTAATGGGGAAAGGCAAACCTCAAAATGTTTGGCTTCTGGATTCCATTCAGATAAGCCGCCCCTTGAATTTATATAATTAGGCCAACTACTGTGTGTGACAGGGGGCTGTGGAACAGTCATTTTAATACAAAAAATCTTGACTGTATAGGTCATAGTCCTGCCACCTACACACACAGCCAGCTTATGGGAAGAAGTATGTGTACTGATGTGAGTAAGCTGGCAGAGAGAGAGTGTGTGTAATATCTTTAACTCTCCTGACAGCAACTCATTCACACTGATGTCAATAGCTCCTTCCCGCTTCTACATACGCTAAATCCTCCATGCACTGACAATGAGACAGCAAGGGGTAGAAAGGGAGGGGGGGCAATTAACCCTCGAGCCAGAACCAACTTTGTCCACATTCTCAAGTTGTACCAATTTAACTAAATTAGTTTCAAAACTGTTTTAGTCAAATTGGTGCTACCCCCTCATTTGGACACTCTTTGAACCAGTTTTAAAGTGCCTGTAACAGGGTGATCTTCCAGGGTGCCTGGAGCCAGCCAGCCCTGTTCAATTATCAGACCTAGCTGGGAAAGGGTCAGGAGATCCCTATAATGGCATGAGAGAGTGTAGTTAGAAGAAAGCTATAGGAAATAGGGTGGATCCTATGACCGGTTCTGGAGCAGGGTGAGAAAAATGCAAGGGGAAAGGTCTCTGATCCCCACAGAAGATCCAGGTCTGGGGAAATGACTGGGTTTATATGTGGAATTTATGTTGAACTCTTTTGTTGTGTTCAAATGATAAACGGTACACCTGAGGGAAATGGAATAATCCAGACTCTGAGGGTGGCACTGGTCTTTCCTGGGCTGAGAGAAACAACCCACCAGCCTACAGTGCCTTATACTGAGTTGGCTTAAATTGATTACTGAACCGCTTCAGCTGTATCAGTGCAACTAAGCATCCACGTGAGAGGGTTGCGCTGACTTAACTAAAACAGTTTCCAGATGGTACAATTGTCTTGTGTTAACAAGGTCCTGCTCTTTCTGGAGCCAGCTTCTCAGTCCATAGGCCAGCTCTAGTTTCCCCTCCAGAAGGGGAGTAAACAACTCACTTCCAGGCCCTTTAATGTCTGCCTCAGCTCTAACAGCAGGACTGGCAGTAAAGATGAATCAGAGCCTGATTCCTGCCACATTTCCAGCAGCTTTGGGCCTTCTCTTCCTTGGGGCCCCACAAGTTTTAGGACTGACCCTGCTTCCAACTGCACGGGAAAGCAACATGTCATGCTCAAAAGAGACCATGTTTTTTATGATGCTGAGTCTATGTGCTAGCCACAGAATTTCTTTAGATCTCTGAGGGAGAGAGAAGTATCAGTGCCTCTGACACAGAAAGTATTGCCAACTGATCCAGCTACACTCTGCATCAAATCACTGATCAAAGTAACTCAGAATAGACTTTGCCCATCTATTGTCACAAGAAGACCCACTGTACAAACAGATTTGATTAGACCGAAGAGTGTAAGTAGTGTTTATAATCCCCATTGTTGTATAGAATCACAAATGTGGAAAAACTGGCATTATTCCCATTTTGCTGGCTGTTGCTAATTATATATCCCTTTCTTTCCTCCCTGAAAATGGCTCTTGGAAATTGTTCCAAAGTGTCATGAAAGGGTGAACTATGCTGACAAAGCTGTGTACCACTGTTACATTCTGGAGTGCAATTCACACCAGTGAGAGATTATGTCACTGCTTGTACTATAACCCCCAGTTCCCTAAAATACTTCTGCTACTTGTGGCTCCCTACTTGGGTCACACTTGTAGCCAGCATGCACCTCATGTTCTGTATGCTGTATGGCTCTGATTCAATCACTTTGTATCCAGCAATCTGCCAGCAGTTATCACAGACACAATTTGTTGGTTATTGTTAGCAGCTGACTCCAACACTCACCCAGTCCCAAACTTCCCAGACCTGTGTACTCTGATATGTCCAGCCCTCACCTGCAATGTTCAGAGGCATAATAAAATCTGTCATCTCCTTTTAAGAAGACAAAACCCACCAGATTGCCACATTAACTGAAGATGGCATTCACTTTAGTACAAACACAGCACTGTTGGTTTAGATTTATAGTAAAACAAGTTTCTTAACCAAAGAAGATAGGGTTTTAAGTGAGTTCAGGCATCAGATAGAAAGTCAGAAATGGTTATGAGCAAATAAAAGTGAAAACACACATCTAAAATGCTAAAACGTAATCTAGCAAGGTTTGATTCAAAGCTTTTGTTCAAGATAGCTTCCACTGCCCAGTCTTCCAGCAACATGATGGCTGACCCCCCTTCTCGGTTAAGATCTCTTCCAGAGGCCCAAAGGTGTCTTCTTGGGTGAAAGATAACTTGGGGTTCTCTGCCCCTTTCTTTTATAGTCCGTTGATCTTTTAAATTGATAAAAGATTGATCCTTCTTTTGAAGGATAACCCCCTCCAAGTAAAGTTTATTCAAGCTGTGAGAAAGGTGACATGGAGTCTGGTGGTGAAGGACGCTCCATAAGCAGGGGAAGACAGAACGTTTGCTGAAATGAAAATTGTTCCATTTGCTGCCATCTCCGCGCCCCTCCCCTGTCCCCTCCCATGCTGTCTTAAGGACCCTGTTTATTAGTTATATGTAAATTGATGTAAACACACATTCCTTTGTTTAGGATAGACCCATCTAACAACTTTTGCCTAGGCAGGGCTGTCTGCATTTGAACATGTGCTAGTGACATCATACAGGGGGAAATCCATAACTTTACATATAATGTTGCTACATACATTTGACTATGATATTATTGACCAGCAAGTTATTAGTCTTCAACTGATACCTCACAAGGCATATTTTGTACAAAGATTATCACAATAGTGTGCAAGTTATGAATAGAGGCTGCTTTGGTTCACAACCACACGTGACAGATATTTAAAGGCTGAAGTGACCATAGCCCATAGTACAAAGTATGCTCTTCTTAGTGATGTTACATCATCAAAATTGAGTCACATTATTGGAGTTTATTCAGCACTTGTGCTGATTTGGTGGCTTTCTTAGTATGGACATATTATTAGAACAGAAGACCAACCAAAGCATGTGTACCAAGGAATGCTGCTATATGGCCAATGATCATGTGGGTGTCAAAAGCTTCGGTAGCCCAGCAATATTGGCAGTGATAGACATAAACTGAAAATGCAACCAGACCACCTTAAGCACCTTGCCGAAAATCAATCTGGATGATCTGCAAGGAGGCCACGTCACTTTGGGATTTGCCATGATGCTGATGTGGTTTATTCAGAACTTTTAAGGCTTCTCTTCCACAGAGGCAAATTCAAACTCCACTTGGCAGCATTACTTAGCATTGCACTAGTAGAGTTTAGAAATCTGGTGTGTTTTAGATTAAATGTCTCTAATATCTGCCTTTTTGTCTCAGCTGTGAATTATTACAATTTTGCAGATATCTTCTAAATTTGGTTGTTATGGATACAATCTGCAAATTGTAATAATTCACAGCTGTGACAAAGGCTCAAAACCCCCACAGTGTTTTCACAAGTCTTGTGAAGAATGAAACAATTTAGCACCTTTATCCTGATTTTTTTTTTTTACAGGTTTCCCAGTGTTTGAGTTGGGGAGGGGGGAATTACACTGCAACTTTTTATTGCAAAATGGTAACTTTTCCTTTGGACAGATTTGTAATTTGCCCACTGTAAAATATTGTCCTGTTCACAACACAAAAATAGCTACTTGGGGACATCATGCTTGAGATCAAATCTACAAGTTCTCACAAATAGTTGAACAAAAGCTGAGACTTTTCACTTCATGAGTATCTATGTGAAAGCTGGTAATGTTGCAGAGTTCTGACTCAGACGATAATTATAATCAGACATTGTGGGCCAGAGATATCACTGATCATAATCCAACAGGAAAATGGTAGCCAAACATGGAAGGGCGGGCTCTGGTATGAGACAGATTGTGTGTGTGTAAGAAGATAACACACATGGCTTTGGCAGGTGTACTGTGCTGTTTTTATTTCCTGGAGTTATTTGCTGGAATAATGGCATCTAAAATTTCAGAAGCCAGTAGTATGAAGATACAACCAAGTCTTGGTCTTTCTTTGTCAAGACTGCTAGTAAGTTTTCTGTGATGTGAATAGGACAATCATCTGGTAGGCATGGGGCTGAGTCCATAGAGATAGAAAGTTGTTGCCATCTAACATGGATTGGATTCAGAGAAGTGGCCAAGAGATGGAATGATTTGTGTTTTCTTTACTCATTTCTTGATTTATCTAATCATCCCACCTGCTGTTTTGTGGATTTAATTAGATCTGTCACACAACCTGTTTATGGCTGAATGAATACTTGTAGAATGTGTGCATGCATGATTAGAAAACAAATATTTTTAAAAGGGTACTGAAAATCATCTGTTAGGACAACTTTTTCACATTAGCAGCTATGATTACTCTAAATAGTGGGTTTCCTTTCACTTTAATTCTCAATGAGGTCTGGGTGAATGATCCATAAGAATAAATTTATTCAATGTACTTAGCGCTTTTTTGCTCTGTGTGAAGTGGTGAGACTGCATTATCTCTGAAATGAGTTTTGTGGTCATTCACTCTTCTTAATTTGGTAATTTAAAGCATATGAGATCGTTTCCCTTCCTTGACTGGGTATAGCTATAACTTCTTCAATGGGAGAATGGCACATCCTCTTGCTAATCCACAAATACACTCCTTTTACATGACTTCAGTACTTGTACAACAGAGCAGCATCTCAGTAGTTCAGTGAACAAAAAACAGTCATCTGTATGTTCCTGGAAAAACATGTACAGAGGGGTAGAAATGAGACCAGACCAAATAATGAGTAAGAATTCACAAACATGTTTGTAAATATGATTTTCCCATTACTCCAACACTAGAAGGTCTTATGCACTTTAAAATAGAACAAATGTAATGAAACAGAGAAATGTAAGCGCTCAGAAGTGTTGGTGATAGAATATTTTTCTGTAGCTTAGCTCTCGCAAACTGTTTACCAGGCTTTTCGCTGAATCAACATTTTATTTCTCTTTATATGACTGACTAAGAAAGAGGAATCATTCCATACATCACTTGATTCATAGGCTAGGATTCCCAAACATGCCTTTGATTTGCAACATATGAGTACTACTAGCAAAAGGCCTGTTTTTTAATAACTTTCTTGTAGTGTTTCAATCTAATGTAAAACGAATGCATTACAATGTGTCCTGAAATATGAGTCTAAATTCTTCTTTGACAGAGGTTCTGTGGATTATTCTTTATAATAATTCATCTCAGTGTGACATCTGTGTTTGTATGTGAACTTAGTGCTCATGAAATATGCCAGATTGATCAACTCAGCACCAGCCAAAGCAGGGGAAACTTCCCTCTGCCATTGTGCATTAGGCCCTGGCCTACAGGGTCCACCACTAGAGATAAGGGAATATTTCAATCTACGTGACTGAAACGTGCCCATTAATGCATGTTGTGATGTAGACACCTGTCTGGTTCCTCATGGACCACTCATTTCACATAGACCATCAGGTAGAGATAACTTTGAATTGCTACCAGCCAGGGCTGGACTCAAACCACTGACCTTGAGCAGAAAGGCTTGTATGTCATAACCTTGTGCTGCCTACTCACAACAACATAAAGCAAAGATTATGATACTTTTACTAGGGTGTGGATTGATTTATAACCACCTAACTGTGGTACTAGAAAAGAACAATAAGTATTCAGCGTTGCAATGCTTTGATAACTTAAAACAATTAGTGCTGTTTTACTTTTCTTTTTTTGCTTTCATTGTTTTAATTTGTCAGGTGGGGGGTTGAGATGTCAGCAGACTAGCTTTTCTTTTTTAGGTGATACATTGGGCCAGATTCTGATGCTCTCACCCATGGAGTAATGCTAGTAAGGATATTGGAATCTGGCCCTTACTACTTATTAGCGAAGAAATTTTCTGCTCTTTGCGTTCATTCCTTAGAAGTGCCTTCATGTTCACCCTGTAAGTCTCATGCTGTCACTGCTGCTGTAGTATATGTGAGGGTGCTTCCTTTTGCTTAGGCTTTTTGGCACAGACCTTATTTCATGCTTTGCTATCAAGGCAGCTGAGTTGATTAACAAGGGAAGGAACAGCTTTAAATAATCTGCCTGGCTTTTCAACCAGTAAACATTTGCTGGCCTACTCTTCTGTAACTAACAGGTTTTGATTCATTCCTCCACTCACAGGGATTTCATCGTCCTCACTTAGTGTTGGACATTTAACAGTTTAATTAAACTCACCCTAAGGAGAGAGAGAACCAACTAAAACAGATTTTCCTCCTAAATAAAAATGTCACTTTAGCTGGAATAAACCCTTGCCGTGATCCAGCAACCATTACTCCCTAACACTGCTAATGAAGAGTGAGAAGTAGAGATGATATGGGCATCAGTGTTGCGAGCGAGATCAGCTCGTTTCCCTTGCTGAACTTGATGGCATCGTTTAAAATCTGGAGCTGGTATTGCATTCCTTGCAGTGCTTGAGAAAAGAGAAACTGATGGAGTTGTGATGGCCTGACAGTTAAACCTCTCAGTTTATCTTTAAAAGTAATGTATTGGTACATGTTAAGTTTCTACAATGTTCTGTTATTCTTGTGCGCTGCCAAACATTTCAGTTTTGTTCTTATTTTACTCATTTCATTCATATCACAATAACGCCTAGTCACAGATCAGGACTCCATTGTACAAACACATTACAAAAAGAAGGTCCCTACTGGAACGACAAAGGCTCTCTTTTGCTGGAAAATGCTGATTTGTCAAAACTGAAACTTGTCTGAGAAAGGGTCAGTTTTGATGAAACTTTTGTCAGGAAGGCTTCTCAGGTCCAGGATGGAATTTCTGGTGGGAGACACAACTTCCCTGTTCTGCCTGATTCAGAGCAGGGACTTAACACCAGGTCTTCCCCCATCCCAGATGAGTGCCCTCATCTCCAGGTTATAGGCTATTTTGGAGTAACTCTCTCTCTCTCGCTTTATGTTATCTGTTGAAGCTGTTCAGCTATGTATAAATTTAATATTCATTGGGCTTGAGAGAGAGACTCGATAGTCTAGTGGTGAGGCACTCACATGGGATATGAGTGATCAGGTTCCAGTCCCTATTCGAATGAATATTTATTTATACAAAGTGGAATGGCTCCAACTGGCCAGATTGAGAATAGCCACTAGCCTGGGGTTTAGGGCACTCACCTGGGATTTGGGAGACCTAGATTCAAATCCCTGCTTGTGCTCTCTAGCTTTTCGTGGAAAATGACAAAAGATCTTTGTTTCATCCCTATGCAAGACAGAACACTTGTTGAAATCTCATACTTTTGAGAGTTGGGAAAACCATTTCCTGCCCAGTTCTCCAAAGACCTTACAATCTAATGTTTTACTTTCTGGACTGACTTTCTTATCAACTCTACTAATTCTTTTTAGAGTGGCGTTGTATTATGCTTTTTAAAGGCTCTCATGCCACTCTCGCCACCTAGTATCTGAGCACCTTCCAGTAGTGCTTAAAGCACCAAGACTAACCTCTTAGTCTTGAATGGCCTAGACCCAAATGCCATATAGTTCACTTCTTGTCAAAACAAATTTTGGCTAACTGTAATATCATTTTACAACATCCTCACACCATTCTACTCAACGGGCATAACTAGCCTTTGTTTTTAACTGTGTGACCCCCCCAACCAGCTCTAAAAAAAGAGCATATTTTAGTATGCCAGGAATAAGGGTGCGTGACTCAACTTATGGATTTTGCTGTCTTCTTTTTTCCCCCCTCACATTCTGACACCACAAGGTGTTACTAGTTCCTGAGCGAACAGCTAACTTAAATTAATAGCCATATTTATTTACAGTTCCTATGAGGCGGGAGTAATGCTATGACAGGAAGTGTAAACTGGCAGTAAGACAAAATGCCTTAAAGAACAAAGTCTTCCAGAGAGAGTGTTCACCCAAGACTCTTTAGGCCAGTAGTTCTCCAACTTTTGTACTGGTGACCCCTTTCACACAGCAAGCCTCTGAGTGCGACTCCCCCCCCCTTTATAAATTAAATACACTTTTTTATATATTTAACACCATTATAAATGCTGGCTGCAAAGCAGGGTTTAGGGTGGAGGCTGACAGCTCGCAATCCCCGGAGGGGTCCCGACCGCCAGTTTGAGAACCCCTGCTTTAGGCATGAGTTTAACAGTTTTTAATATTAGCACCACCTACAGGATTTTGCAAGAAGAGTAAAAGGGTTCTTATGCTATCATAAAATCCAGACCCTTCAAATATGGTGTGACATTTTGATTTCTCCAAAGCTCTTGTAATAATCTGTTTCCTACTACTCTCAGTTCACCCCTCAGCATCCTTGAGTGAGCCATTCTTATAGGGCAAGTTCGTAGCTCCCTAATTGCTTTCAGGGCAGGATCCTTGCCTCATTAATCCAAACTCTTGAACTTGTGTGGGTAGCTACATATTTGGGAGCTACAAAGGGAGTTAACTGTTTGCTGGACCTCTGATCCTATGCATGGGAACTTTCAGTTGTGTTCTTTAAGTTTTAAGTCTGAGCATGTGTGATGTGTATTGAAGCATCACAAACTTTGAATAGTCAGATACACATTGACATAACAGTGTTTAGGCTAATGCACATATTCAATGTATGGACCGAGAAAAATGCCATTATTTTACGCATTGTATTTGCATTACTTGCACAGGTGTTTTGCACATCTTATCCTGTTTTACTAAAATGCACTTACATGAACATTAAGAGAAATGCATGCAGTCACATGGGGAACATGTAGTTAATGTGATAAGCAGACATTTGGCAAGTCACTCACTCATATATGTCTCAGATGTCTTGCACTAAGAGACTCCATCATTTTAGCCCCAAAGCTAACAACCTTCCATGCATCCTTGCTTTTGTTAAATTATTTACCTCACAAAAGGAAATCATGAAACTGAGTCTATATAAATTACACGAAAGGAATGTGGCCTGTAGCATTTTTAATTTCTTACATGACTTTGTGTGATTTCTTCCCTCCCCTCCAACCCAGTTGGGCATTAGTAAATGGAGAGGGATGGCCACTCAGTTCACTGCACAGTGAATATAATTGTTCCCCTTTAAAAGTCTGGATCCTGCAAAGGTGCTGAGCTCTCTGGCCCTGAGACAGAAAAGCACTTGAGCACATGCTTTGAGGTCAATAGGATTTAAGCATGTGCTTAAGTGTTTTTCTGGCTTAGGGGCAGAGAGCTCAGCACCTTTGCAGGATCCAGACTTGCGTAAAGTGTCTAATTATCATTCAGAGGCTATCTCCCTAGCAATAACCAACAAGAAACAAACATGAATATTGCATTACTCTGTTGAGAGCTGTTAATGAAAGGTTCACATCATTGTGATTCAAGGGCTTGCATGCATATACGACAACCTTCTGCTGCGTGGAGAAAGGTCAACTCTCATATGTGTATTAATTTCCTCTCCAGGCTGGAAGAGGCCCAAGTGTGAGGTGGCAGCTGTATGGTCCACTCTAAATAGCGTTTATATACATCTCAAACATTGACTAACCAATAAGTCTGTGAGCTCTTGTATTGCTTTTCCAGGCATGTGTGAATACGGAGTGCAGAGTTTCTCCACTGAGGTAGTGCTCCCTGAAGGCATATTGACTGGCCATATCTGCATAGTTGACGCCAAGCATTTGGCCTCAGCTGGCACAGCTTTCACTAAATTACATCCATTTTCATGGTGGGTGCGGGAAGAGAATCTCCCGCCATGAGCTCTTGGAACCGGCAGTTATATTCAGCAGCACTTTCCAGGGGGCAGTGCCTGTAATGAGACTGTTAGAACATTCTCAATTTAGTAACAGGAAGTCAGAGTGAACGTTAGAGGCACCCAAGGAAGAACTACGGGGTAGGAAGGCAGCTGTTTCCAACACCTCCTCCACAGTTCAGCAGCTGCTGCTCCAGCAGCTCTTCATGACCAACTATGCCGCTTTCAAGAGTGTTAGAAGGACTAGGTCAAGAGGATGACTAAGTGCCTGCTTTAATTTTCTTAACAACAGAATTGTGGAAGCTGAAAAGTGTGTGTGTGTGTGGGCGGGGGCAGGGCAGCAAGACTCAGTAAAATCTGGGCGCTCAAACTAAAATAGGTGGAGAGGAGATCATAATGCAGTATTAAAATAAAGAAATAAAACGCCCCCATTTCATGTGTTTAATACATGCTTCCTATCAGCCTTGGGAACAATATTGATACTAAGTGCACTATCCATCTACAGTAAAATTTAAAGGCACCATTTACCACTGCATCCATGGGAGATCATCAAAAGTTGTTTTGCTGGGAGCTATAAACATGTTTTCCAGGTGAGACATAAAGCTGTTGCCTCAAAATAACCAGAGTTCTCAAAAGACCATCCTAAAATTCCAGAGAGACAGCATTAAGGAGGTTTTTCTTAACTAGAATTTTAGGCAAATGCAGACAAAAAACCCAACAGAACAATTAAGCCTGCAGTGACAAACATCCAAAAGATCACACAACTCTTGGCTATTTGGCAGTGTCCCACAAGAGTATTTAGCCCTAATGTTTTCATAATCTCTTATCTGTTGAACGCCCAAGCCCCTCAAGCCAGTTAGACTGGACAGTATCAGTATTAATCCAGCCATATCCTCTGAGTACTTTGCAGTTCATGGACACTAGGTTTAGAGTTGGCATATTTATCCATAACACAGCATGAGTTAAAATTATACATAAATCACATATGTGCAAATATCTGCACTTGAAAGAATTAAACTGAGCAGTGGAACAATAATGATTACAAACCTGTAAAGTTAGCATGACTGTTTACTAACCCAGAAATAACATTTACTCCTCCACCTTGACCATGATGGAGAAAAAAAAAGATATGCTGCTTATGTATCAAAAGAATTACTCACCTCAGGTATGTAGAATTTTTGAGTCTGAAATACTCCCTCCATTCCCCATCACACTTTATTAGGCATTATTCAAATTAGCCATTATTTTCCATTCTATGTTTTTACAAGTAGTTGGTGCTAGCAGTTTCTACATTCAATACAGTACTTGTATGTTTCAGGATACCGGCAAGAAGCATAAACATGCAGGACAGTTTGACTGTTAAGAACAACATGTGTATAATGTTACTTAAGTGAGTCATACCTTTGCATGGAATCGTGAGCAAATTTACACATGCTTAAGTATTTGCAGGATCAGGACTGAGTGTAGACAGCAGAAATTCTGTTTGTTTTTCTATTATGTAACTGAACGCACAGGACAACAGCTAGGCTCATATTTTAAAAAATGATTGAAATGTCATTAGCTCTCTCTCCACCATGACCATCTGTTCAGATTGCAATATGCAGCAACTGAAATATACAGTTTTAGTGAGGTGCTTTGATATCATTTAAAAAAATCATACTATCTTGCATTGTGTCTTAGTTAATCTAATTGCAAAAATTATAAATGTCTCATAAGCAAGTTCTAGTTTATCTATTGGGCCTTCAGTCAT
Source organism: Emys orbicularis (assembly GCF_028017835.1). Taxonomy (NCBI): domain Eukaryota; kingdom Metazoa; phylum Chordata; order Testudines; family Emydidae; genus Emys; species Emys orbicularis. The sequence continues at coordinate 170,693,280 of NC_088683.1, forward strand.
CCACTCAGATCTTTGCAGATGGGCCCTTGCACCTGTGCAGAACCCCACTGACACATTGCAGGGCTGTGGTCATACAACATTCTCCTATTCCATATTTTGATTCACAGTTCTTAACTGCCTGGTCTCCTAGGCCCTAATCCTGCAGTGTGATCTCTACAGGTGAGCCCCTGTGGAGCACCAGTAACATCAATAGAACTCTGAATAGATATAGAGGTCTGCCCACATGCAACAAAGCCTTGCTTCATAATTACCAGGGCTATTGTTCTAAACTAATCTTAAATATAATACTGTTGCCCCTTTTTCGGATGCCAGAATTGCCTTATGGCCAGGCATTAGCAGAATTTGGAGACCTTACAGGTTGGCTTCCTGGCGAAGAAAAAAATCTGTGACACAGAATCTGGGTAATATGCAAAGTGTAACCTGTGTTGTATACACATACACTAGTTCTGGAACAGAGGTGGTCAGACAGCATGCAGGCAATTCA